>NC_135735.1:41450277-41769166 GCF_041903045.1 Epinephelus lanceolatus
GGAAGAAGGGAGGTGGACAGTTTTCCTCTGGTTGTGAAGAAAGCATCCCGATTCTCCCCATAGTCACGTTGCTGTTGGGTATAGGTGAAGAACATAGACAGTCAGGACCACTGTCACATTGCCAAGGCTGAAAGAGAGTTTGTTATAAAACTTAATGGTGTTTCAAGTTTCTGCTTTTAATGTGGAGTCTCACACCGCTCCGCTGTGTTGAAAAGGTTATTAAATAAATCATTTTAGCATGTTATCTGACTGGAACACCATGACAACTGTGTGAAATCAGAACATCATATATTCACAACCTCTGGTTCTGAAGTATTAACCCATGTGATGTATCGTGCTGGAGTTATGGCTTCTGTTAAAAGCCATCTGTGATCCATATGAAGTGCTGCGCTCTGAGCAACAGCTGAGCACTGAACCTTTCACTCCAGCACCAGATTCTCATTTCAGTGACGGGTTTTGTTTCCTATTGGCAGATCGGTTTAGATGCTGGTAATGAATGTTGTGTTCCAGCTGCATCTTGCAAAAATGTGACACCATGTGGAGCTGCTTCGATCACATCTGTGATGTTTGATATCAGATTGCTTTTATCAGTTATTTGAACTGTCAACAGCAATTGATTGTAAATAGTGCAGAGGCTTGTAGCTTTCTTTTAAAGGGGTAAAAGAGTGTATCCAACAACATTAGCTTTACAGCAGTAAAAGTAGAATGCAAAGTAATTTAGTATGGTGTCATTCGCTATTTCCACTGTCTCCACTGATATGTATAAGGAATGACTAAATGCAAATGTTCGCACTCCTCCTTGGCCAAATACACTTAGGAAAATGTTGGAACTAACCAACTGAAGTAAAAGGAGTTGATGCAGGATGTTAGAAAGTGTGAATGCCAAACAGCAGTCACTGAATAGAGTATTTGATGTTGGCGCTCTTACGTGACTTCCTTTCCATCATTCTTCTCCTCAGACTATGTGTTTGTAACCCCAGTGGAGGTAGACTCTGAGGGAGAATACCTGACCCACGATGTGACCAGGCAAATCCATCGCAACAGGAGGTCACTCTCTTCTTCCCTGCACTACCGGCTCTCGGCCTTTGGGCAGGACATGCACCTGGACCTGCATCCGTCCCCTGTGGTTGGCCCGGGGTTCACCGTGCAGACGCTTGGCTCAGATGGCATCGCCACAGTGATGGGTGATGTAGGGTTTCACAACTGCCTGTATCAGGGATTTATCCGTAACCTGTCGGCCTCCTCTGCAGCCATATCGACATGCTCTGGTCTGGTAGGTGACTGCCAGGAACTTAATGGCTATTGAAACACTGTGAGCTTTTGTCATGTTGTTGTTTTACTCTAAATTGCTGACAGGGTTATCTCTTTAAGCAAATTACATGGTTTCTACATGGTTTGAGAAAATCATCCCTTGGGTTGATGAAACATTTCCAAACCAGTCTAAGTTAAATCAAACATTTTCATTTTCTGAAAAGTTTAGAGGACATTGTGAAAACAGACTTTCTGCTCCACCCCTACCTCAAGCTCCATCCCTTTATGCCCTTAAAGCCCTCTGTCCTCCAATGACCTGATTGTTTTGATGCTTCATTGTCTGCACAATGCAGACCTTGGTTATATGGGTGAACTGTAACATGACATCATTACCCATGAGTGTAAGCATCGGTTTCTCGTGCTTTGTGAGGCACTTCTTTGAATGTTGGGAGGAGCGGAAAAAGAGAATGGAAGGATGAAAGGAGGAGAGCAGATGAGGAGAGAAATGTTACATTGCAGTGACAGTACAGCACATGAAAACGGAAAACACAAAATTCAGCTGAAGTGTTTATTGTTGCGCCAGCACACATGACAAACACACCCAGCGTATTGATCAGAGAGGACTGTCTGAAGAAGACTATATCGACTCATTCTCTCACCACATGTAAATCCTGCAAGAACTAATTTTGTTATCTTGTTGCGGACGGTGAATTTACAGAAAGAAAGATTGATCCACACTGGCTTTGTTAGTGGTGAACAGTCTAGCTGGCCCACAAGTCCAGCTGTTGACACCAGCACTAATTGTATGATTGTCTGCAAGTGGAGGACTGGTTGTGTGGCCTTGTGGAAAAGTGTCTTCATCACATTTTCCATGTTGTTGCCTTTATTTCTTTGTGTCTTTGCTAAGTTTTGGTCACTGTTATTTCCAGTTTTCTTCAGTCACCACACCCACTGGTGTGCTAGGTATATAAATATTAGAAAAAACAGCTCAGCATTTTGGGAAATTTGGATTCTTTCAAAGAATGAAGAGAAAAGATCAATAACGTCAGCTCCGTGGTATTATTACCGAGCCGGAATCAGGACAGGTTTAACCTGGCTTTAGCCCCATTAGTGACGTTAGCTTAGCTAAGTAGCCTACTTTGTGATTTGGGCACATTGTTCCCAATGCAAACCTCTAAGGCCCAGACGCACCAAACTGACTTTAAAGAACTAGTGGCAATGAAAGCCCACTTTTGCGTTGCCTCATGTCGCTTGTGTCTCTGCCAAAAACTTTCTCATGAACACATTGCAAAGACTACAGCTGATGGCCGACTAGCACAGATGTCCTGTGCCTGAATGAGAGAAAATAATCTACAAGTGTTGGTAGTCTATGGGTATTCGTCACTCAAAAGGGGAACTGGAAGACTGTTTTCACGCTAGTTAGCCAGTTAGCGCATTAACAACACAATTTTGAATTTAAAGCCTTGACAGACATCTGTGAGTTTATGAAAATACCTTGAACCTGTTGCTGTATGCTGCTTAGCTGGTGCTCCAGCTAGCCTAGCTTACAGGCTGGAAACACTGGGAACAGCTATTGTTCCAAAGTGATAAAAAAAAACCTACCAACACCAAACTCACTCATTAACATATTGTATCTGGTTTGTTTAACCCATACAAAAATAGAAATGTAAAAGCAACATTTTGTGTTTTCAGGGTGTTATGTGGTGCAACTAGCTAACCATATTGACATAGGCTGAAAGTGCTGCATAGGAGTAGGCTACTGAGTGAATGGACGAAGAGTTGTTTGTCAAGAATAGCAGCGATTTATGTCATCGTAAAACCAAAAATTGTATTTTCACATTTCGGTCCAGTCATAGCCGTCCTTTTTCAATTTGAACAGAGCCAGGTTAGCTAGCTGTTTTCCTCTGCCTCCTCTTTTTGCTTACGAAGCTTAACATGTTGTGACTCCAGCTCTGTACTTCATGCACGGGCATGAGATTTATAGCGAAGTTCTGTGACAATTTCAACCATTAAAACAATTAAATAAAATTCCCAATCTTTTCATGATGTGCTGACTTGACTTTCACTCTTAGGAAAACCAAATCACATAATTGGTGATATCAGTGATGCTATGTTTGGGCTTGAGTTATGGACTTTCATTGATTTGTGTTAACTCTGAACATTTAAGGTTCAGAAATTTTTCCACCACAAGTACTCTGTAATTAGGCCTACAATATGCATTCATTCGTGGTTTATGAGGTGCCTGGACCCTCTGGCCCACCAGCACTCACACATTCCTTGACATATCCCACACCAGCCTGGACCAGATGGACACACTACACCTCCATAAAAACCATACCTCCATTTATCATCCAGGCTTCATACCTCCTCCTTGTGCGCCTGCCCTGCTCTTTTGTCCTCTGTTTGCCCTGCCTCTACATCTCCTCTTGTTTGCAGCAATTAAAGCCAGGGTTTGAGTTTGAGCCGCCTCGCTGGCACTGCTAATCTTTGCATTGTCCCTTTCATTAGGCTAGCTCCCACTCACAATAAAACACCACTGACCCGTTCACTTAAAAGCGCTGCGAGAACACAATGTGATTGGGTCATGATTGCAATTGAATGGGCCGGGACGAACACTTTGATCTATTTTTTACTCCTCACAAGCGTTTGCATTGTTTTTTTTTCTTCTTCTTCCTCTTCCAAGTGCCACCCCAGGGCCATCGTTGTTTGGATGTTCACTCGGCCTGTTAAATTGACTCATGTTGTTATATCTCTGGCAGATAAGCATCATTGTTAGAAAAATAAAAGTTGAATGTAATGACAAGCGCTTCGAAAGTGAATTCTGGGCCTTTTCGTTCCTCCCTCTGTCGCCTTCTCTTAGTGCATCAGTCTGTGTGTCATTGTTGGACTGCTGCGAAGCTTAGAACAATGAAAGCAGTTGACCCTTGCTTTTCATCTAGGCCTCTACCCAGAATATTTGGATTAAGTACAAATGAGGAAAGAGCCATTCAAGCCTGCTTGATGCAGTGATGGGCTCGAGAGAGAGATTAAGGTGGGATTTAAACAATGCAAAGAGGAAAAAGTCAGAAAAAAAGAAAAGAAGATGGGGAAATCCAGGAAAACACAAGAGAGAGAGAGAAAAGCAAAGAGAGTGAAATAATGAATGAGAAGTGAGCCAGGCTGGGCTGGGAGCGCTGCGCTAGAAAGAGAAAGTGTTGTGCAAGAATAATGCGAATTCATTGTCTGGGTGGAAGCTCCCAGGGAGGCTGGATGGTCTCTTTATAGAGAGTTGGAGAGATGGACTGTTTATATCAAAGGGCTTTGGAGGAGAAATGGGGTGAAAGCAAGAGAGGGGGAGAAAGAAAGAAAAAGAGCTTCCTCGTACTTCATGTCATTGTCTCCTTTCAACAGTGCAGAGGAAAGAGGAGAAAAGGGAAAAGAAAGTGTCTGAAATAGGGTTTTTGGACTTGACCCTGCTTGCTAATAGCAGTAGAGATATCAGCACCAGCTACTGGGCCAAACTCTTTTTTTTAACGTTCACCCTGGCCTGGGCCAAGCAGATGGAAGTGGGATTCCGCTGTTTAAATGAAGACCAGGGCGAGATGGTATTAAGAGCAGGGCCGGATGGATGGATAACTGGCAAAGAGGGATTTTCTACTGTAAATCCCCATTAATTGAACATGGTGTTATTTGTTGCTTTTTGATTACACTCTCCGTGTCCTTATGAAGCACCACGCTCATGTTTTCGAGTGAAATTAAGTTGTCTGTTCCTTTTGCATGAGAGATGAAAGGATGTCGTTTCAGATGTAATGCTCTCTGATTTGAAAGAGGAGGGGTGGAGCATCCTCTCTCTTTCTTCTTTTGAGGGTTTCTCATCTGAGGTCTCTTTTCTGGTTGACCCCAATCCTCTCTGCTCGTGTGTATGGGGGTGGGTGGTTGAATGGTGTCAACCTGGACTCTCACAGGTCCTAGTATGAAGTGAAGGTTCTCTGTGAATGCGGAGTAGAGAAGTAATTTACTGCTCCCCTCTGTCCTTCCAGCCCCTTCCCAGGATAGGATTCTTCTCTCTGGGGTGAAGAGGGCAGAATGGAGACCTGCGCTGCCGGGCCTGTGCTGGTGCCCGTGAGAAAAATAGTTAAACTATTTATCCTCAGAATGTTATTGGAATTTTGACACTTGTTTGCAGCTTGAAATGAAAAATGAAAAACTACAGTAGACAGATAATTAAAATAGTGAAAATACACCAAAGGATTTGCACTGATCTAAGGCTACACACTTTCTAGAACAGTAGGAAAAATAGATATTTAAAACGGGTCAGTATGTCAGTTTTTTCTGTTTGATTGAATAACTCTTTGGAGTACCAGAAAATGGCAAAGACGAACCATCAAAAAAACACATCAGTGTCCATGGTGTGAAGATGACACCTTCAAATTGCAACTTTTTTTTTTTTTTACGACCAGCAGTGTGTAACCCAAAGATGTTAAATTTAGATTTTCAGTGCTTTAAGTCAGACAAAAGAAGCAAATCCTAAAAATGGGTGAAGTTGGGACCATCAAGTGTTTGGCTTTTGTGCTTGAACTGAAAGGTCCAGTGTGTAGGATTTAGAGGGGTTTAAGCAATTTGAATATTTTATATTAAGTATACAATAAATAAGAATTGTCGTGTTCTCTCTACCTTAGAAACATTGTTATATCTATATAGGGAGTGGGTCCCCATCCGCGGCCATGTTGCCCAGCCTTGTTTCTCGCCTAAAACTGACAAACACTGGCTCTGGGGCCATTGGCATTTTGGAAGCAATATCTGCCCAGCACCAAATTGCCTCACTTAAACATCATCTGAAATATCTTTTCCTGCAGATGAAATCATCTGAATTTGTTTTTTCTCTGCTCCCAGTTGGCTATGCTATGGCTATGCCATATTTAAGACTCATGGGCAATGTCAGTGTTGGAGTGATATTTATACAATTTGCATTATTTGCATTGGACTTTGTGAGCTTTAAGAAATACACTTGCTGCAACATTTTTAAAGTTGCCCTGTGTTACTGCTTTAAATGTAACACCTTAGGCCATTACTCACATGACATGTCTTCACTACTGAAACATTTGAGTGTTGGATACACCCCATGCTGGGCTGACTTTTGGGGCTGTGGCTGAGCTGACCATGACCTTTACTGTGACCTTTTCTAAGCCCCTGTAGGCCAGGTCAGAGACAGGTTAGACTCTATGGAAACTGAGCTCCGAGGTTCAGAGTGACCAATAGGTACTGTTAAAGGGATCATTATTTCTCTTACTGTGGCGTTCTCTAAGTACTTAGGTTGATACACTGTGTGCATAGTGGATGGTATCAAGTTGTGAGGAAGCCACGTGATTTAATAAAAATCAAATCAGTGAAGGAAGGAAGTTGAGGTGCATGGATAAGAAAAACACAGGACTTTTACCATTGTTTGTGTCCCGTGTGAAACCAAAAGTCACTGTTGAGTTATTTTAACAATGTAATTAATGTGTCATATATCACATTATGTTAATAACAAATTTACTTATTTTAACCCAAACTAGGATGCTTTTTCTAAACCTCACCAAGTACTTTTGTTGCCTAAGCCTAATGAAGTGGTTTTGGTGCAACTGTGACCATTTCACAACGTTATCCTAGACTCTTCATCACTGAACGGCTAACCACACTTAGCAATTTCATGAGCAACCACATAGCTTGTCTGTGTTACACCTTCACTACTTCTCACAAGATTTGTGAAAACTGTTATCCAGATACATCTCGTGGAAACTGTTTAACCTCATTTTTTGCACTCTTCATGAACTTGTTGTAGGATTTGTGATTGGTCTTACAATGGTGTTCAACATCAAACTCAGCTTCATCTGTTTGCAGAAAAGAACCTTTAATCTGTCCCCCGAGGTGCGACTAAGTAAGAGTCTATCCATTTTTCCTGAAACTTCCTTTTCTCCTCAACCACACATCAGTTTCCCTGGTGGCCTTTTCATCTCACTTCCACATCAAACTACCAAGTCGTCTACTAAAACTGCTAATAGCACTATCATTGATGACCGCACATTGTTCCTGCAACACGTGCAAGGAGCCATTAGTTGCAAGGCAGCCAGTAGCTTTCTACAAGTTGTCCTTTCTAACCTGACAGATGCTACTTATGGGGCACAATTTGACACAGTAGTCGAGTAGTGTATTAAATGGAAGATAATTAAAATCAAAGTGGAAATGGATCACAGATGGTTTAAATGTAAATATAATGCTATATATAATATAATTAAATATAATATGCAGTTCATGTCATGTTGAAGGGGGCCACACAAAATGTTTCTGACAGCTGCCATTGGCCTACGGGTTGCACTTTTAGCAACTATGGCCCCTTTCACATGGAGATTGTGCTATAGGGCCGCTGTCCATTCTTCATCCCACCTTTGCATTTTCACACAGAACCAACCAGCAGCAGCATCATTTCGCTCCAGTGTGTGATTTTAGACAGCATGCCGGCATAGTGGAATCAAAAGCGTTGGATCCCTGACCCTCATTGTTTTCCCAATTTGTGGACATTTTTGACCAATGCTCTTCTTCTATGAGTTAGCCATCTAACTGATTCCAGCTGCTTTTAAAATCTTCCACAGTGGGTCGAAGACATAACACGTCGTCTGAAAGTCACACCTGTGCCGCCCATGATTCTGTCCTGCCAGCTGTCCAAATTTATACTGACAGCGTTTTAGTGCTGTTACTACCTCTGATACTGGCTTAAAGGCGAGACAACTCTGTTCACCAATTCCATGATTGTACCTTTTATACAGAACAGTTAGGTGGCATAACAGCATGGAATTCTTGCCATGAAGAGGCAGTGTAAAAGAGGCATATGTGTTAGAGGGTAGTAACAAATGATTTATGTGGTTGTGTGGGTTGGAGAACTTGTTGGTTTAGACCATCTTTTAGAAACTAAATTTATCATGAGATGAGGATCTGTCCGATACAGTCTGATCTGGCTCAGCAGGCAGCATTAATTGAGTGATCACATTGTGTGTTTAAAGTAGTTTTATCGCAGTGTATGTTTGAAGTTTGCATCACAGTGTCTCGGTTCCCTTTCCTTGTCAGTTGCCTCTGTTTACATTTCTGTAGTAACGTGGCTTTAGTCCTGGTGAGCTTCTCATAATGCAGACTCTTAGAAAACATTATAAACTAAACATACTTAACCATTAACCATGGTTAATCTCGGGAGACTTCTTGATTGTGTCGGCCTAATGACCCAGCAACCCCCAGGTATCACAGTTTACAGCTCAAATGTGTGTTTGCACACCCATGTGTGAGAGAAAAAACACTAGAGAAAGTGTCAGTACACACCTCCTCCTTTCTCCCCTTCATCTTTCAGGCAGCTCAGATCAAACCTGTCTGATGGTTGTCGTTGACACGGTGCCGCGTGTTGTGGCAACCAGCAGTGACCGTAAGAGGGGAGCTCAACCTACGACCTCTGTCTGTCTCTACCAGGCACATAGCTCCCTGTGGTGTGAAGAATGCATTTGCTCTTTTCCCGGGGTCTCGTTAATGATGCTGCATGTAGTCTGGCCTCTGCAGGGCTTGCGGTTGTAGAGCACATCACTATGTGAATATATGAGAGTTTGCGTTCCATTACTTGTTGGGAAAATGTGACATCCTGTCTTGCAAAACTGTTGCTGGCATCAAAGCCTCTTAAGTCCTTTGGTTGTTTTGTACAATTGAATATGTATGACAGGAACAATTGATGATTTAAAAGTCAGTTCTACTCCAAAACTGCTGTATGGGATTTTGAAATGACATTCAAATATCTGAAAGAGTGTCCGTAAACTACATCTGGAAAGTGAAACCGTTTGGCCAAAAGGCATACATTTAAACACTCACTTGTTCTGTTTGAATATTTAACATGTGTAGATGTTGTAATCCCATTAGACTCCTTGTGGAGCTGAGACAATATATGATTACTCATCCGTAGGGCTGAGACAACATATTATGTGCATGTGTTTGTCAGTGTGCTCCAAATCCCTTAGGCTTTAGTAGAGTTAAAATGACACTTGAATGACCAATTTCCAGCCAGCAGTCAGGCCATTTGTACCTGTCTGTTTTCTGTAAAGGCCAACAAATTGGAACGTCTCCCTACTACAATATGCCTCTCTGGCTTGGCCATAATTCAGCGACTGGGCTGGGCCACAGAGGAGCTCAGAGCTTGGCGCTACAAGAGGAGAGTGGCCCGGAGCCGTTCCCTGGTGGTCTGGACGCTGACAGTGATGTAGTGCCCACTGTTAGATGCCAGCAGGAGAGGGGGGTCAGGCTCTCAGCATGGGTGTGGGATGTTGTGTGTGTGAAAGGGAGAGAAAAAAAACAGAACGTCTGCATGCCTGCTTGTATATGTGTGTGTGCTTGTGTGTCCTTTCTAGTCTGTGCAAGGTCTTTCTCACACAAGACTAATGGCTGGTGTTGAGGTCCTCAAGTGGATGCTGCAACTTCCACAAACAGAGCCCATACATCAAATCTGACCCACTATTGTCGCCAATGCACTGTATTCACTGGTGCTGTGGTAAAACAGCCCAGACTTATGGTAAAAAAAAACAAGTACTGCCAAGTTCATGTAGAGTATCAATGTATTTTCTTATTTAGTCTTTGCTGACTGCGATGACAGCTCAATTCAGAGTATGTGTTGTGTCATTTCCACAATTGTCTACATGGGCTATGCTCTCTTCTGGGATCTGTTGATATTGTTGCTTATGTGACAAGTTTTGTTTGTAAAGATAGTTAGAGGCTGGGTTAAGTGGCGCTTCTTTGGACTGGATGACAAATGAAATGAAAATGGATGTATGGTCTCTCAAGACAAGGCTGGATGACCTGTCCACATTGAGTAAAAAGCAAAGTTTACGTTGTTTTTTCCAGTGTCTAGCTCTGCAGGTGCAGGGAAATGTCAGTCATCATGAAACATTAGTAGTCGTAGGTACAAGAGGTCAATAAACTACAGGACAGTAAATATTTCTTGGTGTTTGATACATAGCAACAGTGAAAGTTTTATTTGAAAGCGTGGAAATGAAGTGAATCTATCATTCTTTTGCATCTGTTATTTAGAACTTGAACCAGGTTTTGGTCAAACTCATCACATCTCTTTTTGGAAATTACATTGCCTCCATCAGTGCAGACACTAAGGGGAATGGTGCAGTAAGAAGAAACCATAAAGAGTAGCCAAAGTAGGGACATGTGGAATGTGGAGAAAACAGTGGATTTGGAGCTCTCGCGAGCCCCCCTCTGTCTGACATTCTGAAAGGGGCTTTTCACCTCCATCGTCCTATATGAACAGGACTTTTGAAAAAGAACACAGCTAGCTCAAAGACAAATTCTGGTGTCTTTCAACCGTGGTCTTATACTCATAATTAGAGATGCACTAATCTGACTTTTCAGTCCAAAATGCCAAAACAGATACCTCAGCTTTGGGCATCGGCAGTTACAGAGCACCACTCTGATACAAGTGTTTAATTGATAACATTGTGTGAAAGAGACTGGGATGATTCTTTTATGTGTAAGGCCACATGTGGCTTGACTTAAACATTGCCTTCCTAACTTTGTAAAACAAAATGTAACAAATAAATACATAGATATAAATTTGAAATATCACCGAGCAGTTTGTTGTTAGCTCCCTCAACTATCTCCTTAGAATATAACTCAGTCTTTCACCCTCTGTTCCCTTAATGACAGGACACTCTTTTGGTGTATGCAGGGGCTGTTCATGTTCAGAGCAGTATGGGTTTTGCTTCATAGTTTTTGTTTTGTTTTTTCACTGGAAAATTGTAGTTATCACCTTTTTTTATACCCCAGCGGAGCTATCAGACCTGTATTGCTCCAGGTTGGAGCCAGGAAGGATAACACATGGTGACACGCATGGTGCAGCTCCTTGAATGGCCACTAGAGGCCGGCTCCAAAGGCGAGTCAATCCCTGCAGAGCCCCCATGTAAAAATGTCCAACTTTACAGGAGAAGTAAAAGTTTGTAACCTTGTAGAACAAGCAGTTAATGTCTCTAGAGCAAACTTTCACACATTTAAATTTTGTTTTGACTAAAAGTTGTACACAATGGAGGGTGTGGCCATTTGAGTGACAAGCCCTCTGACAGGCGTCTCCCCTGTCTATGAGTCATAGCCACCCTTCGCTCCTCCACAACTCCACCCATTCATCCTAATACATTCACTTAAGGCTCCGAATAATCCAAGATGATGATGGCCAAAATGCTGAACTCGAGGCTTCTAAACATGGGTCCACAAACAAATGGGTGATGTCATGGTGGCTACGTCCATTAGTTTTATACAGTCTACAGTCTTAAACAGGTATAAAAAAAAGTTCTTGAAAGGGATCAGTACTACTTTTTTCAGCCCTGGAATTGTGTGAAAAATGAGAAGTAATCTGTGACTGAATTAATTCATGCCCTTGAATATACTATAGTATTTTATCACCAGTGGATATGGCAACCTATTATAGCAACAGTGTTTTCCTTTGTGCGTCCATTATAACCTTCAGTTCATTCAGCTCCTCTGGGTGTTAGGGTGTGGCAGGCAGATATGTAGAAATAGCAAACTTCCCATCTCTGCAACCTCCACCTTTCCAGCTCCATGTGCTAATGCTGGAAAATGGAAAAATTTCAACCAAACAAATCACAACACATTTATGTGCATTCCAGCAGAGTTAAGTTCAATAAATTACCCTTTTACATCATTTGCATCACAGCATCTCTGAATTTTCAAGTCAGTAGAAGGGTTAGGGCTGCACTGTAACCTAGTTAAAGAGCAATTAACAGCACTTTGAAGGAGGACATTTCCATTTGTATGGGCTGGTGTGGGAGTAGTCCTCCTGTTCCCTACTGTGTCCTCATGGGATAGTGAGTGGGACCGTGCCCAAAGGCTCCAAATGACAAAAGACTAATCCAACACCATTAGTTTCTCTCTTTGTGTCTGCCCACCTCTGCTTTGTTCCCCAGACATGCTCATAGGGTGTCAGTAGGTTGTTCAAAGGCAATTAGTGAACCAAAACAAGACCCCGGGCTATTGACACATTGTGATCCTAATCAGTTGTACATGACGAGGGTTAGAGACATACTACCAATAATGGAGTGGTTGCAAATGGCTACAGTTCACCAATCCTGTTGTACTTCTATGAGCACAACTGTGCGCTCTGACATACACTCATTTGAAGTTAAAGGAGGAGAAACTTAACAGATGCAATGACAGGGCATAACCCTGTCATTGCTGCTTGGCTCTTGTCTGTTGTGCCACCTTCTTCTGATCCAAGATCCAAAATTACCATCTCTTTTCTACCCGGTTCTTAACCCATTTTAAAGACACATAATTCTCTTGAGCAAACTGTAATTACTCAGATTGTGATTCTATTGAATAAGTTTGATGCCTGAGGGGCCCTCTCTGCTCCTGTATGATTTTTTCCCCCTCACCACACACTGTTCACGTGACTCACTGCTGAGCTGGAGAGCAGATGTGCTTTAGAGCTTGGTAATCACCGGCTTGGGGCTTCTCGCCGCTCGGCACTAGTCTTTAACAGCATGTAAGCACTTACTCATTTGCCTTATAATATCATGGTAGGAAACCTTAAAAGAGACTACATTATACAGAGACAAGCTAAAGATGCTGTCTCCCCTGACATACACCGTTATGTTGCCAAAGAGAATGAGCTGTTTGTTGAAGCGTCTTGGATCGGCTTTACCCAAGGAAAAGTCTTGAGGGAGTTTTTTAACCCTCATTTTTCTTATGTAGAAACTAGTGTCATTGCTGACTGGAGGTGGCCTGGTTCAACCTCTGATCTGACTGTGTGAATCTGTGTGAGAGTCACAGAAATATTTGAGTCTGCATGTGAACGTGGGAGAAAAGTTAAGTGGTGTTTTGCAGAGATAGCTCATCCCTTTAATCTAGCCAAGTCTTACAAGTGTTAATGTACAGAGATAACTAGAGGTCTGCTTTATCAATGCTACAGCTGGCCTTTCTCTGGTGTGTGGAGGGCGCTTAAACTCTGTGAAACTCTATACAGCTCATCTGTCTTTTTTATTGCACATCATTAAACAAATAGGCCAGCACCTGAGCATTGAGTTTGACACAGGCATGTGGTGTTGGTCCACTGATGAAGTTCTGTGTAGGGCTGCAGTAGGTGATGTTTTACTTTGCTGGGTCTAAAAGGCAGGTAACTGTTATGTTGTATTAGTTGTTCTGTCCTTGATATTCATGAAAACACAAAGCACATGCTGACAAGAGAAAATTAAATCCACACATACACACACGGCACCATTATTACCATCCCTACAGATGGAATAAATTTCCTGTCATTATCATCACAGACACTTCCATCTGCTAACTGCTGGAAAAGAAAGTGTAGAGCTGGCAGATGTGATACAGCAAAAGAGAGATACAGAAAGAGAGAGTGTTATGGATGTGAGTTGTAGGTTAATGAAGTAACTTCAGACAGTTGGGCTTTTTTATCGTGTTATTGTTGGAATGCAGTTTCCAGGCAGGTTGGGCATTACTCACTAATGACATCACCTTTGTATGATGATGATTTGGATGAGCTAGAATTAGACGTACTAGAGTCTGGTAGATTTCCAGTTCTGCTGGTCCGGTCCAGTGTACAAGCTTAGACCAGTTTGATTTTATGCAAACCGGCTGAACCGTCATTTGTCATTATGGCATGTCATGGCAAATTAATAAGTAGCCAACATCAGCAATCTGTGCCAACGCCATCACAGAGCAAGAAGAAGAATTGATAGAAAGCAGGAATGAAAGGCAAGGAGGAAAAGATGATTCACTCTGTTCCTACCACCACAGTCCCTGCAGCACTGGTTGAGCAAAGCACTCTTGTTGCTAAATGGATTGCCCACATCTTGCTTCTGGGTAGCCACACCAGCTGTTTGTAGTGCTGTCCTTAACTATGCCTGCATCAGCAACCTCTTTCGACAGTAGCCTCTTTTACACTGCCAGATTTTTGGCGATGTTGGACCGTTTTGCTGGCAAGCTGCGAGCGTTTAGACACACAGAGCCGGATTGGTGAGTTGATCCGAGGTGCCCAATTTTCCACCTCGGAGGGTAGTCATATTGGCCGAACCCTTTTAGTTTAAAAAGACCGAGGCACCCTTCCGCCACGGGAGGGGCTGTTGAAGACTTGTGGGAAGAGCTGTTGATGACGCCGCACGTGCAACCCACTGGCGGTGGATAAACAGGAAACAGCTGATAGCAGGAATGAGCAGCTAGTACTGGTAGCAAGAGGGAAACGTAAACGTGACAGACACTGTAAAGATGCGCAACAGGGGAGACAAGGAATTGTGCACCTGATGGGCCGAGTTACGAGAGAATTGCCGAAGGACTGACCAGCTGCAGCTTCCCTCGGAGAATGTCACTGTTTACGTGACACTCTGAGCTACACGTTTTGTTACTTGCTCACGCCCCCCATTGCCCCGAAAAAGGCACATTCTGTATTAACAAAAGTAGGTAGGCGGCATTTTTCTGCACTCCCCGATTTTGTTTTTACACTGCCAATGCTGAAAGAAGACTGATTGGGCTTTCCTGCAAATTTGCACAATTCCTATTTAAAAAGGGCTAGTGTCACGGTGCTAACTCCAACTTGTATTGCAATAGTAATAAGCAATATGACAACATGATTAATGTAGTATTATATTTGTTTATAATCAGAATAACACAGTGTCTGACAGGCTGTGTGCAATTTACTACTGAGTAAAGCACCAGCAACATGAGGGAGATCAAATTTCAGTGAAAGTGGGCGGGGGGAAGCACAATATGTTTGTTTACTAGAAAGTTTATGTGTTTTTTGGGGAGACGAAACGAGACAAAAGGGCTCTCTCATCTTATCTCTCTCTCGGGAAAGTGTGCCATTATTCTGCCTTGCCTGTTTGTATAAACGTACAGTTGGGGGGCACTGCTGTTCTGCCTTTAAGCCGGCAGCTGAGGTAGTAACAAACATGAGTCTCATTATTTTTCTTTCATGTGCAGCTGCTGAGTCAAGGGTGACACCTAGTGCTAAAATTTGGTACACTGGTCCGATATTTGGCTTAATATCAAACTGGTTTCAAAATGTTTCCACTGGCCCAACCCTAATATGCACTGCAAAAAGATGAATAGTGGAAACCACTTCAAGTAATCACACTTGTCTGGGTCAAATTAATAAATCTAAGTGTATGATTATTATATTTTTTTTTCTATTTCTCTGGTAGATTACACCAAATAGATAACTGTGTATCTACTACATGAATATAAAGTAATGAAACAGGCAGCATTGCAATGTGTGAGTTTTATCGACTATGTTAAAATACAGTATAGCTGTTTCATTAGGTGATTGGGCATTATCAGGCCACATGATTATGTGCATTCATTTTCTGTCTCCATTACTAGCAGCCACGACTAACAATTAAAAGCTTTGAGATGATTAAGTGTTTTTATTAAGAGAAAATTTCTTTTTTTCCCCGTCATGATTTCAGTGTGCACACAACATTAGCGTCACATAGCCAGCTACAAGGTTACTTCGAGACAAAGTGTCATGGGAGTAAAGTTAGAAATAAATAGACTTGAGATAGTTTTAAATCTTTTTTAATGTGTTGTCATGTATGACAAAGCCCAATATTAAACTTTTAGCAGACTACTTGATTACTGTAATCGAACTATTGAAACAGCATTTCTATAGGAATGACTTTGTCCCAAACATTTTGATCCATTTAAGCAGTTGATCCCTGTAACCTTGATCACTAAAGCGGTTTTTACTGTACAATATAATCTTATATTTAGGTGTAAAACTCTTATTTTCATGTCATATTAATAAGCTCAGTCTAATTTTCTAAAGCCATTGGTTGAGGGGAGCAAAAATTATGAAATTATCTCTCAGTGTTGCGGGATGATAACACTGATAATGTTTGACAGAAGGAGCAGTCAAAAAAATCAAAAATTAAAAGTGTTTCATCTTTAACAGAGGAATATTTGATGAGGTGTATATTTTTACAGGTCAGGTCCGTTGTAAATGCCAGACAGAAAGACAGATGAAAAGATGGGTAAATGAGAGGCGACAGCAGTGTGTGCTGATGGGAGACACCTCCTTTGACCTCCTCGAGCTCTGTTTTGAATTCCAATCTATTTTGGGAAGCGGCAGTCATTTTTGCCAAGGACCTTCTCTTTCTTAATTCAAGTCTTTGATTTGATATATTTTATTCATGGCCCAGGGGGTACATTTTCTTTCCAACCTTGTGCTCGCAGGTGGAGCCTTTCATTGCGATGCCGGGGGAGCAGGTAGCTGTGAAGTATCTAGCTCAAGGTTGTTTTGGCAGGTACTGATGTGCTGGAGTTCAAACCATTGACACTGCAGGACAAAACTTTCAACCACTGGACCATGTGGACCTTACATGTAGTCAAAATAATGAAGTTTGACAGTTAACTTCCTGTAAAAGGAACCATGGAAGATTGATGGATGGAGAGGATGATTTATGAACAGATGAAAGATGTGCTGGCAGCTGGACGGTTAGAAGGATGGATGGATGGAAGGACAGAGGGATGGATGGATGGTTGGAGGGACGGATGGGGCTGATGATGGCAGCCTGCCATGTATCCAGGCACTGTTTTGACAACAAGAGCCTCGCCATGGCTTCCCTTTTGTCTTGCCTCTGTTTATTTTGCCACCTGCTATACTCTGGGGGAATGGGGTCAGCTCAACAGGAGCAGGGCCCTGTCACACACACACACACACACACACACACACACACACACACACACACACACACACCTCAGTAAGTTTCTGGGGAAGTATATGACACACACATGTACACAAAAAGGTCAGAGGTCATTGGGTCAATGGTTGCACGTATGTGTTTTTGATAAACTCAGTGAGCGTCTGCTCCTATGGATGTGTGTGTGTCTGATTGATTGCACAGCTATTTTGTGTGCATTTGGTGGGTGGTGGAGTGAATTAGGTAGAATTCCATGGTCAGACGGAATGTTTAAGGTTCAGTAGCTCAGTGTCTCAGTTCAGAGGGCAGCTCAGGCAACTCCACTAAAACAAAGACCCAAAACACAGTCTGCTGCTGTGACAATATGGTAGTAAGCTGGACATGTTAATTTGCTTTGTACTTCTTCTGTGGACAAAACATGTAAACAAAGGCAGGAGCTATGCAAATTTTGCCCTTTTTCTGCAGCAGTGAAGTCAAATGTTTTCAATGTTAATATGACAAGAAAAACCATCTCAAAACAAAAGGTAGTCATTACAGCTGCAACTAATAATTATATTCACTGTCCATTAAACTGTTGATTATTATGGTGAAAAATATCTATCAGTACTTCTCAAAACCCAAGAGGATGCTTTAAAATGTCATGCTTGGTTCACAGTTCAAAAGTATTAAGTTCTACAAGAAACCAGAAAATATTCACATTTAAGAAGCTGAAATCTGAGAATTTTTACTTTTTTCTTTAAGAATTACTTAAACCGATTGATCAATTATCAAATTAGTTGGTGATAAATTGAGTAGCTGACATCTAGTGTAAGTGATTAACCCTGTATCACCTGGTAAAACTGGCTTGATTTCTTTCAAAAACATGGGAAGAAGGCAATTGACGAGAGGAGAAAGTACCCAAAAAATTTGCAAGAAATTAGTAAAAAGAGAAAATTAGGTAAAAAAAAAAAAAAGTTTAAAACAAACAAACAAGGAAATGGAAAAAAGTGCATTATAAATTATAATAATTCTGAGCTGGAATTTTAAAAATGTGATAATAATAATAATAATAATAATAATAATAATAATAATGATAATTATAAATATAGTTTTTGTGGGACATTTTTTTTTACCAAGTTGCTCATTGGCTTTTTTCCTATGTTTTTTTTCTAAAGAAATTGCACCTTGCTCAGGGTTCAAGGGTTCAAATACTTGCGAAAGGCATCTGAAAGCAGCACAAGAAAAGTGATGTCGCTCCAGGTTTCAAAGGGTTAATTGATTAGCCACTGCAGCTCTAGTAGCCATATGTGCGATCAGTGGAACATTAGTTGACTTTTTCAAAGTGACATATAAGTCAAGGAGTAGATGAATGAGAAAAAATCTTTGTTTTTTCATTTAGAGTTAGAACTCAGATAAGCATTTGTAGGACCAAACATTGCGTCCAAACCAATTCTTTTCCCTATTTGATTTTCAAAATTGAATTAAATATTGAAAAAGAACAATTACAAAATAAACTTTATTTTGAAGAACAAAGCCAGGAACTTCTACAACAATGTTGTAATTGATGATAAAAAACAACAAGTCCTGCAGTGTAGTCTGCTTTGAATTAATTATGTTTTGAGGTAAAGCCCTGACCTGGACTTATCTGTCTCTGGTTGGACACATTTTAGATGATGTTAAAATCAATTGAAAACAAAGCTCAGTTCAGTAATTTAACGCTATTCTGTCTTCCAACCAAATAAGACATCATCTCCTTTCAACAGCTGTATACTGTCACACTATGCACATCTGCCTAATGTTAGGGTAGGTGGTAAGTGTAGATAGGGCTGATTTGGGTGGGTTTGGAAGTGAAATGTGTGTTAGGTCTCTGTTTAGAGTTGGAATGATTGTTGGCTTCATTCAACAGCTGCTTCAGCTACAGTACACTGTAGCTCTGTTAAAGCCAGACGGAGACTGGACAACTGTGCTTTCAAATACCATTGCAGAAGTAGTTTCTGCACAGTATGTGAGGCGCACTGCATGAGATTTATAAAACATATATGATACACAGTTATCCACTGGTGTGGTGTACATTTTTTAACCAGGTTTTGTGGGTAATCTGTGGTTTTCACTCATTGTCCATGTATTTTGTGTGTGTGTCTTCCAGTCAGGTCTGATCCGTGTGTCTCAGGAGGAATATCTGATTGCCCCGCTACCCCAACACCTGGCTCAGCAACACAACTACAGCGCCCCTGAGGGTCACCATCCGCATGTAGTCTACAAACGCTCAGCAGAACACATCGTCCAAAGAAGATCGAGCAGCCCAGAGAACACCGCTTCTTCCACACCTGACAACCCGTACCTCCACCATCACCAGCAGCAGCAGCAGCAGCATCACCATGACTACCAGCATGGAAAGCTGCAGAGGCAACACTTCTGCGGACGCCGCAAGCAATGTATGTAAGGGAACCTAATATTCCTTTTATTTCACCATCTAATAAGTGTGTATTTATGTTAAGGAAGTGATGTAATGGTTTATTGAGTTGTCAGTTCATGCACTTTTCAGCCAAATTATACATACCAATAAGTCTTAGGTCTGCAGACATGACTGCTGTGTAGGATGTAAATCAGACAGACCAGCATTTTTAGCCACAACACTCATTTGCTAGTTTACAGAGGTTTCCCTGAAGTGCACACCATGAATTAACATGTGGTAAACATGCATGCGACTGCAACATGCATAATTCAGATAATTATTCACAGCACTATTAACTCTAAGTATGCAAATACAACATTATGATTGTATTTTAAAAATGCATTATAGTGTGAGGAGAACTGAACAGAGTTCCCTGAGGTGCTGGTAGCTCCATGTTCCTTTGCTATTGTGAATTTATGATGTAATCTATCAAAGCAACAACGTAATATAAAGGTAATAATCATATAGGAATATAGGAGGGACTGAAGGGAGTTCACCCTGGTGCTCAGGATGCAACTGTTTACTGAACAATAGTATACAGTAGCATACAGTGTAGGATCTTACTGGTTTACATTGAAACCAAAGGCTGTAGTTTTTGACTTGTTATTGACTTTCTTGTCTCAGTATAAACTTTATTTGGCCGTCCATATACCAAAAAAGGACGATTCTATTTAGATTCTGTTGTGCCAGGGTAAAGAAAAGCAGTTTGCCCATTATGACACACTACATATTAGCCTGAGGTCTCTGTAACATAAAGCATTGTCACAGCATTATTGCATATTATCAGCACTCCATAACATGAAATGTTAATTTAATATTTTATAGAATGGTTAACCCTAAACCACTGCAGTCTCTAGATATGTCTGCATTCATTATGAAGATTAATGTCTGTATTAAATGTTTTTGAGTGCACTGTGTCCATTGTATTCAGCCTAAGGCTACTGAACCCTCAGGCTCGTTCACAGTTTTATCTACCCTTCTAGTGGTGAGAGGTAGGAAGCAGCGTGGGGAGTGAATTTCCTGTCCTTTCAACACCAGAGCCTGTACTCTTATCACCCGGCACGAGCCAGGAAAAAGACAGTTCATTCATTTGACCCTCACTGCCAAGTTCTCTCTCTCTCTCTCTTGCTCTGTCTGTATCGTTCTCCCTCCCTCTGTCTCTCCTCCCTTCCGTCCTTCCCTTTTTGCCCTCCTAGACGCTCCCAAGCCTCCCGCTGAGGAGCGTTTCATCATGCCTGATGAGTTTGCGATACCTGAGGCAGACGGGCCAGGAAGGGCAAAGAGATCGCCCATTAACTCCAACAGGGTGGGGAGCCTGAATGTGGAGACCCTGGTGGTGGCAGACAGGAAGATGCTGGAGAAACACGGCAGGGACAACGTCACCACCTATGTCCTCACCGTCATGAATATGGTGAGGGTGGGAGAAGGGAGGGGAAAGAGAGGAGGAAATAGCATGTAACATAAATCTGTTGTACTGCTCTATTGCTCTTATTGTTCATTTATGTAACATAGGAGAGTCAATAGAACGGTACAACCACTGGCACTTTATGCCAAAGTGGCAAATGGTGAGTCAGCAGATGTTACACAGGCTACCTAAATGCTAAAACCTGATTAAGCAGAAGTTTTGTCTAAATTAATATTCTTAATAAATTTGATGTCAAAATTTGGAGGGAAGGTTAGTAAGCTACAAGTCTGTTTCAAGTTTTTTCAAATTGAAAAGGCATGTGAAAATGGACAAAGAAACATTGATCGGTAAGCCCAACAGCATTTTTCCCTTCGCTGTACAGTGCTTTGGTAACTTTCCAAGGACAGTTGTAGTATTCACTTCTTTTACTGTTAACACTGTTTCCAGTACAAAGTAGCCCACTGATGTCTTCTTTCTGTCATCAAAACTGATGCAACGCTGAAAACACATGAAGCAGTGTCAAAGTGTCGCTCGCTGCAATAATAACATTCTTCTGTGGCTGAGAGGCGTGTAAATGTGTTTCAGGTGGGAAGAAATTCTTTGTAACATAGGTCAACAGGCCATAGGAGTCACAGGACTTTGTTAAGTGATTGGTTGTGTGTGTTCTCTGGCCACTACCTGCAGCTAAAAGTTTAACTATCCCCAACTTTTAATTTAGCAAAATGTAACAGCTGTGGCTCAGAGCGGCCCCTGCAGCTTTCCATAGACCTTGCATGGCAGCTTGCTGCAGGCTGCACTTCACCACTGCTTGGTGTGTTTTCAGCATATGAGCTTAAAGAGTTTGACCTTTACCGTCCATATTTTTGGGTGCAAGAAATGTTCATGATCTAGGAAGTGGAGTCTCTTCTGCTTTTCTATCTGTAAGCTAGCCCAGATAAGAACATTACATTGTATTTCTCCACATAAAATTAGTGCAATCAGAAAACCATAGCTATTAGATTTGACATGTGGGATATTTCTGCTTAAACTGTTTTCTACTCTTTTCAGGTTTCCAGTCTTTTCAAAGATGGCACCATTGGGACAGACATCAACATAGTGGTTGTTAGCTTGTTGCTACTGGAACAGGACCCAGTGAGTGGATTCAGACTATAGTTCTGCAAATTTGTGTTGTTTTGCACTGGGCACTGGTGACTGGTAGCTCTGTATCTGTAATTTTTTCCCTTCATTCCCAGTTGGGCTTGACCATCAATCACCATGCTGACCAGTCCCTCAACAGTTTCTGTCAGTGGCAGTCAGGTCTGGTGGGGAAAGGTGGTAAACGGCATGACCACGCGGTTCTCCTCACCGGACTGGACATCTGTTCCTGGAAGAATGAGCCCTGTGACACCCTGGGTGAGACTGTGCTCAGCTACCCTTTACAAGCCAAACATCCTATTTTTTTACCAAGTGGGAAGCAGCAGTTGATACTGTGGAGTGTGACGAAGGTTTTAGGAGATGTGCGAGCTGTCTTCCGTGGTGACAACCAAGAATCCACTGCATGACATAAATGTTGTAATTTTTGGCATGTAGACAGGTGTAGAGGTGATACTGTGGGTGCAGACATTACAAGAAGGAGTGAAGGAAGTTTGACAGGTGCAAGCAGAAGAGATTGTAAGTGAAGAATGGTACCACTGTGACTGAAAGCTACATTTTATTGGAGCGTTTTTACAATATCTTAAAGCCAGGCATGTGTGACTTTTTTGGCATTTTGCCTTTCTTGGATTGTGACTGCGTAGATGCAGACAGGAAACATCAGAGAGGGTATAACATGCAAACATGTTGCTTGGCCAGAAATGCAAACATGACCTTGATTAACTGTCACTTGAAGGGAGCTTATCAAAAAGTATCCTGCCAGAGGGACACAGTACAATTACATCTCGGCAGCACTGAAGGGGAAAACAGTTCATCACTCTCCAGTGACTTTGTATTGCATGAAAGTGCCTCCTTTTCAGTTCTGTCTCCTATAGCAAACAACAGAAAAATGCCTAAAAGCTGCTGTGTGGTTGGATGCACTACCAACAGGTTAAGGAATACAGAACTAAGTTTTTATGAACTTCTGAACCTAGAACTGAGCCTTTAAGAAGACATATATGGATGCGGATGTGAGATTAGTCGGCACTGAGTTTTAAGGAGAGACCAAATAAGTGACTGATATAAAAAAAGAGGTAACCACCCCAACATTTTCACTAGCCTCCATGCTGCTTTCTACTGTTTACTAACTTGTTTTTGAGCATTGTTATGATGCTGAACATGACAGATCAGTGGCTCGTTTTAGCAGATTTTCCTGTGTTTAAAAAACCTGCATTTACATGCTAATTTCTGTAAGATAAAAGATAAGCAAGGTAAGAAGGAGGGACACTGCGATAGACAATTTTGTTTTTCAACTTTGTTAATATACCTTTTCCTCTTTGGTAGATGGATGCTAAAATAATCCTCTAACATGCTGAAATCTAACGTTTGTAGCTAGTTACAGGCATTTAGTTAGCGTGTCATGCCTTGGTTGCAAATCCTTTCGCCTATTGTTTTCCCCTCTGGTGTGCATGGTTTTCAGTGACATGTTGCGCTCGGTCTCTAAGGTAGTCTATCATCTGTCATAATTTTATATGAAAAATCTGTGTGAAAAACAACAAATGTGCAAAACACCTGGGTCTGAATAAGCAAGGTGAAAAATCTGCAACAGTGTAACAAAT
The DNA here is from genome assembly GCF_041903045.1 of Epinephelus lanceolatus. Lineage (NCBI taxonomy): Eukaryota > Metazoa > Chordata > Actinopteri > Perciformes > Serranidae > Epinephelus > Epinephelus lanceolatus. The sequence continues at coordinate 41,473,804 of NC_135735.1, forward strand.
GAAGTGACCAGTGATGCACTTTAGGGTGAGTTTTTTTCAGTGTACCTATACATCTTGAGGCCTGTAGGTACAAAAGGCAGCTGGAACAACATCAACGTAGCCAACTAAGCTTGACTAATACCATAATCATATTGCTTTCACACCACTAATTATTAGTAATCTCAGGACAGCACTTTATCTCATTCACTGCATGAGTAAAAAAGGTGAAAGGTGACTCACATTCTGAATTATTTATTAAATTTATGTAACTTCCGTATTTATGTATGTTCTGCCAGTGTTATTAAAGTTTAACATCTGGCTCTTTAAGTCACAGGCTCATTCATCAGCCACATGTTGATGTTTCTACTGTACATATTCTTATATTTTTGGGTCCATTGGGAGAAACTGCTGCCAAAAAAGACAGTGAGAAAAAACAGTAACCACAGGATATTTTCATCAGCTTGTTCAGTAAATCTTTTTCCTAATGCTGTCTGCCATCAGCAGTTGTCCTCCTCTAAACTGATTGGCTTTCAAAGTCTAGGAACAAACTTAAGTAAAGCTGTCCAGGGCTTGTGAGATTGCTCTTTGCAGGTGTGAAATCCCCTTTTATGCAAGCATACATGTGCGCAATATGCAGATATGACAAACAGTTGCTGCCTGCCAAATTTGTCAGGTTTCAACGGAAAGAGTGTGCTCAGTTACACCACAGAGACAGAGAAAATGCTTTTATGTTACAGACTTGAGGTTTTATTATTATTTTATTATCCTTACCTTACCTCACTGCCTCGCCTTGCCTTGCCATACCCTATCTTACCTTACCTTACCTTATTTGTCTTTTTTCTCTTTCCCTCTGCAGGTTTTGCCCCCATTAGTGGAATGTGCAGCAAGTACAGGAGTTGTACCATCAATGAGGATACAGGACTGGGCTTGGCCTTCACCATTGCTCACGAGTCTGGACACAAGTATGTTTTAACAAAAACTGCATCACGGCAAGCTTTACAAGTCACACAGTTTCTGAACTCCACGATAGACCACACAGACTTAAACAGATGAAACCATGTCAGACTGGAGTGTTACTTTAGAGCCAGTCACTATATTGGCTCTGTGTTGTGAGTGGATGTAATGAATCTATATTTAATGAAATAAATGTGGTCTGATTTAAAGAAACAAATATACTCTGAAATAAGAGCATTACGTTAGAGCACTACCTCATCCAACCCGTGACACTTTATGAGAGAATAATGGAAACTGCCTCAGGCCACATGGCCCTGTGTTTGTGTTTATACGTTTCCTATGAGATAGGAGGACCTTTATTTTTGATATTTTTTTGATTTCATGTTGTGGTTAAACTCTTCTGTCTGTCTGCCATGCTCTCAACACAACATAGGGACAACGTGTTGTTTTTACTTCACCCAGGTGATAATATGTCAGAATATTTATTAGCCGCAATACCCTAATGAATTTAGCCAGCTCCATAGAAGGCATGCCCAGAAACAACTTGACTCAAGGGCTAATACTGTTAATCATTGACAAATTCAAGAAAAAAGTAATTACTAAACACATGGTGCAGCAATGAATAAGTAAAGAAGAAATCTTAGCTACGCACATTAGCAAGCATATTGATTTTCTGATAACTCCAACAAGCTGTAGTTTCATGATTTTATAGTGTTGCATGAAAATGGTGGGTAAACAATGACATCAGTTTGATCATCACAAGGACAACTGTCATTTTCTTTTTCTTAAAGGTGTTCTATGTGAACTTAAGACTGAAGAGTTGTCTGAACATGGTTCTCAATTAGGAGGGAGCTGAGCTGGTGGCTCGTAGCCAATGGTGCTAACTCCATAATCAGTGTTAATCAACGGCAGCAGTGTTGACTGAGCTAATGACAGAGAGGCACCCGAGGTTGGGCGCTATGCTTCCATGATGAAGCTGTCCCAGTATCAGTTGTAACTGCTGGATGAGTGCAGTGCAAAGTTGGTACGTTGAGCTAGCCAGTGGGATACGCGTGGACTAACATGCACGTGTGACTAGGCCGGCTTACCTCAACAAACCACAGAAACTTTAAACTTTAAAGTCACTTGTTTCTTTTCATTTCTCTCCAGTTTTGGGATGATCCATGATGGTGAGGGGAATCCATGTCGCAAGACAGAAGGCAACATTATGTCTCCCACTCTGGCTGGAAACAACGGGGTCTTCTTCTGGTCCACCTGCAGTCGACAGTACCTCAGCCGCTTCCTTGGGTAGGCCTAGACGCCGTGTGCAAGTGCACCAACACTGTCACATTTGCCAGTCAGTTGTCGTTGTTCGCTTTTTGACTGACACAGGTGGTTTGCTGTGCTCACCAGAACAGCCCAGGCATCCTGTCTGATTGACGAGCCCAAGCAGATCGGTCAGTACAAGTATCCTGAACAGCTTCCTGGGCAGCTGTATGATGCAGACACACAGTGCAAGTGGCAGTTTGGCTCCAAGGCCAAACTTTGCGGCCTTGATTTTGTCAAGGTGAGATATTCATTTTATAAATTTTTATCACGGGTTAAACAATGAAACATTTTTTATATTTACAGTGGATTAGGCTATATGACTAAATATATGTGACAAGGTTGACTCTTGACAAAGCCATAGAGAATTATCATCTGCCCCTGTAGAACTCTTAAGCTCGATGCAGCTCTCTAGCATCTTTAAGCACATTGTTTTGTTTAACTGGCCACAATTTTTTTGGTTCACTCTCACTGCTCTCAGTGGTTTTTTTTTGGGCAAAAATGCTAAAAAAATCCACTATATTCTGCTTCCCCAGCACCAAACGGCAGACACAGAAATAGCTGGTGAATGAAGTGGAGCATTTACATGGGTGCAGATCTGATGACAAGTTTGGGGGGACACAATCAGTTGTGATTTTTTTAAATTGCACGCGTGCAAATCATGTCCACAGAGCGCTTGAGATTGCCAGCATATTTCACGATTTCATAGAGGCTCATCACCAAGTCATTCAAAAAGCACTACAAAGAGAATCATATGCTTACCTTTACTATTTATTTCTCTTAAACAGCCAGTAGTACATGGAACCAGCCATCACCCTCCTTTTCACTGCTTCGCTGTTAGTTAATGCTACTTCTAGTTTCAGGGTCTCAGGCATGTTATGTCCACTCACGTTCTCATCTCTCGCCTCTCACGGATTCCCATTTCTCCTCATCATCTTCCCTTTCTCCCAGTATATAGGACTACTGTATACATCTGTTCAATTTCAATCATTTAGGCTATTTAGAATTGGGAGGGACAATTTGTGTTTTTCAGAATTTGGGGGGGATATGTCCCCCCCATCCCCCCTGGGATCTGCACCCAAATGCTGCATGCTAAATGCTGCATTTAGCAGCTAAAGAGCCAGACATTTCCCTCAGGAGTTGGTGGAGAACAAACAGAGATAAAAGGAGCAAAAATATTGGACATACATTTATCAGATGGACACAAATACTCCAACTTCCAAAAAGTCAGAGTCCTAGTGTCGTTTTATATCTGCTGGATGTGCCAAATTGCAACTGTTTGCTAACAATCAATCAATCATACCAACTTAAAAGGCGATGATATATCTGTGTTTAACTGGGGTGTTCTCTTGACAGTATCTTTAAGTTTCTTTTTTTGATAAAGTTCTGACTAAAATTGCAGCATGTTGTACAAACCAGAAAAGACATTATACACTAAAGCAGGAAGAGTAAGGAAAGGAGAAAGGATCATTCCTACAATAGATCATTAAACTAACCTTGTGTATTGCAGTTACAAAGAACCAAATCTATAGAAGCTGAATAGTCCTGGTTTTACATAGACCCCAACATTCCTAAATCAAGCATTTTTCATGCGTCCCTTTGACTAAACTGAGACTCACTAGATGAGCCTCCAGTAATGAGATGGAGCACCTAGCTCATACAGGGGCAGCAATTGTCTGCTTTGCAGCGCTAATGATGCAGTGCTAAATTGGCACTTTATTAATTAGCGTGATCTTTGCACAACAACCTCAAACCCCCCACATTTGACCCACCATTGAAATGCATTCCATAAATTGAATGGGAATCCCCAGCCTTGCCCCCCTTCACAAAGCCTTGTGGTCTTGGTATAAGCCTTTATAATGGATGCATTCAGTGATTTTGATTCACATGTAAATGCTGTTTAAAATACTACGGGGTATCCTCTCCAGAGCTGTAATTGCTGGGAAATCGACTTTGCCAAATGGTATATATGTCGGATTAGCCCAAGTGACATCACCTTGGCTATTCACCACTTCTCTAAATCCGGGCTATGTTTCCCTAACAGAAGATCAAATACTACATCTGCATTTCTTAGACCTGTGTGCAAGTCGGTGGGTGGTGAATTAACCTATACACTGATTAACAGTGGATTTAGGGCTGCCTTTCACACTTTTTTTTGTCCCCGATGGGATCATGTAAAAAAATTTTAGCATGCCGGTATGGCTGTCAACCACCTGCTTGGCATCAGAGAATGGGGGAAAAGACTTAAACACACATACACACACATACACACACACACACACACACACACACACACACACACACACACGTAATGACACACACACACACATACACACATGCACACATGCGCACACACACATTTACTTTGGTCACTTTTGGGGAAATTTCATAGACTTACATTCATTTTCTGGAGTCTAACCCCTAACGCTAACCACTACTTGCCTAACCTTAACCACTGACTCAAAAATGAGCTTTTTTCCAACTGGGGACACAGCTTTTGTCCCCAATTGGACAAGCCGTCCTCAATTAACTGGTCTTTAGTCTGAAATGTGTAACCAAAGGTAGCCTAAGTCATTGCCACACACACAAACACTGATGCACATACACACTTGAGCAGTCTCTTCTACTCCTACTCTCCCTCCTTTCTGGTTTCTCTCTCGTTGCCAGTTGCTGTTGGGCGGGTTGCCAGACTCTGCCGCCTGTCTTTCGACCCCAGCTCTCCCTCTGTGCTCACTCGCTCGCTCTGTCTCTGTATTGTTGGGTCAGATGACACATACAATTATATCCCGTTTCATTAAAGAAGTACAGTGATTAGATTTGACACCACGGCTTTGTGGAGAAGCTTATCCCCGGTTATCAGGGTGGTGGGGGCTTATTGACCAGCGTGATGGTGGTCCTGGCAGGAAGCAGGTGCTGTTGGGTCAAGGGAGAGGAGAGAGGGGAGAGGGGAGGAACACGATGCCAAAAGGCCGTCAGTCTGCGGTCATAAGAAAACCGATGATGGTAAAAAAAAGACCATGTCTGACAGACGTCTCATCCTGTGTGTGTATGTGTGTGTTTGACTTATTTGACAGGACATCTGCAAGTCGCTGTGGTGTCATCGCACAGGGCACCGATGCGAGACCAAGTTCATGCCTGCTGCAGAAGGCACCAGCTGTGGTCCTGACATGGTGAGGAAATGATTTCATGTTCCTGTGAAGAATCGCAGCAGCCAGTCACTCATTCTGTTGCCTGAAAATATTATTCACTTTACTAATTAGACACCATGCATACATTTCTAAAAGTGATAAAGGGACAAGCATGTGCCTGACAGTGTCTCATTTGGATGCATAATATAATTATGTTTTGCGTATAACGGGCTATCATTCCTATTCACAGTGTTGCAATCAGCTCATACTGATGTTTGGCCAGTGAATCAGTGCATCCATAGTTTAGTCATCAATAAATGTAAATGCAATGTTGAGATAATCAAAGAATGCAAACAATTATGTTACATTTTGGAACAACTTGTTATATTATAAGATAACTGCCATCAAAAATTAACTTTATACATTACAGCGTAATGTACATTACATTACAGCGTACATCTTTTCATTACCTCCTAGTTTCATCTGGGAGATGGTCCAGTAGTGAGCTCACTGCACTGTGTGTATCTAATAAATAAACAAAAGAAGCTCACGAAAGGAAAGTTTTCCCTTATAAAACAGAACAAAACAACTGTAAACCAATCCAAGGTTCTCCCTTTCACCAAACTGAGACAAGCTTAATTGCCTTGTGAACTCATTGTAAAACACCTCATTCAAAGTTAGTCTCTCCACTGTTCCAGCAGTCACCAACTCTGGTTTGGTTGAAATAAACCCTTAATTCACCAAGTCAGATGTGAAAATGTGCTTCATGTACATGCTGTTTATCCCTGCGGTCTCTCCCCATTGTCTCCGTCTGCCTCTCAGCTGACTGCTGAACAGCTGCCTGCTGAGCAGCGGTCTCGCTCATTCTTTGGAGGCAGCTACAGTACATCATGTTTCAACAATCATCCAATTAATGGCAACAAAAAACATGGCAAAACGGTCATATTTTAAAAGTAAAAGGTTGCTTTTTTGAAAAAGGAGCATATAAACTGATGACTTGGATTACAAAGTTCTATTACTCATTACGACTTTTACCACCAACACTGCCTGTGGCTAATGATAATATTGCACTTACTAAGTTATTTGCTGAGATGTGGGAATTGTGTGATATCCCTAAACTGAAGTCAGATGAGCAAGAAAGTTTTAAAAGAAAAGTTTGACATTTGGTAAAAATGCCTACTTGCAGAAAGTTAGATGAGAAGATTGATACCACTCTAGAGTGGTATCAATCTTCTCATCTAACTCTTGGCAAGGCAGAGTATAATCTTATTTCCCCAAATGCAAAACATATTGCATACTTATTTAAATGAGGGAAAACCCTAAATTCACTACCAAACTGTCTTTTTAAAATCACAGTTTATGGAGACACTTCCTAATTCAACTTCGATGTGATGTGTTTGTTGTAACTGTAAGTGTAATGAGAGATTTTTACTGACATTTCAGGTGGTTTAGATAAATCAAGCTTTGTTGTTGTGGTGTGATGGTGTTCCCTGATGATGGCAATTACTTTAGTGAGTAAAATCTTGTGATAACTCATAGAAATAATAGCCTATTGATATAAGAGACAAGTGTCATAAATCATAATCTTCCTTTTAGTTAAAGCACTCTCACTTTCCTGAGCCAATGTAAATCCTTGCTTATAAAGGCAGAGGAGACAGCTCAAACTGGATTCTTTTATTTGGAATTTATTAAAAGTCAATTACTAATATCAATCAAAACTTAGTTCTGTATTCATTCCTGCTGCTCACACATGCATGTACCTGCAGAAGCATTTTTGCTCCTTCCAGCTGGACACAGAACGGCCGTACCTCCTCACATATCGAAAGATGATATTTAGAAAGAGAGAGAGGTGGTGATGTGTGTGAGTGCAGGGTTTGGCTTGGATCGGCCCAGGTGTGGTGCACGTGTATGAGTATGTGTTTGTGTGCGCGTGTGTGTTTTGGCTGTAGATTGAGAGTGTGGGTGTCCAGGTGTGGTGCTGGGCATTTGTCCAAACCAGGAAACTCAGGCAAGAAGCCCAGGCCAACGCTCAAGTTCTGATAAGAAAGCTATTTCTGTGTCTTTTGTTCCTCATTAATATCCTCCTCTCTTTGTTTCCTCCAGTGGTGTCGAAGGGGTCAGTGTGTAAAATACGGGGAGCACGGTCCTAGGGCGGTCCATGGTCAGTGGTCAGCCTGGTCACAGTGGTCTGACTGCTCGAGAACCTGTGGAGGAGGTGTCATGTACAGGGAGCGCTCCTGCAACAGCCCGAGGTATACACACTTGCACACGCTCACATAATCTTCAAATTCATCACCTCCTTTTTAATGTTATTAACTAGCCAAACAGATGACAAAATGATTCATGTTGTCATGCGGCTGCCTCTACTATGAAAATCTGAGTTGCAGTTTGGGCCAGAAAGCAATTCTTGAAAGCCTCGTGTCCCGAAATCCTTCCTTTCTGAACACCTGAAAGCGCTGCCTGCCAGGTAGCTGTCAACACAGACAAGCACACACATACTCTACATGCACACACACATACACATGCGCCTGATAACGGCTCTCATCAGTCAGGCTGACAGTCCAGACAGACAGACAATCTCTCCCCGTGCTCCAGACGAGGAAAACCTTCTAATAGCGTGCTCTTTTCTCTGAAAGCTGCCAAGACAGCCAGCAAACGTCCCCCATTGCTGCTCACTCACACAAACATAATTCTGCAGACCCAGATCCCACAGTGCATATCTCTGTGTTAGCACAGGGCTCTGTGCATGTCATTACAGGCACATGAGAGATCCTTAGTTTTAATGTTGTGTTTCATAAGAGATGTACAGTCCCTTATTGTTATTCCCCTGAACACTCGGAGATTTATTACATGTTCTTGAGCGTTTATTTCACTTTCATACAATAGATTTATTGTTGTTGTGTCACAATGGTGCGATCAGCTAATTGATTGTCTCAGCCTGCAGTTAGTTAGCAAGCCCCCACAACACTGGCCCTTTAAATGTAACACAGGACAAGCAGGATGTCTGCAATGGGATATTTAGAAAAAGGATTAATTTACTGATCATTCATGCAATTTCAGCCCCTCGCCTGCCTGTACTGCAGAATGCGTAATCCATGGACCAAAGTCAGTCTTACAGAGGTCGTGTTCAACACTGACATTATGTTGCAATTATATGCAATGTTTGAGCACGTTTTGTTGTTGTTAAGGGTTTAAAGTATTCTCCTTGAAGAACTTGTGTTTATACTAGCAATTTCCTCCATACTGTAACTCAGGAACAGTCATGATGGGCATGGTGGAACCAATTAACTTTGTTTTTATTTTCGCCTGTGGGATCCATGGCCAATCACCAAGAAACAGAGTCAACACAAATTCTTAGACAGCACCTCTAATGTTTTTCCTAGTTGCGTTCCTAGCCAGCTGTCAAGAGGATTTTAAGCACTCTTGATATTTAATATTTTTAAAAAATGAGGAGGAATTGATTTGGAGATCTAGTGAGATGTCTGTCCAGCTAATGTTGAGCAGAGTTCATGCTGTTTGAAGCCAAACACTGAATGTCTCACTCAGTAGTATCCTAATGGATCAACCTGTGGCTCTGCAACTATTAAAGGAAACAGTGTTGCCACATATGCACAACTCAAATTCATGCATGAGCACACACATCCTCACATACAGTATAACCAGAAACTCATACCACAATAATAAGAATCCTGACTAATGGCTAACATCCAAGGCTACCACCACCTTGATTGGTGGACAGATCTCAGACTTCATCACAGACAATCTGCTGTTCGGGTTGTACTGTTAATGATTGCCATCATTTAGGAATTAGTCATAGCAGGTTAGATCATAGTGACATGTCACATCCAATCCTACATGTCTGCACACAGACTCGTGCATTTCTGTGTGTTTAAATGCAGGTGAGATGACAAGGATACAGAGGACACAGTTGCTCTCTTAATTACAGCTGCCCTTGTACACTGCCTTTGAGCCAAGTAGAGTCTGCATATGCGACTTGAATATCAGAATGACTTCATACCATCATCTTTTTATCTAACATCGGCTTTTACACAACCTCCATGGTTGTCAGTCACATATATGGGTGCCTACACTGAGTCACCGTAGGACTAAATAACAAGGACTTCTGAAGAATATAATGCTATTTAAGAAATTAGAGACTTCAACTGCATTTATATCTAACTTCATAATGACATTAAAACCCAGTGTTCTCACCCAGATGCGCTTTTAGGTACCGTCATTTGGCACCAATGGATTTAACGTAGATCAGTGCTCAGTAGTACTGATGTAATTTGGTTGGTATCTTTAAAAGTACCGAGTTCAGTTTCCAACCCAAGTTGCCATAAGCAACCATTTTGAGAAATTGCCAACCAATCTTTTGCCTTTGGTTGCTGTTACAGTCAGAACCAAATGCAGACATTTCTAGACGTGTGTTGGTGCCGTCACTTGTGTGCACACAGACATCTATTTTCATGCCAAAGCAAACAAAGTTGTTTGACTGTGTGGGGAAAAGTTTGACTAACCAGTCAATATCACATACAAATGTGCAGATTTATTAAACTGACAAAAAAAATTGTTTACTCAAAAGCTCAAAATATTGCTCAAAATATAAGGTGAATTAAAAATGGCAACCATATTTTCAGTTTCAGCAGCCAAATGCTGATTCCTGGCTATCCACCCTCAAAACCCTCCAGCCCTCATCCTCCAGTTTATACAGTTGAACTAGCACTAATTTCCTTTGGGACATTGACTTCACCTACACTTTCAACTTCTCGCTTTTCTCACACTTTCACTGCTTTATTTTCATTTGAATCTTCACTTCCTCACAGCCCTTTCACCCCAAGTTATACTTCCGTTGATCTCATTTTTATTGGCTTTTCAACTTCATTCATACTGACACTTAAAATGAACTTTCAACTTCTTTTAGCACCTGAATTTCAACTGCCATTTCAACATCTTTCAGTAATTGTGTATGGACTTATTTCAGTTATTACTATTTAAAGCACATATACATTTTCTTGAGAAAATGTAGCCTTTCAGGTTTTTACGTTTTCTTTTTTTATTTAATCATAGCCACTCTATTAAAGTGTCTGTCCAGATACTCAGTTTATTGTCCTCTTTACTCCACCGGCTTCATCACTGCATACTTAACAGCCGGGCAGACACTGATGTGGCTATTCCGTCCGTCACAGCCGACTTGTCTCTTAATCCTCGCAAGGGATCAAAGACCAAAAGGTTTCAGAGGCAGACCGGCCCTCATATGATACACATTATACACCAGAACTGGCAGACCAAAAAGGGCCACAGAGCTCTTTAAACCAGGTTAGCTGTCAAGTTCATTTATCATTCCTGTGGCACTAAAGAGTGCTTTGTAGCAGCAGCTGCTGAAAAAATGGGTTGATGCTGCTAAATGGTGAGTTAAGGGGTCAGTGGGACAGAGAGGGGATGGAAAGATGGGGAAGGATAAACATCAAACCCAAGTCATGATACCATTTGTATTACTTGTCAGATCCCTTAGAACTCTTGTGCGAAGACAATAACATTAGGCTGGTTTATGTCTTAATATGACATATCTTCCCGTCTGTCACCATCCTCAACCCTACCACAACACACATCTCCACCAATACAATCCAGCCACCAAAACACACTCAGACCATATCCCAGCTGCAGCATGTACCCCTGAGTCACGTTTTAGCCCCTGACTCAGAGTGTGTTTGTCCCCAGTAATCTGCGATTATTTTGGCAGGGCCCCTCTGCTCTTAATCTGAGCAGAACAAGAAGGATTAGCCTGAATCTAACTGCTTGTCTCTAATGTCATCTTCAACCCCAAACTGAACTGTCTGGACAGTCTGAGCTCTCCTCTTCAAAAATCACTAACACTTTTTAAGCAGACTTGCAGGATGTGTAGATACATGCATTAAAGGCATGTATGGGAATCCATATCTTCAATTTTAGGTAATATCTAATAAAACCCTTCATTATTTGGAAGTTGACCACACAGGTATGGCAGCTTCTTGTACATTTTGACCTCTGCCCTACTATAACATCCTCACTCAGCGGGAGAAGTCTTTAAAATCATTCATTTGATTTTGCACAAATTCATCCATTTAATGAGGCCAGCATGTATCTTCTGCTGAGTCTTGTAAAAGAGTTCTATTGGATCAGCCGATTAAAGCCATCCCATTGAGGAGTTTCTTCGAGACGGAAAATGAATCTTCTCCTCGTCCCCCCCTCCACTTCCCTCCTCACTCCTCCATTCCCTGTAGACCACCTGCCAGATCAAACACAGTCAACCTAATCCTCACCAACAAGGAGATTAGGTTCACGATCTTGACCTGATTTTGTAGGGAGCACATTTTGTCACACACTCAATTTAAAGGGAGTAAGGGGTGTACTATGAGGGGGCGATAGTGTGATGTCTCCTTGTAGACTTGTAAAGGAGTTTTGCAGGGGTTAGGCCTGTAGCAGAGCAGCAGAATGTGGATCTATGTAGGAAGCTGTGAGAGAAACAGGGGGAGAGCAGGTGACTCTAGAAAAAGACAAGACTAGACCTCTGACCTACAGGAGTTTACTCCTAGCTTCTGTTGCCGAACAGATTTAGCAGACTCCCAGGACATTTAAGCATACTTAAGGGTCCTGAGGGCTGTGTTGGAGTTGGGGTGTAGAGACAGGAAAGGAATGACTGAAACCCAACTGAAAACTTGTCATATCTGGTTTCTGTCTTTTTGTTAGGAGTAGATTTACAGTTGCAATGATACTGGAGGATCCAGGGAGAGAAGAGCAGTGGAGAAGACTAAGAAGAACTTTGGAAGAGAAACCAGGGGCCATATTCACAAATACATATTCTAGTATGTATTCATATTAGTCTAAAAAAGGAAGTAGTCCTAGCCAAGGTGTGATTTCAGAAAATTCTCAGAGCAACTCCAAGCAAGAAAGGGACTGAGACTTTTACCACAGGCTGTTTTCTTGTATTACCACTGGACAGTGTTCGCAGATGATGATTTTGGATTTGGCTCTTACCGACAGAAGTTCCTGAATCTTGTAATGTCTCCAGTAAGATATTTTTATCGCTACCTTTGTGTAAATGAATGACCCTTGGACGTTTGTTTTCTTCCGTTCTGTGCGAGACGAATGGTTAGAACGTCATCAAAACACCTACTTGCTTGCTGTTAATTCTGGGGACAATTACCTGCTCTATTCACACATGGGCTCAATCGAACACACAGACTGTATAGGGGTACTGGGAGGGTAAAGTCCATTTATTGTCCTGATTCTCACACGCATACAGCTCCTACATGTCTATGTAAGTTCAGGTTTGCAGTGCATGTGTGACAGTGGGTTTAGTGAGAAGGTGTGGTTGACCTTGTTGCCAGATATGATGCATTATTTTAAAAGGTGTGATCGGTTGAGCCTGCAAGGTGTGGACACCCAGTGGAAATAAAATGAACTGCATCACAATATAAAACTGTGAAAGTATAGTCTCGCCACCAGACAATCAGAGATCTCCGCCTTCTGATAGTCTGGGGACACTCCTTTCTAAAGTGTGTTTAACACACCGGAGAAAACGGCTGGCAACAAAGCAACGCCTCTTGCATTTTTTAAAAGGACACGCCCTCCCGGAAATGTGCGCTCCTCCTTTTCTCGTCCGCAAGAAAACAAACACAGAGAGCTTGAAAATGGATGCCGAGAGATTTAACTCCGTTTTATCAAACGTGTGCTCAGTCCACAAGATTGTGGAAATGAAGAACTTACAGCGACTTTGTTTAAAACTTTTAACGCAGTCGGACTATGTTTACGAGCACAAGAGTTCAGCGAGCCACCGAAGGACCGCCCTGCGGATTTACTATTGGTTCTGCAACATAGGGAGTTTTTTTAAACTCTGAAATTGTATCCGCCCATCTAAACACAAAATCAGGGAGAAAGACATCAGTCTTTAGTTAAGCAAAGCATCTAAAGACTGACTTGTGAGTGTAGTGAAAGTACTGTATTGTTTGTATGATCACTCTGCTGATGGAAGGCTGTGAAAGACACAAGTCATCACCGCTGCACTGTTGCATTTTTCCAGTCCTGTCCTAATCACTTTCATTTCTGGTGTTATAGCATTAAAGTGTTGGGTGAAAGATGTGAGCACATCAACCACAAACATTATCCCTGTAGGATCTAATCCATAGTCATAATCATTAACGCATTGTCATTCAGCTTTTGGAGAATATTTCTCCTACGGCTTCGTCTTTCGGCCATTTTTCTACTCTGCTTAAAAAACTCTAAAGCCTAACAGTTTTTCACCTTACGAGTTCTCTCAAGGTCTGAGATGCTTTGCGAATTATCTTCACAAGGATCTAGTCTTGCCTGTAAAGGGAATTTCTTAAAAAAAAACATCATAATTCTGAGAATTTTCTTTGAATTTTGTCACTAGAAGCAACTCTTTGTTCTAGGAAGCTTTATAATTATGGCCCCAACAGTGTTGTGAAACTCAGGGTCAGACTGTCCATAATCCATGAAGTGCATTCAACTTTCTCAAGTTAACTGTCCCTTGTCTATGCTTGCTTCTGATCAGAGGGCCTTGACTGACGGAGTATACAGTGTAGTCCCCCACTAGCCTGCCGTAAGCACATTACCATATGGGCTGCATTTGTCTGCCGCTAAGTCTTAATAGGATCAGGCCTACAAAAACCTGGGCCAATCCCCCCCTCACCAAGGGGAGCAAGATCGGCACTGAGCACATTTACACACATACACACACACCTTGAATGGAGCTCCATCACTCTTGGCAGCTAAGTCACTGTTTGATTGAGTCCAGGTCTGAATGGAGGGGACGAACGCTTGGAGTGAAATAAAAATGCAGTGAAGCAACATGTTGTTTTGCTTCTGATTGTTGCTAACATTCATTTAATGCAGACATTTTCAATAATGTTGCTTTGGTGAAGGAGATTCAAAGAAATATGCCTCTAGTTGCCTTCTCCTGCTGGTGTTTACTGTTTTCTGTAATGCACTTTTTTCAGTTCCTTTTCCAAAGGGTTTCATTACGTTTTAACACTCAGGGAACTGTCTTTATTAGACTTGTTTGATCAGCATGGTTCCCCAGTCTGTGTGTGTGTGAGAGAGAGAGTCTGTGTGTGCGCAGACCACTTTGGTAAATAGCTAAACTCAATTTTCTCTGCTGGTGGTTGTGTTGGAATGCCTGGCAGGAGTCTAGAAAGCCTGAGAAGTCAGACATGGCACTCTAATGTTTACTAAATATCAAGACTTTGCTTGTCTTTTTCTAACAAGTGGTGATTGCTTTTATCCTTTTAATGGCATATTAAAGCTCCATTACCTGTTTATGTTCTGTACCAACTGTTCCTGTGTGGTTAGAGAAGTGATGATTTGGTATGCTGAGGAGACATCAGACATAGCATGCAAACTTCTCTTTGACAGTCCTATTTTAAACCAACATGGTCTTTAATCCTGATTAAAACTCTAATTTACACATTGATCAGGGCTGACACCATACTGACAGATAAGATGGTGTCATTTTGATGAATTAAGGCAGCACATTTGTCATGGATGAAGGAAAATGTAAGAGACACTTCTCTGATAATATCTTGGATTTTATTATGCTCTGAAAGAATTTGTCTTGGCTCATCAGTCACACTGATGGCGAGATGTGCGAAGTTGCCCCGCGAAGCTTTAAAGCTGCCCTGTTTTCTAAAAGTTCTCTAAAAACAAATGAATACATGTTCCTCCTCATTAAACATTTGCAGTTTTTTAAAACTTTACTTTGGCAAGTGTTTGAGGACTCTCTGATTGTCTTGCCGAACCCTTTATACACACTTTGAACAAGTCCGCAAAACAGCAGCGACAATGAGAATCAGATAATGAACAAAAACATGGAGGGAGTTGGAAAGATGATATTACCTCACACATTAGTAAACAATGTTATGTACATATGTGTGCTTACTTGTCTTATTATGGTGACCTCTATTTTGATTTGGTTCAACATGATGAAGGTTATGTTGTTAAAAGTCTGTGAAGGTTCTATGTCTAGGGTTACATCCACACTAATAATTTTAAAACACATAACTATTGCTATATTTACGCCTAGCGTCCCCACTACTCCGACCTTTTGGAACCCCTAAAATGGAGACCTTTGAAAACGCCGCTGACCCCATATTAATTTGAAAATGTTGAGGTTGCCTTTTAGTCTGAGCAGGTGGAAATGAAGACTTTTGAAAACAATGATGCAAACACCCATCTTCAGTCCCTGATTGTGTCTCCTTGGTCACAATGTATATAGCTAGGTCAACTTACCTTTCCCACAGCTACTGTATTTGCTTTGCAATGACTCCCACTCTTCCGCCACACTGACCACCTTATGCACATGTGTTACTTTCAGTAACAGTTCCACCTCTTTATTGGTCTAAGCAAGGAAATCTCCGGTCTTACTTTTTGCCATCTCTGTAGCATTTCCTGTAACTAAGCAACCAACCACAGAGCAGACAATCTAGATATGCCTTTTCAGGCGTGGTACAATGGACCTTTTAAAACAGCATTTTAAAATGACAGTGTATTAGTGCGGATGTGGATGCGTATGAGGGACTTTGGAACTGAGTCCTTGTTTACATCAGTGTTTACTAGCTTGCAGTCTTCTTCTTCTTCTTCTTCTTCTTCACTGCCTTGCGTGTTGTCACCTCCACTTGTTCATCAGTTGAATGGTGTGGAACTGACAGGAGTGTATTATGTTGCCCACACTGTATGTTCTAGCCGATGAAAACAAAATGAAGACCCACATGTAAAAACATGGCTCCATAGCACTACAAGTGTTCAAAAACTCCACAGGGTACCTTTAATCATACAAATGTATCTTCATATTTGAACTGAAAGAAGTAGTGTATGTGAAGTACAGGCACGTATAGTTCTGCACAGCATATGTGCATTGTTAACAGACAGTGTTGTGGTACTTGTGATTGTACTTGGTCTCAAGAGCGTACTTTTTGAAGGTCTTGATCTTATCTCGAACTTGATGGCATCTTTACAGGAGTTTGTCTCGGTTGCATGTTCCACATTTTAATGTTAATATGTCATGCAGTGAGGGACTCGCACTGGTCTGGTCTTGCTCTTGACTCGATTTCATCCCTTCAAAGTTTTGGTCTCATCTTGGTCTTGGTACACTCTGGTCTCAGCCATAGCTTGGTCTTGGTTTAGGTGGTCTTGACTACAACCCTGCTTATTGATACAAAGGTAGAAGAGTTGAAATGAGACAAAGAGGATATTTCACATCTGTAAATGTTTTTTCTTTGTCTCTCTTCTTCTTCTTCTTCTTCTTTTTCTTCTACTACTACTACTTCTCTGTCTTGTCTTGTCTTGTCTTCCACCTAGGCCACAGAACAATGGTAAATTTTGTTCAGGCTCCAGCCGTCTCAACCAGCTGTGTAACACTCGACCGTGCCCTCTTAATGTTGTGGACTTCCGGGCCCAGCAGTGCGCTGAGTACAACAGCAAGCCCTTCAGGGGCTGGTACTACAAGTGGAAGCCCTACACCAAAGTGGATGGTAAGGTGATCAGTTGATATAACCCAACAATGTACAAAGTCTGTTTAGTCCTGTGGTGAGTTTATGTTTAATGCATAATTTGCTGTGAGAATGTTTTGGACGTTTATAAAGATATCTTTACTGTATTATTGGCACATAATGCAGAGGAAAAGAAATCTCATTGTTCAAAGAACATAGCACAGCTAAATACACATAAAATTGCAGATTGCTTAGGGCAAGCTTTTTCTTGTCTTAATTCTGTAGATCTTTTCATTCTTTGCTCTGCTTGTCCTAATCTTTTTTTTTTTTTATAAAGTGTTTCTGTAATGCCAACCTCTATTTACTGCTGCAATGATTAGGGCCAAAAAGCTGGAGGAAACGATCACTCTGTGTAATGTGCTTGGGAGACATGTAGCCACCTGCACCCCCTGACACAGTGGGGATAGATTTAAAAAAGAAGCCTACGGGCCAGCTTTGTTACACAGAGCGAGGGAGAAAGGGAGAGAGAGAGTGCAATGAAGGAGAGTAGCGTGTTTGGCCGTCGTCCCGGACCTGTTTAAGCTGTTGATGAATGGGAGGTGATGTAGAGAGGAACAGATTCTGAACTGCCTTCTGGGACCTTGGGCCAAGTCACCTTCACCGTCATTTATTTTAATCAAAGACGGCTGTAGAGACTTGTCTGTGATAACTGATCTGAACCACAAAGTAAACCTGTAGCCCCACATGAATACCCCTGGGTGCATTCATAGTCAGTTTCCATCTTTTCCAATTCAGCCTCAGTAGGAGCTGTACATAGTGTGTGTGTAACAGGTTGCAGTACAGTAGCCACGGTAACTTTACCTTCACCAGGTCATAGAAGAACTCTGGTGAATCAGTAACATTAAGAGTCATCCCCACAACAATTTGCACTTTTCACTGATGCTTCCTTTTGTAATAGTGTTACTGACTGCATTTGTATGCTCTGTGTGCAGATGAAGACATCTGTAAGCTGTACTGCATTGCAGAAGACTTTGACTTCTTCTTCGCCATGTCCAGCAAGGTCAAAGATGGCACCTCCTGCTCCGACCACAAAGGAGATGTCTGCATAGATGGAGTGTGTGAGGTACATTATCTGTATGGATTCACTGTGCTGCACAGTAAAACTTTCCTCATGGACATTATTTTTCCTTGTGGCAGAAAAATGTTATGTGACATCAGATTTGACATGACAGTACATAGAAAACTGGTGATGCATGCATCGTCTTAATGCCTTTACTCCTTAGATATTGTATACCAGAGAGCACTGAGGTTCATTACAAATCTTAAGGAACCCACTCACCACTGCTCCCTCTATGCTAGGGTTGGCTGGCCTGCGTTGTCCATCTGTGGACTTCATCACTTGCATGACCTTATTTATAAGGCAAATTGTAACTTGCTACTATTTTACTTATGTAAATTTATCCATCTGAAAAATGTTGGAAGCTACCGTCTACACACTTTGACATATTCGGCAGACCCACTCTTACTATCTGTCTCCAAAAAGGGCTTTGAGGTATGCTGCCCCTGAGGCTTGGAATCTTTTGCAGACTGATTTGGGTCTTGGTGTTTTCAAAAGTAGATTTAAGGAGGAAGGTGCATCAGGTCATAGATGCTTTCACTAAATATTTGCCTCTATGTGATCCAGGGGTCCATTCCAGAAAGCAGGTTTAACAAACTGTGTGTCTAACCCTGAACTCTGAGTTGATGAACGGTGAGATGGAAAACTGAGGTTTTCGGTTCCAGAACAGCTGATCAGTCAGGTCAATAAACTATGTGTATGTTCCCTGAGTTAAACTTGTGCTTGGTGAATTAAAAAAAGCTACCATCAATGGAGCTTCAATACTATGATTAAGCATAGCAACAGGTATATAAAAGGCATAGCCTCCATTTTAATCCAGTGGACACAGGGCTATTAATGCATGTATATGCAGACTGTACATATTTAGCTTAAAAAAGAGCCTGAGTTAGAGCGAGGAAAAGTTTCATGTTGTCCATTAATTCATCATTAGGCCAAAGCCAACATTAAATTTTAAAAAAAATTGTTCAGCTTTATCTGATAGGGACAAAACACAGGGGCCAGCAACTGAAAATTAAAACTATAGCTGAAGGTTTTAAAAATATATAAATCAAAAACATGGAGACATGATTGTAGCTCACAATCTGATCCAGTGATGATGTGGTTTCTATTTTGCAATTGAAAAGATGTCAAGGTTGAAATATAGTAGATTTTAAAGTTTCAACATCTATTTGGATCTCTGGCTCAACAGCATTCATCAGCTTTATTTCAGCTACTTCAACAAATGTAGCAGCTTAAAATTAAACATTGTCACTGAAATGCTGTTAAAACATGTTCAGTTTATGACTACACACAGTTGATTTCACAAACTCAGTTTCAAACTACATTCTGCAGCTGCACAACAACCCTGCTCATTCAGAAATATTAATATATAATCTCCACTATTAGAGGAATTATCTTCCATCAGTGTGACCAATCAAATGATGAACGGTAACTTAAGATATTTCTTAATAACAAACAGCTATCCAACCAGGATTTGGATTCTGACACACAGTAAGCTTCAATATGCGCTTTGATACGGACTGAATCAGTGAGGAAATAAACAGCATGTCTGGTTGTGTCAGAGGGAGGAGACAGAGAGAGAGACAGGGTTTGTTGAAGAAAACCTGCCAGCGAGCAGGTCAGGTTCACAGAGTTACTACAGTAACTGGCTCAGGGTTAAAGTTATCTGTCTTTCTGGAATGGGAAAAAAAACAAGGTTCACTCATCTTAGGGTTAATAAATTTAGGGTTTTCACTAAACCTGCTTTCTGGAATACACCTCTGGATATGCTGACCTGATTCAGTTCTTTTTTTTTTTTTAAAAAAAAAAAAATTTACTGTTATATATCACGGTGTGGATGTCCAGGCTTTGCAGTTGCAACACCTGCCTCACAAAGAAGGCAAATGTTGGAAAAAGTTCAAATGTTTATAAAATCTTATGCAGCCAATTCCTCGACCTACTGCAGTGCAAACATGATTGTAGTGGACATTTTGGGTGTGTTCACTTTCAGTTTTACTTAAGAGATTTAGATAATTGGGTTAAACTGGGGATTTGTGTAAAACCTGTCTAGTTGTCGAAAGCATTCATGTTGCTTGCCTTACTTGCAGCCCTTTAAGGAGCAGTTCTTGCCAATATGTCATCTAATGGCTTTTAGCATGCACAAAGGCATAATAGTAAAAAAGGTTGTTGTTTTTCTCAGCAGGAATTGACCTCAGTATGTTCAATGCTGAAGAAAAATGCGTGCAAGCAGGTATTAAAAACCTGGCTAATGAACTGTTATGGGGTTCCAGTATTTTGACAGTTTTTTGGTACTTCTTAGAACCAAATAACTATAATGTCTCCATTTGACTGCATATCAATTTTTTCCCTATACTTCATCTAATTTTAAGAGTAATGCTGCATCCATATTGTGATTCATATTGTAATCCAGGTCCAGGTGCAATATTTACATAAAACACCCAATTTAAAACCAATGCAATAACAGTTACCCCCGGATTTTGAAAATTTTTAGTTTATTCCTCACAATCCTAGTTCTGTCCACACTGATGCAGTGTGTGTGTGTGTGTGTGTGTGTGTGTGTGTGTGTGTGTGTGTGTGCAGGCAGTAGGCTGTGACCAGATGCTGGGCTCCAAGGCCTCTCTGGATGCCTGTGGAATCTGCAAGGGAGACAACTCCACTTGCAAGTTCTTCAAGGGCCAATACACCCTTCAACACAGGGCTAACGGTAAGCTTGTCTTTGTTTGTAGGCTCTCTGTGCATGTTAGCAAGAATAAACTGAGTCCTTCTGCAAGGACAATGGGAGACTTAAGCGGACAAACAAGAACATTGAAAAACCATCTAATCCCACTTCATAATGGACGGATTCACTTCATCCCTGTGCAGTAATACACATGGACCAGAGATAAAGTTGATGATGAGATAAAGCAGAGATGATGGTGTTTGCGTGTTTGGATAGCTGGATTATGATTAAACATGACATAAGAATTAGAGAACAGCAAATATCTAGTCATGATTCAGCCTTGACTTTCCTTCCCTCCCTGTTTTTTCCCAGAGTATTACTCCATGGTGACAGTCCCAGCTGGAGCACGAAGCATTCGCATTCAGGAAATGGAGGTCTCCACCAGCTACCTGGCTGTTCGCTCCTTGAAGAGGAAGTACTACCTGACTGGGGACTGGACTGTGGACTGGCCAGGGAAGTTCCACTTTGGTGGGACTGTGTTTGACTACCAGCGCTCTTTCAACAAGCCGGAGAGCCTTTATGCCGCTGGACCTACTAATGAGACGTTGGTGTTTGAAGTAAGCCGCCGCTGTCGGGTGATGTCCGTTTGTGGCAATTGACAGTGACAGGGTCCCTGGCAGAGCTGCCGCGCCTCTTTTTTTTCTTCTTCTTACGTCTGGATATGAATAGGCTTAGATGGAAAAAAGAGGTTTGGGTGGTAGGGAAAAAAGGGGTGGTTGTAACTGTCTGTAATGCTTCTGTGGGGGATTAATTGTGTTTGGTGATTGGTTACGTCAGGGATGATCTGGGGATGGGTGGGTGGCATGGAAGACTTTAATCAGAAGAATCTTCAGCTTTTAGGGCCTTAAAACAGTCGATCCTGTGCAGAGCTGTCTTCTTTGTGAGTGAAAGAAAGAGAACAAAAGGATTAAAAGCAGCAGAAGAAGACATATCTAGGATTAATTAAAATCAAAGCCAACAGTTTAAATGGTTGTTTCACCCAGAGCACACTGTCATTGTTAGTTTAAGACAGAAAGCTCAATAATCACCACCTCTCCTCAATCTGTGCCACCCAGGGGCAAATTTAGGACTGTACAGTATATGAAATTAAAGCACTTTTAAAAACCACTTTGCATTCTGTATGAGCACAGTCAAAACATGTCAGTGCATGGTCAGATACAAGTTAGGGGCTAGGGGGTTAGGGGTTAGGGGTTAGGCTAAGGGTAAGTGAGAAAATATGTTTTGTGTAAATTTGTTTAACCAATCCTTAAAGCATCAATATAATGACAAGGACAATAAAGCAGACAGGGAAAAGGGAGATGTGGCGCAATTAGTCTAAATCAGCCTTTGTGCCACTTTCACTATTCAGCTCAGTCTCACATGGCAGAAGCCTGCCTCTTGTTTATACGCAGTACAGTTTCTTGGTACTGCTGGCTCCAGTGTCACACAGTCACGTGTTTGTCCACATACACATACTCAAAGCCATGGATGTGGCCCCCATGTCCACTGATCTCAAAAGTGCTTTGTTGCAGCCATGTGATTTGCGGCTAATAGAGCGAGAAAAATCCCTAAGTCAACTGCCCGTTAAGAGGCGGGGATGAAAAGTATAAAATCAGATGGTTGCTTGAAGTGAGATTTTCTGCATAGCATAGGAGGTGATTTATGAGCTGGTGGTTCCCTTTTTTTTTTTTTTTTTTTTTTTTTTGCCCCACGTTTGTAATCAGTGATGTGTCAGAAACCAGAGTTTGGAAGGGAGGACGAGTCTTTACCCGTCCTGAAGCAGCAGAATGTGATGCTGGACAGGCGTATCCTCCTGAGAGCAAAACTAATATTCCACAAGTGGCCGAGTCATTATCCATAAGACTTAAGTGAATGGTGCTGGGATGTGTGGGATGTTCTTCTCACATAACTTTGTCACCAAAAGCATTTATTTTCTCTTGAACTCTGAACCTTAGGCGTGGAAACAGAAGTGGAAACCAGGTGAAGGGAAGAGTTTTTTCCCCCTTCCAACATGGGTGAAGTGGTAGTCATGTAAAAGCTAGTCTCCCCTCAGTCCCTTGGGCTACTGAAATCCTGCGGTTGAAGCAGGAATGAGTGGCTTGTGAATCCAGGAGGAACACCAGTGTGAAATTTCTAAAGTGCTTGGCTGGTCACTTGTTTGGCCATCAGGAAATGTCTGAATGTTTTTGTAGTTATTTTAGAAAAGAGACTTTTGTTTGTGGGCAGTTTAGAGGAGTAGCTGCTGTAGTTGGCGTTTGAACAGCCCATTGTTGTTTCCTTTGGCAAGATGAATGCTTGCAGACATGCAGACTAGTAACAACAATCTAATATTGTCATTCCCAGAAGAGGTTGCAAGATAGATTTTATGATTTTTCTTAGCAACTTCTACTTGAGCAATTTTTGCATTCTGGAATGCCACAATTTTGCTTTCACTGAGCATGGTTAGATATAGGGATAATTCAGTTTTATTTTTAATTTTTTAAAAAGGAAACATATTTTTAGCACTCTGGCGGATTGGCTGTAGGGATGGAAATGTCAGCATGTCTGACAGTTGGTCGATCCAGCACTTTGGTCCAGACTGAAATATCTCAACCACTCTTGTATGGATGGCCATGAAATTTTGTACAAACATTCATGGTGCCCAGAGGTTGAATCCTAATGACTTTGGAGAGCCACTGACTTTTCACTTATGCTGAGAAATATCTCAAGACCTACTGGGTGGATAAGCACAACGTTTTGTACAAACATTTATGCTTCCCAGACCTCTTTGGTTTATAATGAAATAACTGCAAAACAAATGACATTCCCGTCTGCCTTGGCTGAACTTTGTGGGTAATGCTGATTAATGAGTGGTAGCATGCTAATACACTACAGAAAGATGAATAACAAGAGCCACTGTGCCTAAGTGCAGTCTCACAGAGCCTCGAGCATAGCTGTAGACTTACTTGTACGTTCGGCCTTTGTACCTATTGGTAATGAGACTGTTGTCACCCAGGTAATTGCTGAGTTCGGGGAACATGATGACAGAGCTAGAATCTCAGATGGGGCACAAAACACGAGCAGTGTTTTTATCAAGAAGCTAAGAGGTTAGTCAGACTTACGTGGAAGAGGAATCCAAAGCAAACAGTATAATTGTCTGTTATAAATACCAAGTGTGCACACCACTTTCTGTTTCACGTTTGACCTGCAGGACTTTGTTGTACATGCACACAGGTCTCTGTGAGAGATCATTAGGGACAATCTCGGTTGCACTCTCTTTTGGTTTTACTTACAAAATCAAGTGGTTTAGATAATTGGGCCAAACTAACTGTGGGTTTGTTCACAACCATCTGATTGTCAGACCATTTGTATGTCTTGCCCTGTCATACTTCATGGTACTAAAGTCACCACATTCCCACCACTTACTTTGTGGTCATTGCATTCCCACCATTTAGTTTGCAGAGTACAGAAAGAGTGAGCCAAGACCTAGGTTTAAATAGTTCTAAATATTCTTTAAAGCAGAGACTTTACTAAGTCTGACACTGCTCCTCCTGCTTGTCTGTGTGTCCCAGTCATACATCTGTCTAGCAGCATGCTCAGTGGTAGCATGCTGTGGATCTGCAGATGACACGAGCATAATCTCTATAAGTATGTCCTGTAATTACAAAAAGGAGAAAGAGGTTGATAGAGAGAGAAGGATAGGGAGAGGGGGAGAGTGAGATTAAAAGATTAAGAATTCTGCAATTGAACTCTTTGGATGTGAGAAGTTAAGGTCAGGGCAAAGAGACTTTAACTGCAAATGAAAAGAGCCAAATGAAGGAAAGCGAGTCAGGATTTTTTTTTTTCCATTGCTGATCTTCATCTGTTTCACACATTCTACTTAACTGGCGCTGTCACAGAGAAAGTGAGAGAGAACATGGGGGAGGGTAAACACACCGATCACTCACAGACCCTTACTCAGCTTGAACCACTCAGAGAAAAAAAACATACTGAGGAGTGTGAGCGCAAACTGTGACAAGGTGTTCACATCTGTACAGCTGCTCAGCTGGTGGGGAGACCTAGCTAACAAGAGCAGGAGGAACATATGGCTGAGGTCTCCCTAAACTGACATTCTTGTGGTATGGTGAGGCGAGGTCATGCCAGTCCAGGGCAAAGCACTGTGAGTCCACAAGTGAGATTGATATCTGTGTCTGCTGCATTCTAATTCACCATCATCTCATCTGACTTGATGAGTGGTGTGGTGGTCGCGCTGTGAAAACCAAGACACTCTGTGGTCTGATGTAGGAAGATAGACTCCCATCAATCATGCAACGTGAGCTTGGCAGGCACATTATCCTGAAACCTTGCTTCAAGAAATATATGTTTCTTTCAATATATACGGGACTTTTCTATGAACCAAAATAACACAAGTAAATACATGTAACCATATAAGAAAAAATAGCCATTCGGGGGAAGTCAGTATTTGCTCCAACTTTGACCCTCCCGAAAACAGGATAACTTAAGTCAAGTGTGCACAGCATATAACTATTTCACCACCATGTTAAACCATGTTGAAAAAGAAACTTTAAATAATGTCTAAATGTGCTTATTTTTATTCCACAGCAAGTATTTAGAATTATTCTAAATATAAATGCACATTTGAAAAACTTGGCTATTTTGATCTGTCAAACTTAGAAGCCTTTTTTAGTTAAGGTCAGATTTTTCCATTAATCAATTTACAACTAATTGACTTTGGTTTCATCTAGCTATTCGGCTGCCACAGCAATATCGTCCTTGCCTGAGGAGTTTTTTATGTGCACTGAATATCACTACAAAGTGCGAGGAGCTCTCTCGGGGCATCACAGGTTCTGGGAGTAAAGGTTCCATTAACTCATCCCAAAGACAATGTTATGTGGCTCATGGCTGAAGCATATCTGAAGCTTGGACAGGCATGAACTTGCTCAGTTAAAGTTAAAGTTAAGTCCCAAAGACTAACAACTGCATAAGAAAACATCTGGCTCTTTGACAAAAAAGTCAAAGATACAGGAGCATTTTGGCAAGAAACTGCTATGGTGTTAAGAAAACAGATAATACAGCCTGCAGCTATAGTTTCCAACTGCAATCACAAAGCAGTGAATACAGCTCTTATTCACACCTCTGACTGGTGTCTTTTCCATTGAAACAACACTGAGAATCATTGGCAATGTAGTATTTAGAAATGGTCACCATGCCAAACTGATAAAAACTGGTCGCATTGACCTAAGTTATAGGACTGTAATATTGTGACTTCTATGTTAAGTAGAAGAAGAACGGGGATATACTGTAGTATAGGGAAAAACATATTGTTCATTGTTAATTTTTAGCTTGAAACTAGACCAGAACGTTCCTGAAAAGAAGGTTCAAGTTCAGGCTTCAGTTATTGTAATTCTGCATCACAGAGTTGCACAACAGAATGCAAATTGTACTGTAGTCCCTTCATGCTACACGAGAAATTTTTTTCTGGTGTAGTACAGTGTTGAAGAGTCTTACAGCCTGGGAAAAGAAGAAAGTCCGTGGTCTCGTGGTACAACAGCAGACACTCCTGTATCGCTAGCCAGATGGCAGCACGGTGAACAGGCTATTGTTAGAGTGGGTATTGTCTTTTAGTATTCTTTGGGCCCTTCGCAGGCACCTCAATGAGATCACTGATGTTTGGTAGATGGGAACCAATGATGTTGATTCTGTTTCATCAAATTATTAATTTGCATGTAAACTCTAAGTGACAGAGGTTACTGTTGCATTCTTTCTCTACATGCAATTCCTGTTGAAAGTAGTTTGTGTTGTCAGATCAGATAAAGCTCATTTATTTGCTGGCGGTAGAGCTTTAGTAGATTTATATGTGTTGTCATTAATATCAAGGCAGTATTTTGCTGCTGCTGTTATTTGCTTTGACTACCAAAGTGTTGACAGGGTCAGTATGAGTTCTGTCCATGAAGTGGGAGCAAGCTTGAAGTCACTGTTGCTATTGCGGCTGATTTGCT
This sequence comes from Epinephelus lanceolatus, assembly GCF_041903045.1. Classification (NCBI taxonomy): domain Eukaryota; kingdom Metazoa; phylum Chordata; class Actinopteri; order Perciformes; family Serranidae; genus Epinephelus; species Epinephelus lanceolatus. Next base: position 41,500,449 of record NC_135735.1, read on the forward strand.
GAAAGTTGTGGGATTTTGGTTTTATTTATTTATATTTTTCTTATTGGTTCAGGTGTTTAGTTGTCAGTCAGGGGATGAGCATTGGCGGCAGTTGTCCTAGACTGAATAACCGGAGAGGAGACAGGTTTGGATATGTCTGAAATTATTATTTAAAAGTTAGCGTCTCTTCTCCGAGACAATGTTAACGCTGTGGTTGGTTGGGTGTATTCAACATTGCGAATGGCTTAGGAAAGAAAGATCAGTTATTTAGAAAGCTTCAAGGCTTCAATGTTGTGTAGGTCCTCTATTAAAGGGATTAAAAAAAAATCCTGCTGAATGTTGTTTTTATAGCTGCTGGTTCACATTATTGGTGGTTGTTTGGTGAAGGAGCAGGAATGTTGGTGAGAGTTGGTTTGCTTGGATAAGCACAAAGTCCTGGTGTGGTTAGTGGTGGTAGTTGCTTCATGGCAGTGGGTTTGGGTTTAGTTTGGGTGGTTAGCATCAGCAAAGGGATTGTGGGTGTTAAAGTGTCGCCGGTTCCTATGCAGTTTAAAAGAGGCCAGGGCCACAATTTCAATATTTTAGGCTAGACACCCTCAAGTTTAGGCGGTGCACAGTCTGAGACAATGAGTGTGCAAATGTTAAACCTCAGTTTGACTTGACAGAGGGTAAGAGAGGAAGAACAGTAGCACTCTGATAAGACTGAATGAAGTTTTGCATTTAACTGGGAGACATATTAGACAGAACTTTTTTTAAGATTTGGTTTAACCTGGTTAAAGCCGAGGTTTGTTTATTAAACAGCAGGGAAAAAGCATTGACTATAAAAAGATCAGGACCTGGGTAGCTAGCAGCTGATGGTGATGTATGATGGCTATGTATTGGAAAATAATGGACTCCATTAGAGACAGTTCTTTAAGTGTCAGCATGATGTGAAATTATGCAAACCTTTGGCTCCAGTGTCTGTTACCAGTGCTTGGTGGTCAAATCTGTGTCTGCAGTTGGTTTCAGAGTTAACTTACGTGATTCTCTTATCAGTGCAGAATAATATGCACAGCAGGTTTTAGCATGCAGGCCTAATTCAGTGTGATTAAACTAAAGCTTTGGCTGACTTTTGAATGACACCCTTGCAGAAAAAAAAGATAACATAAGCAGGCAAGCTTGTTTGAGTGCAGGGGTTTTTAAAGTCAGACATGTGCGCCCCTCTGCAGTCAAAATCACAAAAACTATGGCCCCCACCCCACCCAAAAATACCTCAAACTACACTTCATGCTTTGGGGGATGTAAACAGGAAGTATACTGTCGCCATGGATTCAGTGAGTTGCCTACAGCTTGAGCTTTGTATTCTGAGTCTATTTTTGATGGAATGTTGTCAAATTGGCACCATTGAAAGTAGGCCAAATTAGCTATAAGCAGCTCCTGTTGTTTTTTTCTGAGCAGACTTATGGATGTTTATTTAAGATGATTATATCCACAAAAAAGTGGAAGTCACACCAAACCTAAAATCAGGTATTATGTCTGAGTTAAGACTCAAAGACAGAGTGCGATTTTTGACTCAAATTGCGGCAATCAAACAAGTATTGTTGGTGAGCTGGCCAAATTAGCACACCAAACTACAGTATCTAACTCCACTGGTATGCACCTGTCTCTTTCACCTCAGGAAGTATCTTTTCCTCACATTTATTCCATTCTCCCAGCTGTTCACACATCTGTATATTGTACCAACATATCTAGATGTGTTTGTTTAACATTAGAGAGCTCCTCGCTCCTCTCCACATAAACATAATCTCCTTTTGCCTCCTGTCTGGAGCTTGGCCGACCATACACATGGAACAGTTAACATGCAGCAGAAGGTTATTGGTCCAGTCAGTGGATGCGCCCCAGGACTGTTGAATGTGGATCGGACCCAGGAGGTGCTTGGCTCTCTTAAGTTGGATGGTTGATGGTAGATTCCTCTAGCTTTAGGATATACCCCAAAGAAAATACACTTGTCAAAGTCCATTATTGCAGATACTGATAGACCTGATATGTTTTTCAGGCACTGGAATGGCTGTTGACAGTTTGGACTTAATTCAATTTGCCAAATGGATTAAAGATTAATACCCACCCAACCTGAACTAAACCGAGGTGGGCTGTAAAAGAAACATAACTATACTGAACACAGTCCAGTGCAGTGTTTTCAAATGGTTTAAAATGACACACTATGAGCTGACTATGTAAATGTGTCTCTAACAAAATTCTTCACCATGGCAGTTGAATCCTCACGGGGTTGCTTTAATGATAGCCTGATGCTTCTCCTGTAATGGTTATGTCTGCTTTCATTCTTCTGTTAGTCTTTGCCTGAGTTGAATGTCCAAATAAATCTCCAGTACAGACAAAGGTAACTCAGAATCACCAGCCAGAGTAAAGGATGTGGCAAAAAAAGAGCTAACTCTTGAAAGAAAGTGGAAATTGTCCCTCATATGTGCTCTGTACTGGCCAAATAAAATGACCTTATAATAGTGTGGTCAGCCAGTTTGGACTAGAGAGGAAACAAAGCGCTCCTTAATGTTTCTGGAACCTTCTGGTTAGTGGGTAGTAGATCTAACAGCTCAGTGGGACCTAAATGGCTAAATTGAGCTGCCACGTTGTCAGTGGTCTTACCTTTAGTCTCTTGTACTGGAATCCAAAACAGATGGGTCTTTTGTTTCTGTTCTCCTTTCATGAACCTTTTTTTATACAGTGTAGCACATACTGTATAGATTTTTGGACTTCTACCAAAATACAAAGGAAAATAATGTGACATATTTGTTACAGATTGGCTCAGCAAGAGGGTATACATCATACTGTATATAGGGGAAGACAGTTTATGTTTGCTGTTGACCTGGTTAGTTTGAAATTACAGTACACCACTGGAAGTCAGAGATAATGTGAATCTAGTGCTGAAATGAATCATTTATTAATTGAAAAACATTTGCTGTTTCCAGCTTCTCAAATGTGAAGATCTATAATTTTAATTGACATATACAGGGTTCCCACAGCTTAAGGCAAGTTATATTTAAGATATTTTTTAAGACATATTTTTTTTAATGCCCTTCAACATGAAATTTAAGGTGTCTGGGAACATTGCCTGGAATTGGTCCCTTACTCCCTCATTTGATTTGTGTAATTGGTGTTTTGTCACTGTGTTCAGACACCACACTACCTATGTTTTCTATTTAGGTGTATACCTGAATGCTGCTGACCCTGGCACTGGTATCAGAGACGGGGGAATAGGCGTGGCCAAGACGATGGTAGAACAGAATTGGAAAATACTTGTTGGCGAGTTCTCTTGGTGATTTTATGTTTCTCACTCTGCATGTGGGATTGCACTGCCTTGAGTCCCATTGTGCAGAGTTTGAAAAACATTGAGTGCAGTGTCTCGTATGCATTGCCACATACTGGTTTCAGCCATGCAGAGAAATCTTGCTGAAATAGACAGTTTTCATTGAATTGCAATTGCAATTCCCCATGTCGTTCAGGGTACAGTGACAGCTACGTAGGTAGCAAACAGTGGATCCTCTGCTTTGAGCATCCCAGCCAGAAAAAAAATATGAGTTTTGTTGGTTACACTATCCTGTCCTGTGTGATGTTTAATGCAAGAAGCAAGAAAAAATAGATGCTACCAATTATTTTGAGATTTTACAATAGAACCTAAAAATAAATAATAAAAATAAAACAATTCCTAAAATTGCACTTCCCATGTCTTAGCATTTTTTAGACTTTTGAAAGATTTTTTAAAAATATGTTAAAGCAAATTACGGTCTTATTTTTGGATTAATAAATTAAATGCCTTTAAGACTTTTTAAGAATCTGCAGGAGCACTGCATATGTTTTAGTTTCGGTCTGTCAGTCAGGCAAAATAAGCAATTTGAAGATGCCACCTTGCAACAATTCTGAAGGACAATTATCATTATTTCCTAACATCTTATAAATCAAACAATACATTGTGACAGAAAATGATAAGAAGCTAGCTGGTAATGATTAGTTAATAATTAATTAGTTGCAGCTGGCTGAGAAGATGAGCGATTAAGAACACTGACAAACACCAAGGCAATGCTCTCTCTGTAATTGTTGACCCTTGATATGTGTATACTGGCAGCCTGGACATTTGGATGAGGAAGGTTCCTTGTTTAAACCTGTAGAGCAGATGGGAAAAAGTGGATGTAGTGGTTAAAATTTGATGTTGATGAAACAGGGTGATGCTCAGTGTGCTTTCCCCTAGATGAAAAAGGTTAAAAGACAAACTATATTCAAACATGTGACAACTTACTGACTCACTGTTTTCTTTCCTGACAGATTCTCCTACAAGGAAAGAACCCGGGTGTGGTGTGGGAGTACACACTGCCTCGCACTGAGAGGAAACCCGACTACAGCTGGGGTGTGGTGCGCTCTGACTGCTCTGCTCCCTGTGCTGGAGGTGAGACTGTGTGTTGTATGTTGGCCTGTATGTTTTTATTTTAGGGATGAAACTAGAAGAACTTTGTGTGTGTTCATGTATCGTGTCCAAAAATTGACCGGTTGCTAAACTCCTCTCTTGAATGGCAGTTACCAGTCACTGCATAGCAATTGTAACTTGGCATGGTAGGCCAGCAAAGCTTTGGATTTGTCCACATGTTAAAGCAGTGTATTTGGGGCTGTAATGAGAGCGATACTTGGTATTTAGAGAGTTTGGAGGGTGTTATTTTGTAGTCTATCCAAAACCAAAAACTAGGAGCGAAAGAGTAAGGAATGGATTAAACAGGGTGTTTAACTGCTGTAATGTAAGCCAGTGTTACCTGAGATAGAGGAACAAACACATTGACTATTCCTCATCTTTAAAGCTTTTCCTCTTACAGCATAAAAAATGAAAACACACTGTTAAAACATACAAACAAGTACAATATGCAGTGGTCAAGTAGGTTTACTTAGCATGAAACATTTCTGATCTATAGTTTTTTCTTTGTAAAAAAAAAAGCTGTTTCCTCAACTGGTAAAAATGCTACCTCTTTGCCAGAACCATGCAGCTTCAGCCTCTGACTCTTAGCACAATTTCGTGTATTTAGCTGTCAAGCCCATATTTAAAACCACTTTAACAAGATTCATGAAAAGTAGCATCTTCAAACAAGCTATGGATCATGGATTATCTTGTTAATTTGCTTGCTAGGGAGGTACGGTGGTGGTGGAGTCGTTAGCATTGTTGCCTCACAGAAAGAGGGTTACGGATTCAAACACGCTGGCAGGCTGGGGCCTTTCTGTACAGATTTTGCATGTAGTCCCATGTCAGCGTGGGTTTTTCTAGTTTCGTCTTCCTCCCACAGTCCAGAGAGTTTGCAGGTTAGGTTAATTAGTGAATCTCAATGGAGGGAGACACTATTCAGTGTGGCAACAAACACCTGTTTGCACACAATGCCCCTATTTTCTCCCATCATACGCATTTAGATTACGCAATGAGTCTGCATTGTTAAATAACCTCTGGATTCCACCAAGTGCAGCTACGCAACCTTCCAGTGGAAGATTCAGTTTAAAGTGATATAAAAGATCTGAAATGTCTTAAAGTGAACTTGTTTGAAGATGTAGACAACCTGATAAAAAACAGGTTGAAAAAAGTGTGTGTTCATGTGTGTATTCTATGTGCACGTGTCAGATTTTATCTGTGTGTTTGTGTATGTTGTATCTGCCTCTTGTGTGTGTGTTTGAGTGTGTTTTTGTATTGTGCACTATTCCTGGAGTAGAATGTGGTCCAGGAAGTTTGTTAAGGCTAATGAAAAGCACCTTTGTCAACTGAGAAGTTCAGACTCTGTTGGTCCCAAAAGACTCACAGCAATCCCCTGCTCACTTGTCAGTGGACGGCTGTGTGTGTGTGTGTGTGTGTGTGTGTGTGTGTTCTTACTATGGTCCTTGTAGTTCCACATTCAGAGGCTGCAGCCGCTCACAGACAGGCTTGACTTAAGAGAGATTTTGATCCATGACAGTTACAAAACTGAACTGTTCAGATTTCCATGTTGTAGGCATGAATGCTGAAGTTGTCAAACTGTATCCAAGAACTACATCAGCTCTCTCGCTCTTTTTCTATCAGGTCGTATCTCGACCAAGGCAATCTGTCTGCAGGACCAGAAGGTTCAGGTCAACTCCACCATGTGTAATCCTCACACCAAACCAACACTGGGCTCCCATCTCTGCAACACACAGCCCTGCCCTGCATAGTAAGTGCTGCTATGTGTGTGTCCGGAGGGTCAAGGCATTTCTTCATGTACAGTTGGCTGTGGGATATGTGGTATGTGTCTTTATGTTGCCAAATTTTCAGGAACCTTAGGCGCTGTTTTTATTACAGGCACACACATACTTAGACAAACACACACACACACACACACACACACACACACACACACACACTGTGGTTGAGCAGTCTAGAGATTGCCTGTGGTCCATTTGCTGTGGTCGGCCACCACTCTGCTCAGCCTGTGTTCTTCTCCTCTCTCCATCCTCCTCCCTTCTTTGCCCGCTCTCTAATTTTTTATTTTCTCATTTTCCTATTTGAAAAAAACACATGAAAGCCATCAGTCTTTACTTATCCATTGCAGTGTTTTCTCCAGCTGTATGTCAACCTGCATATTGAGTGGATTTTAATCACTCTGACTTGACAGAATCATATAATGTCTGTTTTTTATCCTCATGTCTTGGACAAGGGACCATTTCGCTTAATCTGAACTGTCTGAACCTGGCAAGTGATAACCAGTAGAGGAACCGAAACCTACAACGAACAAAATATATTTTGAATAATACAAGAAATTATCACAGTCAAGAACATCCTATTTAAGAATGCATTATTTTAAGTACACTTGTTCAAAGTAAACTGAACCCTGTGCTCCCAGCTGTGGCTTCAGCTGAGGTCAGAAAACAGGCCTGTAGCAGAACCAGGTCACCAGGGTCATGTTTTATTTCTGGGATTCTACGACATGAGACAGAGTTCAGATTCTGCAATTACAGACATGCTGGATGTGATCACAGAATGTTGGATTTTTAAGGCTGATTCTGACATTTTTCTGCCTCCACACAGGCGACAGCTGCAGCCGGAGGCACTATGTTTTCGGGTTGTCTGTCCATTAATCCATCATGTTCTCACATCACATACACAGCGTGATATTTCAAGAATATCTTGAGGGAATTTCTTCAAATTTGGCACAAACGTTCACACGAACTCAAGGACAATCTGATTAGAATTTGGTGGTCATAGATCAAGGTGACTTTTGACAGCTCAAAACATGTTTTTTGGCCATAACTCGAGACTTCAAAGGCTAATTATGAAAACTTCAGAATGATGACATTTTATAACTATGTTGTTACATTCAACTTCGATGTGACATCGTAATATTCTGCAAAGACACTTCTGAATTAGTGACACTAATCCTTGGTATCCACCTTGAAACTGTGCTGATTCTATAGATCTTCCAAGCTGCCAGGTTGAAGATGTGTGTGAAGCATCCACATTTTAGAATTTGCAGCTTCTTTGCTGTAACATCTGTATTTTAAGGATTGTAAACTCTCATGGCAACAAATGAGTCTGGAAAGAGATGGTTCACAGAGGCATACAACTGCGAGGCGGCGATAACTAGGCATAGTTAGTAGTGTGGAGAAGGCTTTGAAACAACTTTGAGACAATAATGTAGGAAGATTAACGTCAGAGAAAATAAAATTGATCAGTTAAATTAATAAACAAAATATGAAATATACTGAACACATATTTAAACACACACTTGTTTGTTGCCCCCATTTTCCACAGGTTTAAGTTAATGATCTAAGAATTTTCTCAAAGAGAAGATGTAGATATATTTCTCAAATTAGTTAAAATCAGAGGATGGTTGGATGTACTGCCAAATTTAGGGAAACAACATTGGAGACATCTTATGGTTGAGAAATGAACATTCATAAAGCTGCACATTTTAGAGTGGCCTTTTGTTGTGACCATTCCACATGTGTACTATGATGTTGTTTGTCAGCATCTTATGCCACACCTGTCAAGTGGATAGGTGATCTGTGCTCACTTACATGGAGTTTTAAAAGATCAAAATTTGACACATAAAAAAGTCTTAGATCCTAAAGTCACACCTGTGAAAAATGGGAGCAAAAACACAGTTGAATTGAATTTTTGTTTAATGTATGTGTCACCAGACATTCCCATCAGCTGCACGTTGTGTTCAGTGCTAATTACCCAATGTTAGTCTGTTAAAACGCCCACCTGGGATATGAGCATGGTTAACATTTTACAGAATAGTTTTTACAGAATAGTTTTTTCTTCTCTAAGAATTTGGTATTTCTAAAATTCTGGCCCAGGCCCTGTCAGAGACATCTCATTCCAGTATAACCCCTTGAGACAAGGTTCAACCAATTGGCTGACTGTTTTTGTCATGAAGTAAATACAGGATGATGTTTCCAAGTCTGGATTGGACCTTTCCCTTTAGCGAACACTTGAGAATAAGAAAGAGAGAGGCAAATGAAGAAAGACAAGGCTAAAAAGAGGGAGGGAGACATCAAAGCCAACTCAGACTGATTGTTGCTTTCAGTGCACATCGTTCCTCTCAAAAATTCTCAGAGCATCCTGACTCAGTAGCAAAATCATGCCCATGTTTTATCTGCGTTGTCTAGACATCGTGCTTAATGGCATGCATTTTTAAAAGAGACTGAGCATTAGGGGACCAGTGCAGAAAGCAAAGGAGGAAACCAGGCTAAAGTGCAGTGGAGTAACAAGTTGAAACAGCACTGAATAAATGGCCTCGCTCCTATGTAGGCCTTTGGCTGAGGGAACTGGAGCTAGCTTGATTTACAGCGCTGCTCCAAAGAACAGGCAGGGAACCGTGTCTTGGGTTCAGAGAGAGTACACACACACACACACACACAGTCACTCACACACACACTCACAGGGCGGCATGCACAGTTACAGTTCATATGCAGACACATTTTCCAATGTGTGACGCTGAAATAATGTATTTTGGATCCGAAGCGTGAGGTAAAAATAAAAATACAAGCTGCTTCTGTGTGATGTTAATGCGGTTGTCATTTTGTCCACCATTAGCCATGCCACAACAAGTCCAGGCTGAACTTTCTCCTGTGTCAGGGGTTGAACAAGCCAGACAGCTATCGGTTACACCTCCAACATACAGTCTCTGTTTCTCACTAAGTTTCCCACCACCCGAGAGGGCATTTCCTGTGCCTAATCTCGGGCATACCATTTCTCTTATCTCGGCGAAAGGTAATAAACAGCCTTGTTGCGTGTCCCGACCTCCCCCCTTTGTTTGAGCGAAGAAAATGGTATAGCCCAGATAAATAACATCCGTGTGGTTTGTCCATTCAGGAGTATAAAGCAGTGTTTGACACCCATGGATCTTATTATACAGTAGCTGACACCATTTCTCAGCTGGGTGTGTGTATGGGCCAATTTATGGGCGCTGCACAGGAAGAAAGTTGAGTTGAGTGAGCAGCATGAAAGCTTTAATGACTGCATTAAGACCTCCAGGATGTATGGGCATGCATTCAAGAGCCCAGCAGAGAAAAGAAAAATTGACAATGAGGTGAGGTGCATGTGCGCTCTGTGTGCGGGTGTGTGTCTGACAGGAGGGGGAATGTAAAAGTGCCTGCTTATCTCTGCAGCGTGGATCTCGGGTGCTGACAGGCCTATCCATGTTTTATTGTGCAGAGACGGCAGAATTCCCACGGGGCCCGGCCAGTCTAGCCATGCAGAGCCAGTCAACCCCCCCCACCCACTCACCCTCATCACCCTCTCCCCTTCTCTCCCATCCACCCCCTTTTTGCTTTAGACCTGCTCTAAACCTTCATTCCCCATATTGCTGTCAGGGAAAACTGGGATTTTCAGCCATGGTGTAGCAGCAGTTTCTGAACATAAAAAAAAAAGATGCAAGGAGAATTTTAAGAAGTCACTTCAATCTACCAGCCCAGTGTGCAGTTAGGAAAAGATATGCTCATATGTCAGTCTTTTTTTTTTTTCATTTTCTCCACAGCAGAGCCCCATCCCCACCTCCTTACCTTTCCATTTTCTCTTCCTCTGTAGTTCCACCTCCGTGTTTGAAGTGTTTTTGCCCTTTCTCTTGGCAGAGGCCATCTGTAGAGTCACTTACCAAAGGTTGGGGATTTCTCTGTGCATCACAGAGCGGCATATGTAGACAGATCAAAGTAAGACATGTTGTACCTGTGCCAGACGAGATGAGTACAAAAATAGAGACAACATATGTAGATACTGACCAGGGCCTGTATTTATCAACTTTATGTTTACTTTACATTACACTGAACTTATATGTGAAATCATTTTATAAACATAAGTGATTTTTTAAGTTGAAATTAATGTCTTCATTAACAACTAACATGTGAAATTAACCACAGTCAAAAATATCTATAAGGTATAAAAATATAGACTTCATTTATTAATTAAGAGGAAATTGGCCGAAATGGAAACATAATGAAGACCAAACTGGAGGAAGAAAAACATTTTGGTGCTGGTAAACAAGGTCAGAGAGAAGATGCATGGAAATCTAGGTTGTATAAAAAACTGTATGTAGCCCCTGTGACATCACCAAAAGGTTGGTAGACTCCTGTTTTGAAGTCTCAACTTTGGCATTTTGTCTGTCGCCATCTTGTATTTTTGGAGTCAGAATTGACCATATTTGGATATTTTTATTTTTATTTTTATTTTACTAGCGGAAAACAGGTTTAAATCCTTGTTGGAAAAACTGAATATCCAACACCTTACTGTACTTTCACACCAAAAGCGACCAGAGCTTCCAAAGCGGCGGAAGTCATTCATTTTCAATGAGAGCCCGGCGACTTGGGCGACTTGGGTGACTTGGGTGACCTGGTCGTCAGCCACGCGTCTTGGGCGGCCTGAGTGGGTCCCTTGGGAAGTTAAAACTCGTTTAACTTTATGGTAATGAGCTCTGACGCGGTTCGGCGTCAACCAGTCGGGATGCTGACGTGCTTCAATGAAGCAGGTCCCAGAGAACAAGCCATGTAACTTACAGCACACTTGTTCTGACAATGGATATCGAGAAGTTTATTACTTGCATTCACTCCCACTCAGTCCTTTATAATGTGTCACTGGTTACATAGACCAAAATAAAAAGAATGAGGCCTGGGACTGCGTCGCGGAGGTAGTTGGTTGGTCTAGTGAGTTTTAAAGTGTGTAATGTTAGTAATAGAGGAGAGAATTGCAGGCTAATGTTGACACGTAGCATGCAAGTCTTCTGTGCTTGGTTTGAATGGGATGACATACGTTTTCTGTTTTCACTGACCAAACATAACTTTCTGTGGGCCAACTATGAGCTTGTTGACTGGACAACAGCAAGCAGCAACTACGCTGCTTTGAAGCCAGGAGTCCGCTTTGCGGCTTCTTTAAATTGACAAGCATGATCGAATGTTCAATGATTCACGTGATGAGCGACTAGAGCAACCAAAGCTGCCACAAATATTTTTGACAGTCATGCTTCGTGGGCGTCTGTGACAGACTTTGCCTCTTTGGAAGCTTCTGGTTTGAACGTACAGTTAGAGGATCTTGTAGTACAAGAACTGAGTAAGACTTTTTTAGTAGACCGAAACATTACAATTAACTGTTTAGAACAGAAAACACACTGAAATGGAGACAGCTATGCCTTTACTCTGAATCTGGGGTTTCAACATGTCTATGTTACCTAACCAGCGTTGATGCCGTGGTAGCACCTGTCACTCAAAGTGGCCACATCTTTATTAAAAATAACTTTAAGCCTCATCCGCTATGCAGCTGTCATGAAGGAGGCAATTAGCTTTAGACACCAAAATCCATTCAAGGAACTGTTGTTTTTGGCATTTCTGCACTGGCTTCATTTTTCAGCCATGGGGGTTGCTGCTTGATGGAAATTAATTTCAAACCAAATTGAGTGCCACGTTTTTCATTTTGTCTGCACCCATGTCAAATTCTAGTCAAGAAACGACATGAAAAAGGGCGTCGGTGGCTTAGTGGTAGCGCAGGCGCCCCATGTACAAGGCTGTTGCCGCAGCGGGCCGGGTTCAACTCCAGCCTGTGGCCCTTTGCTGCATGTCACTCCCTCTCTCTCTCCCCCCTTCATGCTCATCTGTCCTATCAATTAAAGGCTTAAAAATGCCTGAAAAAATATCTTGAAAAAAAACAAAACAAAACAAAGAAATAACGTGAAAATAAAATCATAAAAATCGGTTGTGATAATCTACCAAACATCTGTTTTGAGCTCAAAGAAATAGCTTTTGTTATTTTGTGTTAAATATAGTATTCAATTGTCCCAGTAAGTCCTGATGGTGTGCAAGTCATGTACAATACTAGGACCCTGAAACTGAAACTGCTAAAATAAATTCCGCCATCCTTAATTTTATTCTTTACATGTGCTTTTCTCCACTGTGACATTTCAAAATGTCTTCTGTAAAAAATGCCTGTTGGACTACTCTTAATATCCACAGAAACTTTCAATGAGCTCTACAGCAACATTACCAAATACTAATGCTGTAGAGGACTAAAAGAAAGGAATGCAAATGTCAGAGTCTGATGGGACCACTGGGTGACCATATTGGAGTGAAATGCTGAGAAAATAAAAAAATAGAAGGAGGGAGATGGAAAAGATGTTTGTGCAAGCAAAATAAGTACAGATGGGAAAAGTCCAAGTACACCAAACCACACAAATGTAAAAATGCATAAACCTGGGTTTTTAAAAAATTATACTTTCTTAAGAATCCTGGTTGACATGGATATAGCAGCCTGTTTGGCAGAGAAGGTAATTTTGTATATGATTAAGCATAAAAAGTTAAGTCAAACTCAATATTAGGTGGTGACTGGTGTCCAGCCATACAAGTGCTACAAATGCATGGGTGAGCTTCTCAAAACCTCCCCTGCAGTATTGCACTCTTTTACCTCAAAAAATGTCAGTTATTGATACATTTCAGAGATACAAATTACAGCTAGGTCAGTGGTGGTTTGCAGCGAAGCGGAGTGGCACTTAGGCCACTTTTCCCCAATGATATATTGTTATTTATAAGCCAGGCAAAACAGAGGAGAAAAAAAGCAAACAGTCCCCAAAAATCCCAAACCGATGCTTTCAGGTCCCAATGGTTCACATCTTTCCCATTTCCAAATTGCAGTTTAGTCCTGCTGCTTCATTTGTCTGTGGCGTTTGAAAGAGAATGAAAGCATTTTTCTTTCCCTGAAGCAGGTCGGCGGCGTGGAGGAATGGTCTTTGCGGTAGCATGTCGTTTCAGAACTGGACTGAGCCATCTGCCCATCTCTCCATCTCCCTCTTCTAAGCCTGTGGTTGTCAGACCACTCATTTGCTGTAATCTCCCCCTTCAGCCCCAATGCCAAGACAGAAGCTATTTTAGAAGCAGCAGTAGGCTTTCATCAGTGGCGAAGCAAGATTTCAAAGACACCAAAGGAGAGAGAGGACAGGAGAGGCAAAAAGCATTGGACAGAAAAGAGAGGAGATTGGGAATAAAATGATGGAAGGAGAGAGGACAGGTGAAAAGAGAACTGAAAAGAAGAATGAAAAAACAGGAAAGGACAAAAGAGAGGCATGAGGGATTGTAGTCCCCATCTGTCCGTAGCCTTTTTGTATGCTGTATGTTGCGGTTGGCCTTGGAGACCTGGAAAAGCTGTTATGGAGAGCTGTATATACAATATGGTCGACATGTTTAGTTTCAGATCTGAATAGTGCGGAGAGAGGTGGATGGATGTGGATATATATTTTGGCCTGTGTATTTTCTTTGACCTTAACTAACAATTTGTGAAATGACAAAGATCAATGTGTAAAAATATTTGGAGTATTTTAAAAAGAAGCAGGTTTAGACTTTTATGAATCATAACTTTAAAGAAAAGCAAGAAAAAACAGCTAGTGTAACCGCCTAATAATAAGTGGTTTTCAAAAGTTTTTGGTGTGTTAGTACTCACTGGTAATTTAGGGTGAAATTGTGTTTTTCTGCATGTGTGTTTTGGCCCAAAATAAGTTCAGCAGATTAGAGTTTGAAGCTGTGGTTGGCCGTCCTGATTAGGAGCTCAGTAATGTGGTTGGTATCCTGATGACAGAGGCTGAATTTTCTCCATGGCAGCTCCTTATAATGTGTGTATATATGAGCTAATGTATGCATCATTTAATATATACCAAATCACTACTTACACATACTTCCTCTTGGTGTCCCACCACAGCTGGGCAACAGGAGACTGGGGTCCCTGCAGTCGCTCGTGTGGAGGAGGTCAGCAGACAAGGACCCTGCGCTGCCTGAGGAAGGTGACTTACCAGAGGGAGGAGGTGGTGGTGCACTCCCTCTGCCCCGTCATTTCTCCGGCCCAGGTCCAGCCGTGCCACACCCAGGCCTGCCCGCCCGAGTGGAGCACGGGATCCTGGTCACAGGTGAGTTTGTGGCAGCATTTGAAATGTTTTCCACCACAAAAGCAACATGCTTAAAACTTATCAGGTGAAATATATCCATATCTTCTAGATGGATCGGCACAAAATTTGATACCACCATGGTCATTAGAAGAGTAATGCTGTTGACTTTGATGATACTGACTTTTCCCTCAAGAGGCTGACACTTGTGATTATTAGTGAAATGTCTTGACAACCCATGGGATGAACTGTTCAAACCAACGTTTCGACTAGACCGTCTTCATCAGGGTATTGGGGGTATCATTCGAAACGTTGGTACTTGAATAAAAGAAAACATTTTTGCATCGAGTCTTAGAGTGTGCGCCTGACATCTTTTTTCAAATTTGTATATTTTCATCAATGGTCAGCACCTCTCCAACCCTGGTGTGTGCTCCTCCTCTCTCTTAACCTGGTTTTCACTGACATAAGAGTCCAACATCTATTTTGATGTCATTATAGCCCTTTTTAAATAAGAATTGTGCAAATTTGCAGGAAAGCCCAATCAGTCTTCTTTCAGCATTGGCAGTATAAAAACAAAATCGGGGAGTGCAGCAAAATGCCGCCTACCTACTTTTGTTTATACAGAATGCGCTTTTTCGGGGCAATGGGGTCATGAGCAAGTAACAAAATGTGTAGCTCAGCGTGTGATGTAAACAGTGACGTGCTCCGAGGGAAGCCACGGCTGGTCAGTCCTTCGGCGATTCTCTCGTAAATCGGCCCGTTCTTCACCGTTCCTGTCATCTGACGGTTAATGGCCTCTTGGTTTGCGAGGACAAGGAGGGCGCGCAATTCCCTGTCTCCTCAGTTGCTCATCTTTACAGTGTCTGTCAGGTTTGTGTTTCCCTCTTGCTACTAGCTGCTCGCTAATTCCTGCTATCAGCTGTTTCCTGTTTATCCACCGCCAGTGGCTCACACGTGCGGCGTCATCAACAGCTCCTTCCACAAGTCATCAACAGCCCCTCCTGTTGCGGAAGGCCGCCTCGGTCCGTTTAAACTAAAAGGGTTCCGCCAATATGACTACCCTACGAGGTGGAAAATTGGGCACCTCGGATCAACTCGCCAATCTGGCTCTGTGTGTCTAAACACTCGCAGCTTGCCGGCAAAACGGCCCAACATTCGTGGAAAATCTGGCAGTGTAAAAGGGGCTATTTACATTTGTTGCTGGGAGTTCTGAAGACTGTTAGTTCTGCTATAACTTGAGTTTGTTTCTTACTTGACACAGTGAAGCTGACCTTGCAAACATCGTGACAAAATCAACTTTGATGCTACAAATCTTTATTTTATGCTACATTTTATACAAATTAAATACATACCATGTATGTAGTCGTTACAGCCCTTTTTTCCACAGCAGACATTTCTATTGTCAAACTGGGACTGTACGACATTAACAATGGCTTTGTTCTATCCAAGCGTCCCTGGTCCATGGCAGCATGACAGTGAGCCTCTAGGCACAACACCAGGACCTTGAAACTGAAGCAGCGAAATAGAATTCAGCCATAATTATTTTATTATTTACACTTGTGCTTTTGTGACATGTTAAAAAAGATCTGTAGTTGCTGTCATACTTGCTGTTCAAGTAAAGAAAAGAGAAGTGCTGACAGTGAGTTTAAAAGGAAAACGTGTTTCAATGCTGCTGATGAAACTCCTTCTGTTTCTTCTTTGTCTGCTGTAAAATCATTGTTTTGCTGTCAGGGCTTACAGGTTACGTGTGCCCGCTGTCAGAGGTAATTTGTTGGCTAAAATTCACGTAGAGCAATGCCAGCTTCAGCTTAAAACACACTTACATGTTTAGACATCTGCATGACAGGAACACGTGCCTGAGAGGAGATCCACACACGCTCACTCACACACACACACACAGTTTCCTATGTAAACTGTCAGACGTTTCACTCATGCTAAAACAAACACTCTGCTGCCCTCTGTTGGACATGTGGAGAACACTGAAGACAACCTACAGAATGTAATGGTGGCCCACTTGTTTAGATACAAAGGACTATTTAACTTATTTCCTTTGGCAGCTGCATTTTGTTAACTGCTAGCTGTTGAAAAACCATTTGTCTTCTATTTCCATTGTCATCTCAAAGAAATGCTTGCTCTTGTGCTCTTGTCCATCCTCGGGACTGGGGGAATTTACTTTGAACAGTTGGACGAGAATGACCTCCTCTTGCACATAGTAACCAAACAAAGCCATGAATCACAACAGCCACACAAAAGTGATCATAAGTCATTGTCTGGTTTGCAATCAACCGTTCTTGTAAGATGTTGATTTGCAGGATTGTATTCATATGTTTTTTTGCAGAGCCAACATTTGATTAGGCCATTCAATCCTATGGCTAATAACCAAGTATGACTGCAATGTGTGAGCTGGGTCCTCTGTAACCACAGTGCATCACACACCAGACAGCACTTTTATTTGCTCATTTCACCTTTATACAATATTAATAGCCTAGCAGCAGATCTGTTGATTAGCTGGTGTGACCTGCACAGTCGGGACACTCAGCTGTCATTCAGCCATCATTCTTTTGGACACTCTGGACTATTTTGTCACACCAGTACGAGTTCAGTCGGCGGTCACGCAAAGGCAAGGCCACTCTCCCTGAAAAGATCAATCGGACCTTTCAGTGACAAAAGGACAACTGGGATGTGTGTTTGTGCATGGCTGTATATGTAAATGGATGTGCACAGATGTGTGTGTGTCCTTTGTCTAATAAATTAATGCAGTGTTGTTATATAAACTGCCATGACTGCTGCGGTTGTCAGTCCCAGTGGAGCAGTTTGAATCCGTCGTCCACCTCTGCTTTTCAGTCGGAGTTTACAGCAGCACTGGCTACTTTGATGGGTTGGGGTCACATTCATCTGCGAGTTATTGGTTTATTGTATTTAATGTAAGGCCATAATGGGCTGTCATCAAACCGGTGACCTTCTGTTTGCTTGTATACCATGTGATGAATTACAAATGCATGTACAGTGTCCGAGCCAAGAATTTAACCTCTGTTAATGTGATGACAGCTGAAGGTTAAAGTAATCATAAGAAAGTATAAGACTAAGTTACAGTGTATGTGCATGTATGTATGATTTACTAAGTGTGTCATTAAAGCTTTACCTATTGAACCACTAATCTCCTGAGGATAAATTATTGACTTTTGTGACTTTTTTTAATTCCTTCCTGTCCACTCACAGTGCTCCAAGACCTGCGGGCGTGGACTGAGGAAGCGGAGTGTGTTTTGCCGCAGCACTGATCCTGGGGCCAAAGCGGTGGTGGTGCCCGACAGCATGTGCAGGCAGCACCACAGACCCAAAGCCCAAGAGACCTGCGTCCTGCGGCGCTGCCCTAAGAATGAAAGGCTGCAGTGGATCCCCACTCATTGGGGAGAGGTAAAAAAGACACATGAAGCTTGAATAGCAGTAATGCTAAAAGTGAAATGTCTTCATTTTCAGTTTAATAATTTCGAGGAAAAATACGCCCTAAAGCACTGAGAATCACAAACAGCTTTTGATGATGCACCTTGCTCTGTGGGTCCATTTTGTTGCTTGGTGCTGTGTTTGTCTCGCTCCAAATGTCACCTCACACTGACTGAAACACTTCCAGCACAGCTATGATTTGCAGCGTTATCAGGAGTAAACATCACGCTTTGATGTCAGTACTTCAGAGTTAAGAAAACAAATGCCTCTCACTAGCGCTCTCATTTTTCAAAAATATTTATCAATCATATACGGAGAGCTCCATTATAGAACAGAGAGAGCAGTTTTACAGCCAGCAGCCTCAGTAGACCAGAATGCCATGCGACATCAAGACTCGTGCTTCATGGGGCTGGAAAAAACTCAGCACTGGTCAATGTCAAATCCCTTCACTGAGCGTGTTGAAAGGCTAACTGGTAATTGTAGGAACTGGATGAACTGGACTGGAAGTAAAGGGAAAATGAATAACTAAAAATTGATACTAAAAAAAAAAAAAATACCCATTCATCCACCACACCTCACTCCCTTAGTGGACTGTGTCACTCTTAATGCAGTGTCAACTTACTTTCTTGTGATACATTTGTGAGGTTTTTCTTGTAAATATACCACTTTAATCTCAGATAATATCCAAGAGTGGCTAGTCCTAGCCCTAACCATGACCTCTTTGCTCTAATTCTGACCACATCCGACCCTTGACGCATCAACTTGATGAGTACTAGCCAGTCACAGCATGCAGTAGAATCCATAATGATTTGTTGTAGGGATGGGTGTAGTAGCTTAGTAGCTGCAGTGTGACTATTGTCACCCAACTGCAAATAGACATCATGTAAAAAGAAATTACAATATGCTTTCCACAAAAAAATATATATATATTTTTAAGCTTTCTGTGTCAACATGTTCAACCTCTTCGCAAGTAATGTAAGTTAGAATATTGTCACACGGAGTAAAGCAGCTAAAGCTAAAAAAAGCTGTCAATTTAACTGATTATGATGAAAATGTTCTTCTTTTCCATTTTTAAATATACTGCCAATTTAACATCTTAAGTTTTGAACATTTGGTTGAACAAAAACACACAGTTTGACGACTATACCTTGAGTATTGCTGCCACCATGATAGAAAAGAAATTACTTATTGTAACTTCAGAAGTTTCATGTCTTTTCCTAGTAGAAATAATGAGCAAATATACCAGAAATAACAAAAATGTACTTGCTCAGCAATCTTATCACTTTTTATGCCAACAAATACTCCAACAAGGATTTTTTTTTTTACAATTTCCAACATACGCTGGCTGTCTCCAAAACTAATCAGTGACCTCCAAACAACTTGGGGGTTTTGAATACATTATTTGAAGAATTATTTTTAAATCTAGGAAGTTTAATCTATGTTTTTGTGGCTCCATACAAGTATTTCATATATATTTATTTTTGCTAGTAGCCATCAGTTGAGATAGCATATTCTTTTAGTGTGTGTGTCAAAGATTTGTGATTTCACACCTGCCTCCGTGATATAAATTCTTCTTTGTTCTCTTTTATGTTAAGTGCAGTAGTTTGAGTGAGAGGGGTTGCCCCAAGTTATGCGCTAAATAGTTCATGTTGCTCAATATGGAATGATCAAGGTCAGCAAAAGGTTAGGTTTGCAGCACAAGACAAGATAGATAAGCAAGATAAAGCACAGTGAAGATACTTAGCTCCCAGAATGGTGGTTTGGATTTTGAAAAAGAGCCAGACACATCGAACACTCACACGTGTACATATGCACTGTCTGCTCATCAAATGTAATGGCTGAAAAATACTCAGTAGAGCACTTAGTATTTTGGCTCTATTGCTACAACGTAAAGTGACCTTGTGGTGTCTGCTGCTATGGGAACCTGCCGCATTACACACACACATTCACAGAGTTCATTTTGTAAAATTGTCCCTCCTGCCTGCGCTCTGTTTCAGTGCTCCAGGTCTTGTGGCTCAGGCATCCAGAAGAGAGAGCTTCGCTGTGGGGAGAGAGACTCACAGGGAGGGTATGTGCCTTCAACTGCACACCAAGACACTTTAATAGATCTGCACACATGCTTAATACCCCGCTGTGTCATCTGTGTGCTATCCTCAGAGTCAGAATGTTTTCAATATTGGAAGCTCTGTCGGAAAAGTAATTTTGAGCTGACAATCTGTCCTCTCCCACACAGGTATGTGGAGTTCCCCGTACGGAGGTGCAGGAATATGGCTAAGCCTTTGGTGGATCTCCAGCAGGGCTGCAACCGAGGTCCATGCCCAGAGCTCCCTCGAGTTGTCCCTGGCAGAACCAGCTCCAGTGCTGTGGTCTTAGGCTGGTACTCCTCTCCCTGGCAACAGGTACATTTGTTCAGGCTTTGATCCTAAACTGTATACATGAGAGACTTTTAGTGCTACGTGTGCGTTCCAGCTGACAGTCTTCCAATTCTGAGCTTTTCTCCCACACACCACACAACTGTGAAGTGTACTACACGGATATTAAATTGCATCCCAGGACATGTAACGCGTGGCTGAATGCTCAAACTATAATTTGTCATCATAGCCATGATGACACTTAGATCTCACATCAGTAAACTGGATATTTATCTCTGTTTGGGAGGATGGCTAACGACAGTCAACATTTGAAAGCTTTGTATTTCTCCACATGTAGAAGTGATTTCCATGGGACTGTAGTGAGAGACATTCTCTGCATTTACTGTGAATGGTCTTTCTTTCCATAACTAAAACACAAGTGCAAAAACACAAGCAAAACAACATAAGCTGCGTCATTAGCCTGTCCATCTGACCACCATACTACCCACAGTAGTAACCAAGGTAAGATACTGTAACCCCATTTCTGTTAGCACATATTGTGAGCTCCGCAAGTATTCAGGCAGGCAGGTCCTGATTGGCCAACTACATGATGCAAATCTTGGAATCTCAAAACTCGTAATTGGAGGATAGTATTACCCGTAGAGTCCAGTAGAGGGCAGAGTTTGTGTGAGATGGAATGGAGGGTAGTCTTTATATATAGACTGTAGGCAAACCCCAGAGATCTTACCTCCGGAAGAAGAGCGGAAGAGCCCTGGTTTCCAGTTGTAGGCTGTTTGTAGTCCGCGTGATATTGACCAATCACGTTTGAGCCAGCTGCAGTTGTTGCCAGGTTAAACGGTCCATGTGGTGAACTAACGAGGCGGAACATAATTGGCGTCACTGCAAACTCTGAATCCATCGCAATGGTTCAGCATATTTACTTATATATAAACGGAAGTCGGAAACGGAAATTCACCGCCTGCGCCCAAATCAAACCGGAATGCCAAAAAATCGGGGGTCTGCCCCCAGAGGCTGTATCGCCGTCTGACGGAAGTTAGACGCCAAATACAGCCGATGGGTTCCGAGAATGAATGGAGGGTTACTTTGAAAGTCAAGCAGCATATCAACAGCTACAGACTGTTCTCATGCACTGTTTGTACATATACCTACGAAAAGTAATGCACCACAGTTTGTATATTACATATGTAATAATGAGCCAGTAATTCTTTAATCAATCACGTAATCTGGAAAGCTGCGATCACATGAGCAAGGAAGTAGTATAAAGACTGGAAGTCTGAAAGACTTTCTTTTAGGAGACTGGTGTTCAGGATCGTGTCAAACCAAATGGATTTTGAGATATTTTAAGGTACATCATCACTATGTTTTTTCCTAAACCTACATAACTTTACTTGTCTATACCTAACTTACACAACTTTACATTAAGTACATAACTTTAAGTTAAGTATGAACATGTCTACACCATTCGTGAGGTGCTAATTTGTTGGATATCATACAAATCGTTGTATGGGGATGTGTTGACAGCTAATTACATTACTCTGTGAGGTTGCAGGTTATGTTAAAAAACAAGCTTAGATCACAATGGGCACATCCACTATGTAGTGTTTTAGCCCATCCTGGATGCTATCAGTTCACAGTAATGTTCATCTCTTTGGTGGATTTTGAAGGTGTAGCTTTAGCCTCACTCTTATAGCATTACATTGCTACATATTTAGGACCCCATTTAACAAAAATTTTGTTCTAAACTGAGTGAGCAGGAAACATTAAAAACCAGCCAGGGATGGCATTTTTAACCAATGAATGAAACTATTATTAGCATATTAGCTACAGCTGATAAAATCTGCCAGCGACTGTTGTCATTTCAAATGGAAATACTGTCAGTTTCTGGTCTGAAATAAGAAGCCTACTTTTGTCCTCTTCTATCTGATATCAAGGGCATATTGTGTAAGTGATTACATGAAAGAACAGGAAGATTGACAGGCATAGTAACAGTAACTAAGGGGGGGCAGGGCTTCGAGAATGGTCAGCTGAAGACTGAATCATAAAAGATGCGTGATTGCAATGTGACTGTGGAATTAAATGGTTCAAAATAAGGTCGGGAAGTGGTGAGAAGTGGGTATTATGCTCTGCTGTCTATAGCATCAGCGTTCCTTAAAAGTAGCTATGAGCAAAATTATCCCATGTTTAATCAGTTGCTTCTAAACTAACAAATCTACTGAAAAGGTTTTGTGAGATTAATATTTATTTTCATCTTCACCATCTCTCACTTTGATTTTTGTTTACCAAGAGGAAAAAAGTACATTTAATTTCGGAAAAATATCCTAACTGCTTGTCCAGAGGTTTCAGAGATAGGAAAAACCCTATCTTTTTTGTGTCATATCCTGTCTCGTACCCCTATCTTATCTGAACTTAAGAAATCCTAACTATATTGTCCACAGCAGTGCTTTACCACTTCATTACACTGCTTTTTACCCTCACAAAAAAGGACCAACTCAAGTACTCATTGCATTTTAAGATGCATCTCAACAAAACAGCTTACACAAGTCACAAATTCATATTTTCGGAACTGGGCGTATAGCCCTTCGGCTTTGCTCGCTTTTCTCTGAACCCTCTGTACAGTACTGAAGTTGACTCGTCAAGCTCCAGGCTCCACAGAGAGTGACAGCATACTGATTCTGGTCAAGAGAGTCTCAACCAGGTCTCAATAGAGGAAACATTTTTCGTACCAAAAACCCTAAATGTCACCCTAAATTGTGATAAGGTAGGATTTCAGGTTTAGGATGTTTCTGTAATGAGGCCCTAGGCCTTTTCTCTGGGAGGCCGTGGCACGATGAGGAAGGCAACACAAATTCTGGGCCAAAACAGCAAATCAATACAAGATGACAATGAATTAGCAATAGCTATAAACCACATCAGTCCCATACTCTGTATTGGAACTATGTTAAATGGCATCGTCTCTATCAAATAAAATTAATAAATGAAATAAAATAAAAAGTAGTTATTGTGTTCTCATAACTAAGTTTCACCAAAATCCTCAGAGACAGACAGTATAGTGTAGGTGGTGGTAATTCACAGACGTAGCATAGTTTGTGTGTGGAATGCACCTCAGATTCAATCCAAAAGCTCCACTCTGTTACTGAGTCTACTGGGGCAGGTTGTGTAGGCTACGTGTTATATCATCTATTATGCAAAAAGTCTTAAGGGCAACCTCTTATAGCACAGTGTCTTATTCTGCTTGATCTCAAGTTTGTGATCCCTGTACGTTTCCACCAGAGCAAATATCTCCTGACAGCTCGCTGGAGGGCAAGTACATGCTGGATGGGATGTTTGTTTTCTTCATCTGTTCTTTGTCTCTGCGTAGACTTTTCCTCCATCCCTCTTCTGCTCCTTTTATGATGATTTTCTTTTCCTCCATGCACTTCAGCGTTTGATCTCCTTCTCCTATTTATATCTGTGTGCCTTTTCCTCATTTCTCTCCTTCTCATTCTGCTCCTCTGTTTGTTTCTGTCTCTGCTTTTCCTCTCCTGCCTCTGTGTCAGTGCTCCGTGTCCTGTGGCGGAGGAGTCCAGACTCGGTCCATCCAGTGTCTCCGGCAAGGTCGCCCCGCAGCTGGCTGCCTGCCCCACCAGAGGCCTGTCACTTCTAGGGCATGCAACACACACTTCTGTCCCGCTGCTCCCCTGGCTCCAGCACAACGCCCCGGCCGGGTCACAGCTGCTGCACCAACACTGAAAGGTAAAGTCGTCTCAGAAGGAAAGACAAATTCATCCAGTTTCATTCCCTTAGAAGCATAAAATTACAGCACTGTTTAAAGTTTGCATTCCCTGTTTTGGGGTGTTTTTTCTGCACATCTTGATGAATTCTTCCCATAGTCTAGTGACAAGTAGCCAAAGTGAATTTAACAGTAAATGGTCCATCTGTACGGTATATGTTTGCATATATGTTATGTTATTTTTAGCCAAGCGTGGCTCCAGGGATGGCAATGTAATTCAGTCCACCACTTTGGGTCCTGACTTATATATATAGGATGGTTTGCCATGAGAGTTTGTGCAGATGTTCATCCTACTGATGTTTCCTTTAGCGTCACCATGAGACTGACATTTATGTTTTTTAGTGAAATATCTCAACCACTATTGGATGAAATGTCTTGAAATTTGGTACAGATAGTTATGTTCCCCTCAGGATGATTTGCAATAACTTTGACAACTTTTAATTTTAATCTAACGTCATCATCAAGTCACATTTTTGGTTTGGTGACACTCACGTTCTGTGAGAAAATACCTGGTATTTGTCAGACAAAAACGACCAATTTAAAGATCCACCTTGCTTTCTGGGAAATCTGATGGCTATCTTTCTTTATATCCTCAGTGTTTCTTGGCAGAACAATCAATTTCCAAAAAAAAATTAACTGAATATAAAAGTGAATATAATCATCAAGACTGGCACTGCTAGATGAATTCGCAATTGTGACTTAGTCTGGAACCTGTTGGTTCATTTTCAATCTCCGAGGGGGCATTATCAATGGCCGTAGATCAAAATGCTTCTGGATGCAATTGGACAGACCTACAACTAAACAGAGCAATGAAATGTGACATAGCGCAGAGCGACGGACAAATGTAAACGCAGAGCTGCTCTGTGATGGTGTAGCATCAACATGTCTGTGAATGAGTGTTTTTGCCATCATAATTCGAAAATAGTATCTTAACAGAAAGTTCCACATCAGCTGAGCCATCTCTGTTGTTTGTTAAAATGCCTCAGTGGCGCTGCTCTGCATCATGACATGTTTTGCATAAAGCGTGACATTGTATGAAACCTGTCCCATTTCACATAAACAACTGAGATTGACCGGACCTGGGTCTGGTTGGCTTAAATTTGTCTGAACAGAAGGAAGACCAGACGCATCTGCCAAAGCAAATAAAATATGAGCTCACTGATTCATCTGGTTCAGGGCTATGTATTCATGAGCCGCAGCTTTGGTTTGAACTGCTACTAAAAATGTGCCTTATTTTTTCTTTTCTCTGCAGATGAACACTGCATGGACCATTTCAGCTGGTGTCATTTGGTCCCCCAGCACGGTGTTTGTAACCACAAGTTCTATGGACAGCAGTGCTGCAAGTCCTGCTCCAGCAAGAGGCAATAGAGCTGTGATACCTCTGAGTCTGTGGCTTGGGGTCTCTGAGGGATACAACACCACAGAGGCCATTTGGGGGCCATTACACACAACACACAGAACTGTGCTCAACACTTGTGTGTTTTCTTCCTGGAGTACTTGACTAATGAATCTTGAAAAGAAGTAAAAGAGAAAAAAACATGGACTCTTTTTGTTAGAGAAGGCAGTGTGGCTGCTGATGCTCATCTGCCAAAGCGGTCAAGTCATGTCATCGATCACATCGGAACTGGAAAGACAATGCAAATTACAGAGCATCTGAAGACTTCTTGATGTAATATATATGTTGTCATTTCATTGAGCGTTTTCCTTTTGAAACCTCTAAAGCTACAAGCCATCAAGAGAACAGGAAAGGACAATAGTGTTTTAGCTTGCTTACATGTATTTTTAAAGACGTCTGGTTTCATACGCCTTTATTTAAGTTATTATGGTTCGTAATATATGATTGTACATTTTGTCAGGTGTACAGTGGATCTGTGACATGTTATTTCTATGTTTGGATGTACCATAGCATTGTGCCAGTCACCCTTGGATCCACATTATGAGATTTATATGAGGCATTTGTAATCGATGGTGGGATGCCTTCTGCACTTCTCCTTCACACACTCTCTGCTTGTTATGTTTACTGCTGCTGAATCATTTGGAACAAGCTGGAACACAGTTCGTCCTGCGCATTCCATTCATGTTAGCGCTATAAAAACATGCCTGTCTGTGTATGTAAAACATTTTATCCAGTCACATTGTAAGTGGTCGCTCTCTTGTACGGTTATGGTAATACAACTTGATCATCTACCTGTCTTTTCTTTTCTTTCCTGCATACTCTCTATCAATACAGCCACAACGAGGGGAATCATGCGCTGCGCTGTCTGCAGTCCTGGAGGAGAGGAGAGGTAGGGTGAAGAGGTAGAGAAGAGGATGATTGCAGGGTGAGCGTGGGTGCAGTCTAGATAGTATGAGGTTTTGCTTTGTTAAGAGAGAACAGTGTAGGTGTGTTCTCTGCAGGAGTCTGGTCAAAATGCAGCTCTGATGTGAGAGTCTTGGCTGGAGGACTTCAGATGAGTGATGACAGTCACATTCAGTTTGGTGTTAATCAGCCACCACCTGAGCAACACCATAGTACCTGACCAACAGGACAGAAAAATTAGCATTGCACTTTGTTGACAATAATCAATCAAGAGATAACTATAGATTACTCATCATGTTCCACACATCCATAAGCATCCTTATTCTCTATCATGTCAGTCTCTCAGTAAGCATTGAGCCAGTAGCTTGCTACTCA
This sequence comes from Epinephelus lanceolatus, assembly GCF_041903045.1. NCBI lineage: Eukaryota > Metazoa > Chordata > Actinopteri > Perciformes > Serranidae > Epinephelus > Epinephelus lanceolatus. Next base: position 41,527,065 of record NC_135735.1, read on the forward strand.
TAAGGTGTCTAGAGATCTTAAAAACTTCTATTAAAAAAATAAATAAACATTCTTTCACTGTCTAAGTTCCTTTCACCGTGAAATAGGACTTAACCCTATGATAAAATGTATTTATTAAAATGCTAAAACTGTTATATTTGACCCAGAAGTCTCAAAAAAACATGTCAATCAAAATTTTCCAGTTGTGTCTTTGACATCTAGATGTTTTCTTTTTTCCTGTAACACACCACAAGACAATGCTTCCTGGGCTCTGCAAATTTATTGAACCTTTATTTATATTCAGCCTTTATTTATACAGGATTAAATTGATTTAAATGCTGGAAAAAAAGAAACGTAGTTTGGTTGAGTTGAGATGTTGGCTCAAATTCCCTGAAAGATACCAAATAAAAAAAAAAAGAAATATTTTGGGCTATATTTGTTTCAAAGAACTTACAAGTAACAGTAAATAAGTAACACAAAGCTTACACAAATAGAAAAACATGAATGTGTTTTGTGTGACATTGCATGATTAAAGATGCGTTTGTGCTGGAGCCAGGAATTATTTTGCACCTTTATTAGCCAACAATCAGTCTCAGCATTGATACACCTATTCAGTTAAACAAACCAGCTCTTGATGGACACCCAATAAGTAACCAGTACACACAATTAGTACAGTGACTTGTAAAATAATATGCTAAATTTCTTTAAAACTACTCTGAAACTGTATCTCATTTTAAAAATCCATACAAATATGCTAGGCTATGTAGAAATTCAAAAACATATTTGGAAACCAATTATTTGGTCTGTAAAATACAGAAAATATTTGTGAATCTTTAAATGATTTGTAAATGCTTTGGCAAGCTGGTTTCTTGATCCAAAATAAAACAGCAAAAACAGACAAAACACATTTGTGAGTCTTATTTTATTAGCGTATAGTTTAATTTACTTTTCTGATTTTCTGAAACAAAACGATCCCATCATGAAGAACCCAGCATCTCTTGTGGCTCCTAGAGCCCAAGCCACAGATTTTTACCTGACTCAGTTCCTCTCAGCTCTACAAAGCACTTTAACTTTACTGTTTTGATTCATTCGTAGTGCTCTGATCAGCGTTTTCAGCAGGCAGCAAAATAAACTCAGTGATATACCCACTGTATACTACCTGCTCTGCACCAAATGGCAGAAAGTTAGTGTCTAGATGATGAATATAGTGGAAGCTGGATGTGTCTCTGCAGTGTTATACCATATTATCTTTTTAAAAAGCTGCATTAATTGACTTTTTGGCCTGCATGAACACAGCATTGAGAAATTACCACCTTATGAAGTTGAAGTGTCCAATGTGTCAGCAAACAGTGGCTTTATTTATACATGAGACAGACATAGAGCAACACTAGCATGCATTTGGAGTGGTGTCTGTGTCTACGTCACAAACATAAGTTCAATATTCTCCTTTAAGCTCATTTGCTCCTCACCAACACCAAGAAATAAATCATGCTCTTTATCCTCTATTAAACTCAACTCCACTAGTCGCTAACTTTGTCTGTCTATAGTTTAGTGCAAGGTAGGTGATGTAGAGTTACTTTATCAGAGCTTTTTCACTGAAAACAGAGCAGTGACAGGGTCTGATTCCCTCCCACTGCTCATTAAAGTTGTAGTGATTCCCTGTCACTACATTAAAGTTGTGGACTTTAAAACCGAAACAATTAGCTTGAAGTCCACATGAAACAGCATTTTGAAACAGGATAGGCAGGTGGGATATATCGTTGGGTGGAATTTGATTTGATCTGATTGTTGAGAAGTGGATGTGTCATGACAGTGAGGCCCCTCAGATTATTGACCTATGGCTAGGTCCTGCCCTCAAACATAATGAGCCAATCACAGTGCGTATAGCCATTCCCATACACTCGGACATTCTCTGCCTGGATGTCCATTGAAATGCATTACAGAAAGTCAGTTTTGTTCAGTTTTATGAGCTTTTTCTCAGATTTGAAGTTTAAAAATGGTCAAACGGTGTGCATGGGGTACATGCAACTTCGACACAAGGTATCCTGAGAGGCTGGGCGACGAGGTGTATTTTTTGGGAATTGCCCATTGGTTCGACAGCCCATTGGTTCGACATCCCATTGTTCCGACCATATTAAACTCATTGTTCCGAAGTCTGTTCCGAAATCATCATGATGCCCTGTGGTTAAGGTCTGGTTAGGTTTAGGCACAAAAACCACTTGGTTAGGGTCAGGAAAAGATCATGGTGTGGGTTAAAATGAAAAAGAAAGTGACAAACACATAAGCTGTGAGCCTGCTCTGCCTCAAGCTGGTCGCGGCGCACCATACGCCCGCCGCGAGCCGTTCAGCACCGCGGATAGTCGGACTAATGGGATGTCGAACCAATGGGCTGTCGAACCAATGACATGGACCCTATTTTTTACACTTTAAACCACATCTCAACCAAGAAAAGTGTCTCCTTTGGATAAAGTTGTGCGGTAACGTTAGGCCAACAACATCAATTCAATGTGAATAAGATTAACAATGATGTCTACATCTGTTTTAAGGTAAGTCAACATCGTGTTTGAGGCAACATATTGTCACTTTGCTGGAAAGAAATATAAAGTTATCTTTAACATCTCTAGCTAACATTATTTAAAGTTAGCTTAACATTAGCTCCTAGCTGCATTGTTCATCATGTCACCTTGTTTGCTGGGAGTTCATTAGCCTATTTTGTTCTAGTTTTTGTACTTTGGTGATCGTACATCATTGTTAGCTGTTGTCCAAAGGGCTCTAGTTAAGCTAACGTTAACTTCTGGAGCTTAGCTTTATTAATTTATCTGTAATCGCAGAGATAACAAAGGTTGGCAGACATTATGCTGAATGATTCAATACTGTAGCACCAAACTAACGGAGAGACACTCTTGGTAAAGATGGTAAAAAGGCTGTTATCCTTTTCTCATATTCTGAGCCAAAAACCTTAACTTCAGTGGAACAATGCTGATCCTCTATCTTGTTGTCTAATGAGATGCGGTTCACAAGCATACACTGTGACCTGTAAATTTTGGCTTTTAATTTAAGCTTTTCATCGACCTTCTCAACAATACAATGATTAATATATCCCTCCAATGTGTAGTTTAGGCCCTTTTGGTTACTTCTCAATGACATCTGATTGTTATGTCTCCAAAAATCATCAATTGCCTCCTGCGAAATGCCGTGTATTGTGACACCTGCCATAGCGCCGGTCACTGAATGTTGATAGTTTGTCCGAGTGTGTGGAGGGGGGCGTGGCTTAGCCATAGGTCAATTGCTGAAGCAGTCCACTGTAAAATGTCTCATGCACAATTTGGAACTGTCACAGATACCACTTCATTGGAAATATATTCCAGCCAGCAGGGCAGTGACCACGGGATTTTGGGGAAACAAAGGCAGAGTGACATAGAATGCTGTTGCTAGCAAGCTATATTAGGGTGCGTTCTATTGCATGCAGTATGCATACAGTCGGGACATACCACGTCCTCATAATGTTACGCCCCGAACTTTGACTCTCTCGCTTTCATATGTGTTACCATAGAGATAAAACAAAACGCCACTCACCGAGCTTGCCAGAGACTGTAGGTCCACCTGGAGAGCTCTGATGTTATTATTTTGCAGTAAGTTATAACTGCATACACTGTAGATTCTAAAATATGATATTCATGATAGTAAAATTACATAGACTATACATTTTTTTGTCATTGTTATATATATCCATATATATTATACGCTTTTGTTGTTATTTATGATTATTTTATTCAATTAAACAACTATTCTGGGTCAGAATAGCCAGAAAAGCATGCTGGCTTGCATACTGCAAAATCCGACTGGATGTAGTAGAACATCCTGGTATTTCTGGCATGCTGCATTTGACGTACTATGTAAAGGGACATACTACATCTTTTTCTGGCATACTATATAGTACAATAGTATGGGTACTGGAATGTACAGTCTCTCTCAGCTCTGTACGGCTAACAGTGGTCCAGACTTTTTCCATAGGGGTGGCCAGATGGAGGCACTGAAAATCCTGGGGTGGCACACCAAAACAGAAGCCATTCAGGTACTAGCTTATTCGCTAGGTGAAAACTATGTCAATATGAGAGTTAACAAAATTGCATAGTGATATACTTGGGTTCTTCTTATTCTGATTCTTCTTCTTACTTTACGATTAATTTCACTAATTATCTGATGTGCACAGACTAATACTGGTACAGTTAACACCAGCAGAGTTCCACCACAACCCTGTTTTGATGTGTTATGTATCTGTTTATAGGTGATGGGATTCATTGTTCCTCATATAGGCTGGTTGTCCTTTTCCATAAAAAGACAAATACAAATTTAATTTGAAGGAGTTTGCTGATTGTAAGAAGCATTTACTTTTACTGGGGTCAAGCCTTCTCAAGGTTAGGGGAGACTTGTACCCAAAGATCCCATTTTTATTCAGGCACCTTGAGGTGAGAGTTCAAGGGACTTTGAAAATGCCACTTTGGAGCGTAATTATGCTCCCTTCCCAACAAGCTATTCTGACCCCCTCTTGGTGCAGATTGGTTGATGGGTGGATGTTAGGATATTATTGGATTTGCATATAAGAACGCAAAGAATGTTTATTGTGTGTGTGTGTATGAATATGTACATAGGACCACAACATGACCAGGTATGTGAACTACAAGGATAAAAAGGACATTTTTCATTTCATCTTTAAAGTTAAGATAAAATGCTCCATAGAGCTGTGGGTAACCAGTGAGTTTACCAGTACAAAAGACCCCTTTCCAGATTACACATGCTTATTTAATTCATTGGTGTAAGAAAAAATATTGATAGAGCAGCTTTAAAGTTTTGTATGGCATCAGTGTTATCTCATATGCTAACGTGTTTTGCCCTCCCTGTGATCACAGTGATTATCATGCCCAGTTAGACACACTGCCACTATTTATCTGGCCACGCAGTGAGAGAATCTTCCTGCACTTCATTGGCCTCTTTGGCAACTCTAGACATTTGATAACTTTTTGCCCCTCTGAAAACTTTCATAACTTGAAGCGTGCTGAGATTTATGCTACCAAACAGTGTTTTTCTTACAGTGATTATTCCACCCTTTCTCGCACTGCGGGGGCAGCTATTGCTCTTTAATCAACCCGTCTGCATGAATCATGGAGCCCGGAGTCCCCACATCGTCTCGGCTGCATGCTGTTTACCGGCGTGCTGTGAGCCAGACACCACAAGCTGGGGCCCACGCACATACACACAAATATGTCAGTTCGGCTAACATACACAAATATAACGTGTTCATTGAGCATCAGGCTGGCTGTGAAGGTGTGTATTTACTGTGCTTGAGTGTGTGTGGGTGAGAGCATGCTTGTGCAATTTGGGTGTGCATGCACATTTTGCATGCTTTCCCGGATGCTTGCCTGTGTTTGCTGGTTGAATTCATGCATTTAGTGTGTGTGTATGTGTGTGTGTGTCTTAAAGGGAGAGAGAGTGTTTGTACAATACATATGTATGTCCCTACAGCCCAGCTTATGATGTCTACCTCTCAGTGGGGCAGCAATTTTACTGCTGAGCCAATGTGAGAATTTCTATTTCTCCATCCTGCTTTCATTTCCAGATGGGACTCAATATCCCCCCTCCATATTGGTTTGTAATGGCATATTTTGATTATCTTAGCATGGGGAGCCACATCAACCCTAAGCATTACTGCAGCTGAGAAATAAAGAGACCAAGACTGGAATAAAGAGACTGAAATTGAGGGGTGTTTTTATTTGGTGTTCTCGCTTTAATTTGGATCTGTACCCTCGTGTAGGGCTGGGTTATGAACCTCAATACTTTTTTTTAGTGCCTCCAGAAATATGTTTGTAGCATCTAGTATTGAAAACTACCAAATGTTGGTATCAAATGCTTGCTCAGACTTACTGTTAACCTATTCTATGAACAGATATTTCCTTATTTACGTCACGATTTTGGTCATTTTGGATCTTATTGAAGTCCAGTAATTTGTATGGCTGCTGATGTAGACAAATATGGTAATATCTCTCAGTGTGAGGTTTCATAAAACATATTGCTTGGGTACTGGTACTGAAAAGCGGGAACAGTTGTCACTGGTATTGCAAAACAACCAGCTCTACCCATGTACAGAAGGGCGGTTAGTTGGTTGGTCCACCACTTTGGTCCTGACTGAAATATCTTGACAGCTGTTGCCATAAAATTGCCTTCGGTGAACCTCTGAAAATGCATCTATTGCTATCATGAGGTTGACATTTTTGGTTTTTAGTGAAGTGTCTTGACAGCTATCAGACGGAACACCATAAAATTTCTCACAGACATTCATGTCCCCTTCAGAATAAATTGTAGGTACTTAACTTTCCTGATATGTAGCACCATCAGGTCAAAACTTGTCCGATACTTTAAAATCCCAACAAAAGCAATGACATTTTTATTTTGCTGTGGACAAGATTATCTTATAGGAGAAGATTACATAGTTCATGAAAAAGGAGTGTAAAACAAATTTTGAACAAGATTAAGAGGGCTGAGGGGTGTGTTAAGGCACAGAGGCGGTTTCAGCTAAATACTATAGCAGGATGCTTATATGCTCACAATGACAATGTTAACATGCTGATGTTTAGCAGTTGTAATCCATGATCAGCATTATATGTTAATACATTAACATGCTAACTGTTACGTCCCCGTTTGAGCCCAGGGGGTAAGGGGAGTAACATATAAAATGTTTACCGGGTATTTTCAGCAGAATGAGAGGAGAGCAGGTCAACGTTAACTTAAAAATGGTTTATATACAAAAACAGAAGATAACGAAAATGTAAAGCAAGCTGCTCCAAAACGAGTAGCCGGACCACCTAAAACACACAAGCAAAGAAACGTAAGTTTGGGCCAACAAAACCGCTACTGGAAACAACACCCTCCCTTCCACACCAAAAGAGTACCCATAGGTCTTTTAACGCGAATGCTTCTATGAGAAAACACACAGCTCTGCTGTCACAGTCCACTGATGACTGGTTCACTCACAACTGGTCCACTGACCAACTGGTCTAAGCCACTCCTTCTGCTTTTATGCTCCCCATTTCAAGTGGCTTCAGGTGTGCTTAACTACTCACTATGGATAATTGAGGGAGAGGCGGGACCTGGAGGAAAAAAGGGAAGGGGACAAAAAGAAAAACAGCAAAACAGGCCAGTGGCCGTAACACTAACACTTTGGAATTAGCACTACCCTCAAAGTATGGCTGGAATGTAAGACAGTGTATTGAGAAGTTGAATTGAGATCCAGGATGTTAGTGGCCATCAGCTAGATGTAATTCCTAAGCGTACAAGAAACGTTGAAACATGAAGTAAGCATGTTTCAGCTATACTGCTAAAGTTTATGTACACAGTGTATTTTTAACAGTTTTATACAAAAAATATAAAACAACCTCAGCTCACTCAGGACATGAACTTGTGTCTCCTGGGTGAAAGACCTGTGCTTGACCCATTCAGCCACCACAACTTCCTTCCTCCTTTGACTCTCACTCTTCCTACTGCATCAACTGACTTTCCAGCAGAAAGACCTGAAGACAAACTTCTACCATGAGCAATCAAAGATAGCTTAGACTTTTGACACTTAACCTTTTGATCTCAGAGAATATTTACGTTTTTTTTTCTCATAAATTGTCATTCATAGTTTGTACATTCGTTCAGCTTTGTTGTCATTTGTTGTCAAATGCAGAGCAGAATGAGAGAGTGCATCTAAAGGATCTCAGTGTAAAAGACATTTGACATTGTGACTTAAAAACAGGCACTAAAGACTAAAAAATATCCTCACAATAAAACTACTGTAACAGACACTGGCAAGTAAAACAAACACTGAAAAAAAATGTGTTCTTTCTCATAATTTTACCACTTTACTCTCAGAAAATAGCAAACTTTTTCTTGTGAAATTAAGATTTTAATACTGGAAATTCTGAGATTTTTACCTACAGTGGCCCTGATCTACCCTTGTACATTCCAGCTGTTCTTTAAGTGTAGTGCTAATTAGAAAATAAATATAATGGATTATACCTACTGAATATCAGCATCTTAATGTCATCATTGTGAGCATGTTATGATGCTGATGTTAGTATTTAGCTGTGACCACTGTTGTGGCTTAGTAAATTCCTCACAGTGCAGCTCTTAGTCCTTTAAAATTCCTATTTCACCACATTCTTCCATGAACAATATAATAACCTTCTATAAGAAAAGCTTGTCTAAAGCAAAATAAGTGCAACAATTCACCCTTTTTGGGAAGAGGGTACACAGTGTGCACACTGAGCCAAAGTAGATGCCCTGGGCTGTCAACTCCAAAATAGGCCTGTCTCTCTTAATACCTTCCCTACCCAGACTGATCGATGCAGGTATTTCTCTCCTGTTTTCAACATGCTCTCCAGGTCCATCTTTTTTTTCTAGTTGGCAAAGCACCAGTCGGTCCAGCTGTAAGTCAGGGCCGGTGGTTATTTCCAGCTTCGACATCCCTCTAGTAGCCGACTGTCAGACAGCCCGGCTAAGACGGCCGTTTGTGTGCGCTTGGCGCGCAGTGAACCTTGATAGGACCCCTCTCAACTGACAGTCAGCCTAATCACATCTTAACAGAGTTCTATCTTAGTGTGTGTGTGTGTGTGTGTGTGTGTGTGTGTGTGGACTGAGAGAAAGTGAGAGTGATCTCTCTATTTCTTGCAGGGCTTACTATGAGGGCAGGCTTCAGAACAAGTGAGATCTGTCATATTTCAACGCCACCTCTCCCATCAGCACCTCTGTATCAAGCAGAGTTCACCGAGCGCGTGCCCACACATACAAAAAGATAACAGACGCACACTCTTATCCCTTTCTTTATTTCCCCCCCTGGCTTTCTCTCACCCCTCTCTTTCTCTCTCTGTCTCTCACACACACAGACAATGTGGCTGGCTGCACAGGGGAGAGCCTGGTATTTGCTGCAGGGTGATTGCAGGTGGATCACGGCATTGGCAGGGCTTTAGAGGTGTGCAGTTGCGTGGGAGTCGCAGTGTGGGGCTCATTTGTTGCTGCCAGGCGTCTCCTCCAACGTTAAGAGATCTGCCCCCTCACAGATCTCCGTGATTAACAGCTCAAAAGACGACTGACAGCTCTGCGTCAAACCAAGCCTTTGTGCCTCTGTCACGCTGGGTGATTTAAGAGTCGGGTAAAGACCCGTGGATATCTCGCTCGCGCCTAACTAAACCTCCTTGGCTCTCCTGAACCCTCGCCCTGATCCTTGCCCATCACACGCTCCCAGCCTGCCTCTCATTAGCCTCCTCCTCTATCCATCTCCATCTGTTTTACATCTTCCTCACCTCCTTCCTGCCTCTCTTCTTCGCTGCAGTGCCACGACCATCCTCGATTGCTTCAACCCCCATCGTCTCCATCACCTTTCTCTCACTCCTTTCATCTCATTACCTTTGCTTATGCTTTTGTAAACTCTGAAAAGTTTGTAGTGTTTGGCTTTTGGGAGCACCCAAATCACTTTATAACCCCACCTGCTGTGTGTTTTCTGTCTGCAGCGGGTGTCATCTGGGAGTCAGCCACAGCTGGTGTCTATGCAAGTCTTCAAATTCAGTTTTAAAGGTACAGCCTCTTCTTCTCCTGAAGCGCACACAGTGTATTTCTTAAAAAAGAAACACAACCTTTTGACCCTGCTAATTTGACCCTAAATTAAGAACCTGTTCTCATTAATTAGTTTTTGGTGTTTTTTGAGAACATTGCACTGTCCGTTTGTCACACTGCAGCTTAAGCAGCTCTGTTCCCTGTGGTTACTTGAGCACCACTCTCACAAAATATATTCCACCTGTTCCTGTTTTTACACTTTATCGACCACACAAATGTACAAATATGCTAATCAGTATTACAGACCCTTTTTTCTCATCCTCCCATGGCACATAGTTATGTTTCAGAACCTTGACAGTGGACGATTTCATTCTTTGTGCTCATACGAGCTCATTTTCTCTCTCTCCCTCTCTCTCTGGAGCATAAAGGTGGACATACCAGCTGCTTCATTGAGCATCCCCGCTCAGATCCATTGAGTAAAAAGCTTTTACTTAACGTATTTTCTCCTTGAGGCTATGAATATTATTGATCTGTGTGTTTGCTGCAACTCTCTCTCATCTATCTTCCTTTGAGCAGCCGGTTTCTCATCATTTTCCCCTGAAATGTAAGAATTGATTAGGATCCTCGGGGCCCTGTAGGCACCAGCTGTAGCCGTGCCCACCTGCCTGTTAACCCTCCGACCTTGAGGAAACGGCATCCAAGTAGCTGCAAGTGCTCCCCTGCCTGTGTCTCTCCCTCTGTCTGCCCTTGTTGTCTTGTTGAGATTTGCTCTTGTTGTGTTTGTTTGGTATGTATGTGAATTAATCAATGTAAAGCATAGAGCTCATCCATTTCATTCTCAGAGGAGTTGATGTTTGTCCCACCACCCCCTCCCCCTCCTCCCCGGAGACACATTGCTTTGCTTGACATCCATTTATTCATATAGAGCCATATACAGTGCAAGTACACACTATATACACGTATATGAATGTGCACACAGGCTAGCTTTGAAATGATATCCTGCAGTGTTTGACAATGGAACCAGCTTTAAGCTGCCACACACACTGAAGGAGCTGCTGTACAAATGAGGTACACCACTGATGAGTCCCTCGCCCAGCCACCAGAGGGCAATGCTCACTCAGTAATTCCACAGTGGTGTACTTTTGTCTTTCTCTTCCTCCACATTTTAAACCACATTTTAAATGCAAATTACAAACAACAACATAAACAAAGAAGAACAACAGCAAAATAAATCATACTCTCTAACACCTAAGATGTATGCAAATAGATTTCCCTTGATTTCCTCGTCTCCACAAACAAAAGCATTGACTCCTCTGACCTCTGTCGCCCAGTTAAACATGATCGCACCACTCCTCTATGCACATTCCCAAACTTCATTCTTGACAGGCACGATTTCAATATTTGTTTCTCAGTCATATTTTATTGATGAACTGCGTGCTCATGCCAACCATGGGGAATACAATTGCACAACAGATATGTAAATTCCAAACCTATCAATTTTTCAGACTTTTTGGTCCAGAATGCCAGCTGAATCTCAGAGGCGATCCTTCATTTTCGCCCCTTGTGGATAAAAAGATGAATAGGCGAAAACAAGCCAGGCTTGATTTTTTAGACCACCAGTGATTTCCTAAGTAAATGAAGTGCTCTCCGGCACGTCGAGGGCAAAGCTGAATTACAAATAATCAGGGGGAGACATCATCAGACAGAAAGAAACAAGGTCAGAACTATTACCAATTAACTATTACTTTTTGTGCAAGGCAAGCAACAAAAGTGTAAAACATGGGGGGTGGCGTGTTCTCTTTCATTGTGTAAAAACAGCCAGTGAGTGTGTTTGTAGGTAATTGGCCAAGGTTACAAACCTCGATAAATCAAAGCCATGCGTGTGCTTCAAACAAGGACACAGCAGTGGTCACATTACAGCAGATACATTATTTTCGGACACATACTTAAGTTGCCGACATCCTCATACATAATGTCTGTACTTCCCACCACTGGCTTGCACTCCCCATTACTTGACCTCCCACGATATGTTCTGTTGTATTGAGTGGCACACATAGCACATGAAGTGCTTCCACATCAGGCTCGCCTTCAACAAGACTTTCATCTAATTGAGGCCTTTATGAGACTGAACAGATTGCATTTTGAAAGTGAAAGGCCCTATGCTTGAACAAAATGTCTCTGAAGTCATTTCAGAGGGAGATTCGCTTTAGTTGCTGCTATTTCAACTCAATGGAAAGATGTTCTGAATCGTTCTGAAAGGACAAATTCTCCATCGCTGCTGTGCAGAGTTGATCTTTACACAGCTCAGATCAGTCTAATGGATCAGAATAACTTGATAAAATCTCAAAGTCATCCCATAAGCCGAGACAAGTTTAGACAAAGTCAAATCGGTGCTGCGTTTCATCCTCCCTCGGCCTCACATTGCCTTAATAACTCAGCTCTATATGGGGGGCTGGTGGGCCTTTCAAATAAACAAAAATCTACTGTTTACAGAAGGCTTCAGAAAATTGGTATAAAAAGGCGCCAAAGGAGTCCATCTGTATGCTGTCTATGCTGTGTACAGTAAAGCTTGCATCTTTAAATCAGCAAAAGAAGCACTGATGGTGATGCTTTGTGACATCTCAAACAGCACGAGCACAAGCAATTTACTGCAGTTAACACCGTATGTGTGTGTGCATGAACTGGTCTGTGCTGTGTGTGCAGGCATGCATGACTTCATGTGTGCGCAGGCCGCGGAGTTGCGTAGGAATAAATCACAACTTTTCCTAAGACAATAGTGACAATTGCAGGTAGATCTCAGCCCGCTGGAGCGTCTGTGGCTGTCAGAGAGAGCTCTGAAATGGAAAGATTTTTATATATATACAGACAGAGAGAGAGAGGGAATAAGAGAGACAGACAGAGACGGAGTGAGGGAGAGGAGTCTGACAGATTTCACTGACAATGTGCCTTACAGCCACTTCCTCAGTGCTTTTTACCCAGTGCCTCTGGTGAAGTACGCACATGAAAGTGAAGGAGGCATTGCATGCAGCCAGAACGGTGAACGGCACCATTACAGATACAAAACAACTGTCACCTGAAGCCGGAGTCAGCGGATTTGACGGCTTACCTCACCTTACTTTTAGTTTGTTTACAGTGAACTTAAACGGTGAAAATACAATAAGCATAAAACTGTAAAAGCTCTCAGACGCACGTCCATGCAACTCTTAAAATCAGCATGATAATTATATCCCATTTAACAAATGATTCCCTTTATTAGGTACTTGTAGCACCTGGTGTATTCTCTAAATATATCCCCACCTCTCTTTTGTTCTCTCTGGAGTTGTATGAGCCTGTGTCGACAGCAATCACAACTGCAATAGATATGAATCCAAATGAAGCAAATCAATCAAACTGCCTGCTCCTCTTCCTCTTCCCTTCTCTCCCACCAGCAGAGAAAACAGCTGCCGTTAAAGTGGAGCTAAAATGGGAAAGTTTGCTTCCATTCAGGGTTGGGTTTCCCTCGGAGAGCAGTGGGGTGCGAGTAGGGAAACAGGGAGAGGTGGGCAGGTGTGTCTGGCTGTGCTGGCGAGGTTCAGTTTCCTAGTTACCTTTGCTACACCTCGCCTAATCATCTAACTCAGTGGTCGGTCCACCCGGCAGGACCCTCAAATACCTCATCCCTCCCTCCACCCTCCCTGTGTTGGCCTCAATTAGTGGGGAATTAAAGTCCTGCTTCACGGATGCGATTCATGGGGGACGCTGCTCCTTAATTACAGCAGCTCTCCACGTGCTGCTGGGGACTGATTGCAAGGCGAGACATCCCCCAACCCAGCACCACCCTGGCCCTATTTGGGGGTGTGTGGAATATAGTGTTGTTGAAATCAGCAGGCAGATGCAGATTAGTTATTCAGCTGGTACAATAGCGCAGAGCTACAAGTGTCACTGTCAATTTTTTTCATTTTCTTATCCGGCTGCCTACAACAAGTCAAGGGAGAGGGGAGTCTTTTCTTTTTTCTAATGCAGAAACAGTCGACAGCACAGCTGTGAAAGAAGTTTGGAGGCCTTGTTTTTGTTACAGTTTGTACACAGCTTGCAAAAAAATAGTTAACAGACTTTTGTTGAATTTTCTTCCCACCTACATTAGAGCCAATTGCCTCTGCTTCTTGCATTGTGACTGTAGAAATTCACTCAATATTTCATACCATATGCTACATACATTTCCTCTTTAAATTGAAGCTAGGCCCTTTATCTGACTTATTCTAACCCTTTTCTTCTTCATAGTGTATTTACCATACTGTCTACAAAATTCTGGAGAGTAACCTCTGAGGCTCATCTGCCCACAAATGCAGTAAGTTGAAGACGGACTCCTCCTCATTATGTCCCAAGTGTATAAAATGTAAAACAGAAACTGGTAGCTTTACTCAGTTTCTTTCCTGCTACCAAATTAAAAAAGGAGCCTCACAGGAATTCAGACTTTGGGTGCTGGTGTTGTTGTTATGCCTGTTGCTAAGCATGCCAAATGCAGATCATATATGCCAGAGGTTCCCAACCTCTTTTGGCTCAGGGCCCCAGTTTTAGTGATGAACATGTTTTCACTGACAAACTGGGATTTAAACTTAGAATTCTGAAAGAACATTTTGGTCTTCAACCAAGAGTACTGAAGAGTCCGAAAGCACACGTCTAATGAGATGGTTGTGCTTGTATGTCATGCTGCAGCCTGAAGTACCAAACCAACGGGCGCAGTCAAGAGAGCACATCTCATCTCATCTCTCAAATCTGCCCTGGAAAGGTACTTTGATTTAGGAACCAAACGTTTAGAAACGCACCGTGTTGCCTTTGAGTAATTGCCTCTTGATCCAACCCAAAACTCCTCGTGGCGTTTGATCAGTTATCAGGTCAGTCAGCTGTTCGACAGCACTGGCTGGCAGATCTATGGAGGTTGCATTGCTGTTAAATGGGTCAATCACCCACTCCAATTTTTTGCTTACTCGCAGGCCTGGCAGGCATCACAACAAAGATTTGCTTCCTTTGCTATGTAGGCAACTGTGCTGAATGCCAGGTTATCTTGCGTAATGCCACATTTTTGTGTTTGTTTTTGTTTTTTAATTTGATTCACACTTTTTAAAAATGTTATCAAACTTGCCAGCTGAACTTGCCACTTGCCAACTGAATGTTGACTGGACATTAAGTTAATTCATTATTAATCAACCAATATGAACTAAACATTGTCACAACATCTACCTCTATTTTGAGCAACATTCTTGTGATCTGATTTCATATTAGGCCATCCCATCTTAGGGTCCTGAGCCCAAAGTTGGGCAAGCATAATATTTGCGATGAATGAGGACAAATTGTTTTAAATACTACAAATAATAAATAAAAGTATTCCTGTATCTTAAAATAGATCATAAAAGCCTTGGTGCCAGAGGAAAATGTAGTCATATGTTTCTGCATACCAAGAATATGTTACATTTTCACCTTTCATACGCATCATATCAACGTAATGTAGTATCTGAGCTGTCATCAGGAGGTGAAGGGGGTAGTGGATGAAGTGTCACCTAGGTGAGACACCTGCCAAGCTGCAGACCACTGTTTGAGACCAACAAACAACAAAGACGGTTGGGATCTAGTGAGTCATGGCTGCTTCAAGCGGCTTTTTAAGCCCTTAGCTGTGTTGTAGCAAACCATTGCTGTTTTTCCAGCAGGAGAATGATATGAGAAATGGTTGTTTTTTACCAAGACATTATTGTTTTTCCAGCAGGGATAGCACCATGGAAAGCGTTCATTTTTTACTGAGACATCATTGCATTTTTTGCCAGGATAGTGCCCCCAAATGTGACAGTTTTTTTAATGAGAAATTGCTGTTTTCCAGCGGGGCTAATGCCACGAAAAACAATCGTTTTTTCACCAAGACATTTCTTGTTTCTCAGCAGGGATAGTGTCATGCAAAGTGGTTCCTTTATACCAATACATCCCTGTTTTACCAGCTGGGATAATGCCACAAAAAGTAGTTGTTTTTTACGGAGACATCACTGTTTTTCCAGCGGGGACAGGGCCATGAAAAGCATTTGTTTTTTATGGTGACAATATTGCATTTCCTGCCAGGATAGTGCCACAAAAAGCGGCCTTTCCTTTCTTTAAGAAATTTCTGTTTTTCCAGCAGGAATAGTGCTGTGAAAAGTTTTTTTTTTTTTTTTTTTTACAGAGACATCCCTGTTTTTCCAGCTGGGATAGTGCCACGAAAAGTGCTTGTTTTATACCGAAAAATTGCTTGTTTCTCAGTGGGGATAATGTCATGCAAAGCAGTTGCTTCATACAGTACCAAGACATCCTTGTACTCCCAGCTGGGAAAGTGCTACAAAAAATTGGTTGTTTTTTACAGAGACATCCCTGTTTTTCCAGCAGGGATACCACGGATATAGGTTATTATTCACTGAGACATCCCTGTTTTCCCAGCAAGGACATTGCCACACAAGGTGGTTGTTTTTTTTACTGAGACATCCCTGTTTTTCCAGCGAGGATAGTGCCATGAAAAGTGCTTGCTTTTTAGTTTTCCCTGCCTTGATAGTGGCACAAGACCAATTGCTTTTTACAGAGACATTGCTGCTTTTCCAGTGGTGGCATTTTAACCCAAAACAAGATCTTTTCCTAAGTGGTTTTGTGCCTAAACCTAACCACGTGTTAACCACCGCACTGTTGAAACAAACAGTCTGTGTGCAGTGCCAACATTTTTGTCTGGCTATTGGGTTGTTGAACTTGTATTTCATTTTTACTTGAAATGCATACCCAGATTTTATTTTAAAAAAAAGTAAAGAGAGGGAAAAAAGCCAGAGAGGTGAATACATAACACTGTGTGATTAAATTTGACCCTGGAATGTGCTTTTCATCTCATATCTGCAATGGGAAATAAATGCACATATCAAAAGTGTAATTTATTCCAGGAATAGCTTTACACTATATATTCCATTGACTGTGCTGCCACAAATGGATACTAAATAAGGCATCGACTGAACCTACACTTGTGTCCTCACAGGGCCTTCAGCTTCTGATGGTTTGATATGCATTCTTTATTTGGGAGGGCAGAAAATTACACAGCCTGTTTCCACAACCCACGTCTCAATGTGGCTTTTTGCGAAAAGGTTGGAATAATTGCTCTTTGTCTCTGCACCTGTGTGATACCAAAAAGCCAGAAAACCCTCCTTGAATTTCCATGAAAAAGCCCATGAGAGCCACTTGTGGCGTGGGAGCAGCAGCGGGCTGAAGTGGCTGCAATATTCTGGAATTAGCAATGATAGCTGAATACTCAGGGAGGCAAGTGGGTACACATCTCCTTATGTTATTTTTACCTTTAATTTTGAAAAAGTCAGGGGAGAAGAGTGAGAGGGAGGCATCCATAAAATGTATCTTTTTAATTTCACTGGCAGTGTCAGCGTTCATCTTACATTCAGTCTGAATGTAAAAAACATGAGCAAGATATGAAGCTAAATATTAACTAAACCTCATTTGTGTTGTCTTTATACACGACATGCCAACCGTCAGCATTACACATTTGTATTCTGAGGTAGTATTTTCCTGTCACAGCACATATCCCCTTTGAATAGAATAGCCTTTGGTGAATTAACTAAACTATTTCAAAGGAGAGGCTCAGCCCCAGCCTCACAAACAACAAAGATGGCCCATTTCTCTTTCACTGGGAGAGCACATGCAGACTGTATCCACTGCATGGCTCTGACAAATGTCACCAGGCTACCTTTCACATTGGATTTTGCACTTGTATCAATAGTTAGGGAGGTTTCATAAATCAGCTGAGACAAGTTTTTTTCCCAATCTTCTCAGGGCTTAGATTTACAGTGGTGTCAATGATGGTATGACAAATGAGGACCATTGTCACTTTTGAACAAAAAAGGAAACGGAAATCAAAAGATAGATGGATTTATGCTGAGAGAGGAGGGAGCGGGGAGGAGAGAGCATTCAGGATGAAAAGGGGGGAGTGTAATATAATCCTAGGTCAATTGGAGCATTTGTTTTTAGCCTTCTGTAACCTCCTGACCCCTGCTTAAACGCATATTGGCATGTTTTGATTCATGTCAGAGAAAATAATGTAGGGTAGATGTGCGCATACATGTAGGCCTAGTGTGTGTGACTGTATGTTGTACCTGTGTGAGTTTTACCACCATCACAGATAAGTGGTGCACAGTTTGGGTGAAAAACAAGAATATGGGAGAATATTAACAAAAAAGTGAGGAGATGGAATGAAACATTTGCTCTGAAAATATCATATATAAGTCCAATACTTCATATTTTTCCAGCTCTATTTTTGATGGACTAATCATAGGCCTAACTAATGCAGTTTTTATTTGTAAAATTCTATATATAAGTAGGCCTTTGTCAGGTTGACAAGGAAGCTTTATTGAATGACATAAATTGTATTTTAAGTGAAAAATCTTCCTGTGTACAGGAACTTTTTGCTCTCATAACTGAACAGAACACCATTTAACAGAAACCCACACTTTAACAATAGACAGTCCAAGGACGTACTATGGAGGTCACAGCACTGGCCAACAACTGTTTGATTGACAAGTGATGTCTGGGTAGAGCACAACAGTAGCACCACAGATAGTGTGACAGAGACACAATGAAAACATGGACGCATGTGGACAGTACAGGTTAACTCTGAGTGAGGGCGTTTGTGAGGGAAAGAATGAATAATTATGTGAGTGAGTTATTTTCTGGATCCATGACCACATACTGTATGAAGAATGAATGTAACCACTGTGATATCACCCATTGCTTTGTGGACTCCTGTTTTGAAGCTTTAAGTTTGGCATTTTGGCCATTGCCATCTTTTTATTTATCTTAATTTTGGATTTTTTTGGAGCCAGAGGTGATGATGGACAGGATGGTGGAGTTGTGACGGAGCAATTTTTCAATCAATCAATTTTATTTATAAAGCCCAATATCACAAATAACAATTTGCCTCACAGGGCTTCACAGCATACAACATTGCTGCTGTCCTTAGGACCCTCACAGCGGATAAGGAAAAAACTCCCCAAAAAAACCCTATAACAGAGGGAAAAAATGGTAGAAACCTCAGGAAGAGCAACTGAGGAGGGATCCCTCTTCCAGGACGGACAGACGAGCAGAAGATGTTGTACAGAACAGATCAACATGATAAATTAACAGTAACTTGTATACAAAATGATACATACAGAGAGACAGAGACAGAGAGAGATGCAGGACAGACAGTAATGATAATAGCTTAGAACAGCATTCATTTTAGTAATAATATTAAAATAACGGTAATTGTGGTACAATATGTTGTTGGCATATATTTATATATGATAGTATATGTATGTGTGTGACAATAATCATATGTGTATAATAACAGTAGAAGTATGACTAATGATAACAGCAACAGCAGGAGGCATTTGACACCACAGCAGCAGCACAACTACACACGTCACACTATCCAGGCATTGCTGCAATACGAGTTAACCTGCGAGACAGTGGAGCACAAAGGCTCCAGAGAAGAAGAAGAAGCGATCAGAAGAGGTGATCTGACTGAGAGCCCGAGGTGATGCCTCTCAGACAGCCTGCCATTCAAAACAGCCACGCTCTTAATTATGCGTAACTTTAAGCTTTCATAAAATAATAGTTTTATAAAAATTCACCCCCCACAAAGTTGCAATGAATGAGGAAACTACAGAGACCAAAACTATTTTGTACCAGGCTGTAAACAAATTTATTTTTGCTGTAAAGTTGGGCATTTTAACACAGAGGTCTATGGGATAAGCTCATTTTTGGACCCAGCCTCAAGTGGCCATTAGAGGAACTGCAGTTTTTGGCACTTCTGCACTGGCTTCAGCTCCAGAGGTGGCCGCTTGTCCATGACATATGTACTGTATCTATACCCACCGGAGTACTTAGCATTAAAGACAAAATTGATTCTTTTGACTTGATTAATTGATGTCTTGGCCACTTGGGGGCAGCACAACAGTCTGTAAACAGAACAGTGTCATATTATCATTTTTTTAGAGGTAGGAAATAGTTGCTTATGTACACATCCAGCAGATACGGGGCAACATTAGCATTCATTTGGACTTGTGTGATTTGTTTAGTTGACTAATCTAAGTTCAATATTTACTTGTCTCCACTAACTCCTGAGGGAAATATTTGGGTCTCTGGCTGCTAAATGCTCCTCTGTCAATATTAAAATATTGATAATAGCAGCTTTAAGGACACAGGTCACCAAGATTACCAGACATAGAATCAAGTAAAAATACATTTACACTTAAACCTTGTGGTATCCAGCCATTCAGTTTGGGTTTTGTTTGGCTACGGTTTTGAGATATCCAATTCTGAAACTTCTGCTGCCACAGTGATTGAGGTGAATGAGATTTTGTTTGAGCTGCTCAGAGCTTTGAAAAAATCCATTTGATTCAATTTCACCCCCATTGTGTTGAGGTGGTGGCAGAAAACTCAGAGACCGATATCTCAAAACCTCTGCAGATAAAACCAGAACTATCTGCCTGGCTGTAGAGGTTTGGGTGATGTGACCCTTTAGAGACGGAATCCTGTTGATTACTTCTATGTGTCAGAAAAATGTCAGAATATGTGAGGCTGCTTCCTGCCTCATTTGCAGAAAGACACACCAGGAAACAGTTGAAGTGCTACTGCATCACCATAATGAAATGCTGACATGAGTCTTCTTGAGCATCAGTCTGAAAACAATCCAGAGGTGGCTCTTGTCACAGTGGTGCCAGAAAGTAATGCCACTCTCAGTTTTGCCTGTTTGACACCCTCTGTTTAATTCTGAAAGCAGCGATGTCGAGGCTTTGGTGGTTTACACAATAAAGAGGGGAAGTGAAGCAGCGGGTTTGTTAGCAGCACAAAATTAAAATGTCATTATGTATCTCTATCTCTATTCTTAGCTGAGACTGCTGCAGGGATCTCCCACATGTCTTTGTTCAGAGGAGTGGCGTGTGGTTTCACAAAAAGTTTGCAATTTCATGTGAATCCCAAAAAGGAACTAATATGCCACTGCAACATGACATCAGTTCCAACAGGATTTTAATATTGTGTTCACAGAATGTAACACACATAAATCCACAGGCAACTCCCTCTAATAATAGTTAGAGCTGTGAAAAGGATTATCTTGACAAGATAACAACCAGGTATCGAGATGTCAGAGTGAGGTTTTTTTTTCTGTTGAACTCTTGCAATGCTTTGGTGACTGGAGATGGAGAGATTTTATAATAAATTGGCTGGCTGAAATAAGAAATCTTTATGATTTCCATGTTTTTTGGTCTATACATGCATCAGGCAGTTATTAATCTAATGTTTGCACCATGCAGTGCAAATAAGCGTGGGCAGCATGAACAAAACAACACATCTTTCAAGTTCACAACATTTGCTAGTTTTGTAATGTACTGTTGTCAGTCATGTTGATTCAGTGTGAATCCATTCAAAGGCGCACTCCTTAAAAATGTGTTCAGAAATGATGAAAGAAAAAAATCATTGTGGGGTGCAGGGGCAAACAAAAAAAAATCTATTGAATCTAAACCCTATATGTGTTTTCATAATGATTTATGTATTTCTCAAAATTGGCACTTAGTGCTTAGTAATGCTTCTGCAGGTCAATCACTTACGAAAACATTTCTTAAAAATGTCATGCAATTACAATTTCTTTCAAAGGTCTGCCGGGGGGCAAATAGAGCAGCTCTCAGCTGCTGTGCTGTGAGAGATTTTGTTTGTTTCTCCACTGGCTGGCAAAGAAATCTTCATTGAATTCCCCCTTTAATTGTGGGGATGGGAACAGTGAGGAGCATAGAGGATTAATTTGAAAAAAGGCAGAACTTGATGTAAAAATGTTTTCTTCCATCTCTTTACAGTTTTTCTTTTATACACATAATTATTACACTTAATAATTTCAAAGTAAATGATACTGTGAGTGAATATGTATATCTGTATATAAAAGTATTGCTAGGTAAGTATAAGCAGTGTATTGTACATGTATACTTTTCTTTATTGTTATTCATGTAAATGTTTTTCTTTTTGTATCTTTTTGTCTTTCAGTTTTGTTGGGCAGTCAAAGCATATCCACTTGCAACTTGCAATACAACATTTGTATTAGTTTGGATTCTAGACGATTAATATTACAAACATGAACTATGTTAAATGTCCTTTTCCATGTTGACAATATAATCTGAAGATTGAACTTTCAACCACTCCTCCGGTTTCATCGGCAGTGAAGTGCAATACACACTGCCACCGGTGTGGTGCTGTGGCCGTCAAGTGCCGCCCCCCAACACACATTGGCAGCGGCAGCAACGTCGACACTAAAGAATATCCCCCCCCCCCCCAGCCCGCTAGGTGGCTGTACCTACACTAGTTGCCAACGGCTGCCAACTGCTAGTAAGGGAAGAAGAAGAGGAAAAACTTTGAGGCAACAACAACTTGGATTTCACGGGTGAGTTTCTTATCAAAATCGTGTTATTAAAAATTTGAAGCAACCGGAGTTGATACTATGACCGCCGAGACGTACATAAAAGGCTTTTCTCGCAGCGCCGGCCGCGCTGGAAATAGAGCAGTGGGCTGAAGCAGAGAGGCGCGGCACGTCGGCCGGCACCGGTGTGGGTTTATTCATAGAATATAATGGAGGCGGGCATTTTGACGCGCGGCGTATGGCGGCGGTGTGTATTGCACTTAAGACAGCAAAATGCATTATTTTTTAACCATCCATGTCTGTACCATAGACTGTTTAAAAGTAACAGATGTAGCCATGGTGATGACAAACTTAGGTTTGTGGTCATTCGTTTATGAGGCATCAAGTTTGGTATTTTGGCCGTCGCCATCTTAGATAGGCTATATGAAGCCAGAAGTGATTCTATTTGGACAGGAGGGTAGAGCAGTAAACGTGTGTATTTCTGCTGTAAAGTTGGGCAGTTTAACATGGGGGTCTATGGGCTTGTGGAGCCAGCCTCAAGTGGCCATTTGAGGAACTGCAGGTGTTCAGCACACCGGGAAAGTTCCCACTTGGTCTGTACCAAAAAAGCTACGGTGCTAGAGTGGGTAAGAAGGAGCTTAGAAAATTAAGTTAGACATAAGAATAGGGTAACAGGTCATTATTTGCTTGTTACAGATGTTGCTGCTGGTTTTATGTTTCTGGGATGACCTAATTATCCAGTGGGTAGGATTGAGTGACATCTAGTGGTGAGGTTGCACAGATGAAATTTCTCCTGTGTGCCAAGCATGTAGGAGAACTATGGTGGTAAACGCAAAAACGCAAATGACCCCATCTAGAGCCAGTGTTTGAGTTGTCTGTTCTGGGCTCCTGTAGAACAACATGGTTCACTCCGTGGAAGAGGACATGCTCCGTGTGTAGATATAACTGACTCATTTTGAGGAACCAAAAACACAATTCTTGCTTTCAGGTGAATACAAACCAATACAAACATAGTTGTGAATATTATATACCATTTCTGCCAAAAGATGCCCCTAAATCCTTCACACTGGATCTTTAAAGGCATGCTCCTGCTGTGAAACAACAACTTCCACCTTGCTCGTGGCACTTTTGCTACAAGCATCAGTTGTTACCATCAGCCTAGGCCAGACAATCTTGTGCCCATGTCTGCTCATATTGCAGAGAGCTAACCAAAACAGTTAGAATTCTGTGCTATTTTCCCTCTATTACCATGGAATCGGGCTGTCAGTTCAGGCCTTGTACTTTCAGCTAGAGTTGAATCCTCCTCCTCCTCCTCCTTTCCTCCCTCTGTCCCCTAGGCAGTGTCGCAGGCGTAAAAAGCAGCCTGTTGAGCAGCCATCAGTCTGCTGGCATTTGATCAATGCCCAGGTCCCTTTGTGCTGCTAAGCGACAGATAAAAGAGACTGTTATCAGCTCCACAGCATCAGCTGCAGATAGCTACGTTGCAGTGGCAGAGCGGGCCAGTGCAGCTGAGGAAGGGGGGATGTTACACTTCAGCAAAGTGTTGAAGGGGAGAATCAGGGAGGGTGGGAGGAAGGTGAGGAGAAGGGGGAGGATGGGGCAGCGCACCGTAGGTCAACGCCTAGATACAAGGTTTTACAGCTGTCACAAGCCCTCTAGAGAGAAACACATGGGGGGAGGAGATGAGGAGATGAGGGCAGCAAGAGAGAATAAAAGGGTGGCAAAGATTACGGTGAAGAAGGAATTGGACACTGTTTGGTTGAACTACACCTTTGACTGTGACTGTTAAGAGCACACGATCAAAACATGAGGCAGCAGACATCAAAATCAAGCAAAAACACACAAATGCAAGCTAAAACATTGTGTATAACCACATGCAGTTGCACACATACTCACATTACAAAGCATTTATGTGCCTGCCTTGTTATCATTAAATGAATGTGACCCAAGTCACATTTATCCCATCAAATCTCCTTTTCTGCCAACATTCACTGTCTCCAGCCCCATCAAACGCTGCCCCCTCCTCTTTGAAGAGTCAATAAGGAGCATTGATTGGTATGCTTATAAGATCTCTCTTCACAGTGATTTTGTTGATTATTTTGTCAGCATCCTCTTCTGTTTGAAGGAGACAAATATATTCAATTTATGGCACCACTTTGACTAAAGCAAACAGAAAAACTTTATACTTGTAAACAGCCTAATGGATTGAAGTGTCCAATTTCTGCAAAAGCGACGAATGGTACAAATGAGCGACACTGAAGAATAAAACGGATTCTGAAGCAGTGCGTGACAAGCAGAGTAATGACACGATGCTTGGAGGGCTTTCTTTTTTGATGTGGATTACTGGGAGCGACAAAGAAAACAATGGTATGACAAAAGGCTGACAAGACGGCAGATATCAGCTGCTATTAAAGACTCTGAAGCGCAGACAGAAATAGTTTCTCACTCTTCTAATTTACTCAGGATGGGAGGTGAGGAGAAAGTTTCGAAAATTGTTTCACAAGATGTCTGCTTATTTAAACAGCTGTAGGATCAAGCCAGGAAGTGTATCATTAAAAAAACACAATGAAATGCAAAATTGCTCAGATTTTAGCAGGCTGACTTCACCATCAGGCAGAGTTGGTAACTGCCTTGGGCCTAGGCAGATTTTTGATAAATAATTACGTTCAGTGCTAACCTCAACAAAGACATTTGTCTCCTGTAATTGCTTCAAAGCCACCCTGTGTGTTTTGCCAGTTGCACACAACGTGATACAAAATGTTTGGTCTGAGTCAAAGGCATGGACTAGTTGCTCTGCATCGGAAAGGGTGAGAGAGGGATGGAGTTTAGCGATGTTCTTAAGGTGAAAAAAGCAGGATTTACACAGATATTTAATGTGATTTTCAAATGTTAGGTGAGGGTCCAGTCTCACACCAAGGTTGGTAACTGTAGATGAAAGGGGGATGTCCTGACCTGACCTGACCGAAAGAAATCCTGCACTGTCTGATGACATGGCCAAGGGGGAGCATGTATATAATGAATAGAAGTGGGCCAAGGACAGATCCTTGAGGGACGCAGACACCTGTGTTGGCTTCCAATTGACTTAGATTTCCATTGCTGTATACTTGTGTTACTTTCAGTAATAGTTCCACCTCTTTGTTGGTCAAAGCAAAAAAAAAAAAAACATTGGTCTTACTTTTCGCTATTGCTGTTCTTCATCTGTAGAATGCAATTAAGCAACTAACACAGAGTAGAAGTCTGCTTCCTGTTCAAAACTGCACATGCACACCCAATGTGCGAGAACGGTCATGTGATTTATTTTAGGAGTGTTAGTATAGACGGAGATTATTTCTGAAATGGTGCTTGAGAGTATGCAAATGTTTTTTTTACTGATAAACACCTTTTTAAAATGAAACGCATTAGTGTGGATGTAGCCTCAGTGGCGGGGTCCGCCATAAAGATTTTGGAGTCAAGTCTGACTTCATGTGTTATATCTTGCATTACTGTTTTATCTCCTTAATATCAGCCTCTTATGTCAGAGCTGTATTTTGTCACCACTAAACTACACTGAACATTTCTTACTGCCACTGCTTCACATTTAAAGTGTTTGGCTAACACAAGACTGTGTGGCTGCTATTGTGAAGCAATGTGTTTGTCACAGTGATTAGCACTTACTGTGACTGTTCCTCAAAAATGTTGATACAAATTGCTGTGACTTGTTACCACCAGTAATCACAGGGGTGAACATATCAACCTGGACTGAAACATTCATTAGGGCAGACTGACTCCTTTCAGAGTGTTATGTTATGACATACTTTTATTTTATACTTTTATTGTTACGATGTAGCCTTAAACAAAGGTAAATGATTTTATCCATGACAATCAGCGACCTCAGTAATACTGAACATGGAGGAACATTATTTACATTTTGTGACTGCATAATTCTGACAGATGGCAGTCAGGTCACTCTATTTCAGAGGGAAAACACTGTTATTCTACTACATATAGTTGACAGCTGGTGACTGGCCAGTTTGCAAATTCACAATTCATGCACACAAAAATATTCATTCATTCATTATCTGTAAGTGTTTATCCTATTCAGGTCCGCAGGGGGGAGGGTGGCTGGAACATATCCCAGCTGACATTGGGCGAGAGGCAGTGAACACCCTGGACAGATTGCACACAAAAATATGATATACAAATAAAATATGATGCATTATTGTAGATGAAACTATCCAGCAGTATATAAAATACTTTAAACTTGTTCCACCTTTAACAGACTTTATATAAATTCAAGCATATTGGGCTTATACTTCTGTAGTTTCACTTCCCAATATGCAGGACTTTTAAATGAGTATTTTAATTATAAGAATACTTCTTCTACCAACATGCCAATGTGAACATTTAAACAAAAATAAAGTGAAGACAAGGCCATACAGATACTCCATGTCTGAGTTTGCTTAACGCCTCCAATTTATTAAATCAACATGTGAATTCTTGCAAAAGAAAACATTTAAAAAATCTGACAAAATTCACATCTCTCTTCCCACCAACAATGTTACTGAGAGAGAGTCAATAATAACCTTTACCCATTTTGAAACCATGATATTCACAGTCGAAATTGCTAAGTAATTTTCACCCATTTAGGCAGCTTTTCTCACTCGGGGAGCAAAATGACAGTTTGAAAGAATGTTTCTTGAATTTTCCAAGATCTGTCGTGATTGACTCTGCATGAGAGCTGCAAAAGTCCCTGAGGGAATAGGATGAGGTAGGAGGTAAGGACAGGGGGTTCCACTGTATGTGTGTGAGTGTGTGTGGATTTCTAAGTAGGAGGATTTCTAATTGGTGAAGATCTTTCTGCTCCAGGCCAGTCACTGCCGTGGACACTCTTATGTGTGTCTGCCTTGACAGAGCTTTTGTTTCTGTTTTTGCCTTCCTTTTGTCTGTTGTGTCCCACTTTCCTCCTGCCTCTCTCGTACCTCTCATTGTCTCGAGCTGTCGTCCTTGTTGTCTGCTTTTTTCTGAGAATATTAAATGGCCTTGAGTGTCTGTCAGCAGGGAGCCCACACTCGTGTTTGCGTGTCCATGCGTGAGTGTGTGGTTCAAGATCCAGGATTGCTTTATTTGTCCCAATTACACAGACAATTATAGTGCAGTGACCGACATTCACAGTGCGTTCACAGACTTAATGAATTAAGACTAAGTGTAGACATAAAATGCGCTCTCACTTCCCACCCTCATTTCCTCAGTTGTGAGGATTCACTGAATGGAAGCAGTTTGTACCTGATGGAAGCTGTTTGAAAGCAGGACAGGGAGGGTTCAGAGATAATTTTACAAGCCTGTTTAATAAGACTCTTGTCAAAACTGTGTGTTTTGTGTGTGTGTGTGTGTGTTCCCGTCTCACTGTCTGTTGCGCCTCAGATCAGTCGCTAGATGATGTGCCAATGAAACAAGCAGAGGATTAAACTTACAGGAGGACGGCATCATTAACTGTGTATAGTTAAATGTTAATGGGCGTGCTGCTGCCTTTGAGCACAGAGGGAGGAAGGTATAAAAGTGAAAGAGCAGTGTAAGGGTAAAGAGAGGGAAAGAGAAAAGAGTAGGCTCACAGTTTTTAACCTTTATTTATGCAGAGGAGGCTGACCGAGGGAGCTCTTTTTCAGCAGCCCTTGACTTCACACTCATGCTCATATTTAGACCTCAGAGCCCCAAGTCTGCTTCTGCTGGCAGCCCCACCGCCTAAAGGCATTTCAGGACTAGTAAGAGGTAAGGGAGCGCATTAATTTGTTCACTTCCCTCAAATTCTAAATTTCTCACCTTGACAGGAGATTCAAAAAAACTCAATTACAAGTCACAGGGCTGTATCTAAAATTTCAGCTATCGAGACAAGTCCAAGTGGTCTTGCAGGTCACCTTCAATGTCACCCTCAGCAGTGTTAAACAACATCAGACTGGGCCTGTGTGTTTTTTACTGAATGTTTAGTGACCATTTCAAGGTAATGGTAAGTGCTAAAATGTCAAGCAACAGTAGCACAAGAGGAGTAAAGCTTTAAAGTTGGCAAACTGAATCAGAAATGTCAGTGCAGCTGGATATACTTCAAAATACAATAAAACTGTCTAACAGCAGCCATAACCTGAGACACTGCGTTTTTAGCTTTGTTCACCTCTTGCAGACATCTTTTTTTCTGAATCTGATCAGCCAATGAACAGGTAGATTGGCCCATTGTTTTTTTCTTAATTGACACTAAGCTGCCTAAATCAGATCTTTAACCCCCCTTTTTTTGGCTTAGTGCCTTATTATACAGCACATCTGCAAGCTTAGATTATCCACCTGAGCCGGTGCCTGGGGACCTGCAACCTCTCACGGCCTCCAAAACCTCACCAACTGTGGCCTTATCCTGTCTTTGCTTGTTTTGTTTTTAAATCAAATCAAATAAATTTGGTGTATATGTGTGTTGAAACGAGAATCAGTGAATTCAGAGTTTATTTGCAAATGAGAAAAGAGATTGAATGATTTGCTGGATGTTCCTGTGTCTTGGAGATAATGATCAGAGCCAGGCAACCCTATATGCTCACAATGCAAGTTGTGTATATGCCCTGCAAATTACGCAAGGGCCCTGCCACCCCCTTATGTCAAAGTGGGAGTCAATATTTACAAGTTTTATGAGAAAAAAAAAAACATCATGAGAGTATTGCGGGAACAGCAATTAGGTAAACTTGTGTTCTCTCCTGTCCAAGTTTAACGTCAGCAGTAACAGTAAAATTAAGTTGATGGGCTGGCTGGCAGTGCATCTCTCTCTCTAGTCTATCTGTCTTGCTAGCTTAGCTGTGCAGTAGAGGACTGTGTTGGGATTGGGATTCAGAGGGTCTGTCTCTTCACCATTACATGAAAGATAATAAAAGAAGTGACAATATCTATTTCTGGTTTTTCAACATGAAAACATGA
This sequence comes from Epinephelus lanceolatus, assembly GCF_041903045.1. Classification (NCBI taxonomy): domain Eukaryota; kingdom Metazoa; phylum Chordata; class Actinopteri; order Perciformes; family Serranidae; genus Epinephelus; species Epinephelus lanceolatus. The sequence goes on from NC_135735.1 coordinate 41,555,980, forward strand.
CACAGTATGTGATAAACATTTGCAATTATGTAGGTGAGGTGTCATAAATACATATGTATTACATTAAACCCCCACCAACTAAAACTGACTGTCGTATGCTGTACATAAGTCATCAGCCCTTATCGAGCCCCCCAGGTTGTGGGTGTGGGCAGGAGAAGACACACATATTGTGGGAATGGGCAGTAATGATCAGAAATCCAGTAGGCAGGATTAATAAAACAGTCCTGTACAGGACTCTACTGTGCAGTGCATCTCTTGCTCTTTATTTGTCTTGCTTCCTAGTTTTGATTTTTCCAAAAGAGAAGGAAGGGTAAAATGTTACATATACAGTCATCTCTCTCGCTCTCTCTCTCTCTCTCTCTCTCTATCCATCCATCCATCCATCCATCTATAATGTAAGCACGCTAACATCCTCACAATGCTAATTAATGAAGGATCTTTATTTTCTTTATACTCAGGTACAATAAAATTTCACAAGGCATCTGTCAGTGTAGTTAAAGGCCCCATATTGTATTCATATTCAGGCTCATATTTGTATTTTGGGTTTCTACTAGAACATGTTAACATGCTTTAATGTAAGAAAAAACACATTGCTTATATCATACTGCCTGCGTGATTATATCTGTAATCACTCTCTGTCTGTAACGCTCCGTTTTTCTATCTTTATGGGCCGTTTCACTGTAACTGTATTGTGAGGAAGCAGCTTGGGTCCATATTTACTTCCTGTGAGTTGATGTCATTTGCATTCACACTGGAAAACATTCCAACAAGAAATACAGAAGGAGCCATTTAGAATGTTTATGTTCCTAATCAGTGTATATAGTATACTTGTGACATCACAAATTCAAAGAAATCCTGATGGCTCGCTTGAAGGCACAGTTTCTGAATATGAACTGTGTACATTTCTCTGTGGACTGAGTGTGCTGATACTTTCACAGTATTTATGTAGCCCCCTGCTTTATTTTCTGAATTTTCATAATATGGCACCTTTAAAATTAAATAACTTAAAGCAGTCTAAAAAAAAAGCTGTAAAAGCAATATGAGTGTAAGTACAACCTTAAATAAGTAAAGATAAGGCAGTAGTTAAGATGAATTTACATTAAATTTCCACATTTCAGATTCACAGGGGTGACTGTTTTATATACAGAGGTGAATGTTATACATTTTTAATGAATAGATGTGAAAGCTTGAGTCTTATAAATGATTAATGAATACATGTTAAATCTAATGTCCTCTAAAATGCTGATGTTTAGCAGGTATAATGTGTACTATCTTCTTTTAGTGTGTTAGCATTTGCTGAAATTGTGTCTAAACACGAGTAGAGCTGACTAAACGTGATTAGTTTTGCAGGTATTTGGTCATAAACTAAGGTGTTGGACAAATGAAAGCTCTGACCTGTGGAGGCACTTGATGAAATGTTAAGGAATCTTCAAAGTTATTATAATTCATCCTGTGGGGAATATATTGCCTCCCCCTTTGCCCTATCCAATTCCCAAATTTCATACCATGAGCCTCCCAGACTTACACTTTACTGTCCAGAGGGCCTTTTTGTAGCTTGTTGCCAGTTAGAATGATCGTGTAAGTGAAGGAAAAGAGGCTGAAGAAGGACATGTTGCAGGGAAAGTGTCAGCTGTGCATGTTTGGGGAGACAACTTTCTCAAACCTACAAGTCCAGCATGAGGAGGGCTGCAGGCCAAGAAAAACAAGTGGGGGTGATGTGGGGTTAAGACAGGTTTTGGTCTGTGTGTTTCTGTCTGCTGCCTTGTTTGTGTGTGTGTGTGTGTGTGTGTGTGTGTATGTGTTTGCAGGCCACACATCAGGCGGCAGATGGCTGGTAACATTGCCTCGGAGATTGACAGGCTTTATCGTGTGTTGGTGAGCTCCCGTCCACCACTTGTCCACCATGTGACACGGCCTGTCACACCACTTTGTCACAGTGGGAGAGAGGTCGTAAGACACATGCAGGCACAAACACTCACACACACACACACACACACACACACACACAATCCATTTCAAATTCTAGCTCAGGGTGTGTGAGAGGGGGGATGAAGATGCAGAAGGACAGATAAAGAGAGAAATAGATTTCTCATTCACTGGGGAGAAAAGTGAAGTGTTGTTCACGGATTTGAGGGCCATTTAGGAGAAAGACCCACATCAAAAATGAGCTGTTTTCTATTCATGAACTGAACTAGAAACTCCCAGTGTGAAGGGCAGAATAGAAAGTGCACAGCTGCTTACTGACTTACAGCGATTCTTAATTTGGAGGTCTGATATAGTGTCTCTCACACACACACACACACACACACACACACACACACACACACACACACACACATGCACACGCACGCACAAGCATCAAAATACATCAGTGAGCCCTGTCATTCCCTCTGTGCTTGCTTTTCTGTATTCTTGCCAAAAGTAATTCATGATTGCCGCTGGAGAAGCTTGTTGTATGTGTACATCTTAATGTTTCTGACAGCATAGCATTTTCATCCAAAAGAGCAACCCAGCAAAAGTCAAGTGTTAACAACACTGTTGTGCTTGTAAATCGCTCTGTTTTAATGCCAGATAAATGTAGCGCAGCTAAAAAAAAAGACTTATTTCAAAAGACTCATAAAATGTGCTATATGCTAAAGGGCAACAAAGTCACTATTTTTAATGGGTGGAATGGTTTTCCAGCAGTACTGCGAGCTAAGACTGAAAGCTGCATGGTTGATACATAAACAAATGTCAAGTGTAATGATTTTCAATGTAGAGAAATAGTTTTCTAGGACAACAAACTGGCTGCTCCAGGTCGAAAGCAAATAATATACAAATAATGCTCAGCTGAAGTTGGAGGGGTTGGTGTTTGCAGGAGGCAAATTACAGCAAGAAACTAGGTCAAAGATAAAGGTAGTTTTCCCTTTGATGTAGGCACTGGTAAAAAAAAAAAAACCTCCACTTTCCACTTACTTCACAAAATGGGATTTAATGGGTCTGGTATCACGGCAAACTGGACGTGAATAGAGATGAAACAGAATCCTTATCGTCTCAGGTGGAGCAAATGTCATCATGCTTGTTGGTGGGAACTCTTAATACCGAATATGACCTGGCCTTTTTTTTTTTTTTTGTCATTAAAGCAGTAAGAGCCAGTCTGTTTAGAAATATAAATGCAAGCAACACAACATCTGCAAATCTACAATTTTGCAGCTGTATCACACAGGTGTTTACTCAACTCTAATCTTCAGTTATGTTTGACCTTGAGATCAGTGCACTCCATTACACCCAAACCTACATTAGAGAAGAGCATTTTAGGAACACCATTCAGTAAAGTCTACATATAGAATAAATATATAGAATGTATTATGTATATTGTATATACAGTATATTATGTATATACCTAACTGATGTGCTGATTTTAGTGGCCCTTGTGGACAAACATGTTTCCATGCACACCTCGTGTTGTGGACTTAACTTATTTTTAGTATCATTTTTCTTTTTTAAATACTGCTGTTTGCAGCACGGTGGTGCAGTGGTTTGCAGGATTGTCACCACACTGCTGGTTCTAACCCAGGGTGGGGGGTTCAAATCCATGGTTGAGCCCTTCTTTGTGGAGTTTACATGTTCTGCCCATGTCAGCGTGGGTCTCTGGCTTCCTCCCACAATCCAAAGACATGCAGGTAAATTGGTGACTCTAAATTGTCCGTAGGTGTGAATGTGAGTGTGAATAGTTGTCTGTCTCTATGTGTCATTTTGAGCATCGAACACCTTATATTCTGCATTCTGTTATTTTCTGTTCCAATTGCATCATTTTCTGCATCAATGTATGATGTAAATGTCTTTAATTTTGTCAAATAAAAGTTGTCTGCTACTTCCACATTTTCACTGGAAGGGACACATGCACACAACCTAAGTATTGAGGAAGACATGCCCCCTGTTCCCCCAAACTTTACACCTACAGTATAACTATAACTAAAATAATGAAGGTGGAACAAATTTTGTTTTCACCACTAACGAAAATTTATTTATTGATGTAAAACCACGTCTTGCAATGTGTTTCATAAAAAAAGTAGACATATTACATTAGTTGTGTGCAGGTAGAAGGCCAGTTCAGGACCGGTTTTGAAACCTTTCAATTTTTTGCAATCGGTAAATGACTGACCAAGGTTGACATGTTTTCATCCGTGCTCTATCATTCAGTGTCCCTTTTAATTTTTTCAATTATTTTCTGTGTCTCTTTGCTGATACTGTCCCAGTTTCAGTCATAATACAATGCAAAAAAAAATATCCTTCCGCTTCCTCTTTATTGGCTAATACTCACTGCCAAACTTTGCCTGAGAAAGCATAAACATAGGCAAATCATTTCATCTGATGTTGTAGGGACTCAGGGACAGGCATTAAGAATTAATATATAGAGAAATATAAACTACCAGCCATTTTTTTTGCTGCTGGTCTTGTTTACTTATGTAGGTCATGTAGAAGCATCAGTATTAAATTGAGACTGTTTGATAACCAGTTAAAAACTCCTTGTAGCTGCTTTAAAGGAGAGACCGCAGGTTATTCTTTCAGCCAAGTACCTCTTAGCAGTGTAATGATTTACCGATTCAAATCAATATGGTGAGCTTACGTCTAAGATGCAGCTGCATCGATTCTAACAGCCTGACTCTGGCCAAAGCTGGGAGAGAGCCGCAGCTGAATTGATGCAGGCTTGTTAAAAAATGACAGGTGGGTCTTTTCTATTGTCATATACTGCCTGTGCCGTCTGTAGCTGGTATTTTATGTAGACCTTCCAAGAGTTATGTACATCTTGTCAGATGTGTAAAATAAAAAAACATACTTTGGGGATTTATTGGATTCTACATTGTACATTGTAAACATGCATTACTATGCCGAGCTGTGGAGAGAGAATCCCTGTGTCCTCTTTTCACCTGCAGGGGGACAGCACGATAAAGACTGTTGCATACAGCAGAAAGACAGTAATAATAACAAAGAAAACCTGTCAAAAGGAGCTGACAGACTCTGAACACATTGTTAAATGGATGCTGGTTGACCAAGGCCTGTGGGCTATTTATCAAACTTATAATAATTACACTCTAAAGAGAAAGGTTCTTCCCCATGCGTGAAGAATAAGACACATTTATTAAATGAGTACTCCTCTGTACAGCCTAGTGCAGGGGTTGGCAACCTTTACTATCATAAAAGCCATTTCTGACCAAAAATAATTTTCAAAAATCTGGGTGGAGCCACAAAATTTCTTTGAGACTTTTAATGAAGGTAAAAAGGTCTAAATTAGCCTATACTAATAGTCTAAATAAGCATTCATTCATGTCTTACCACAAGGTGGCGACTCTACAGGGCACTGTTCATGATTATTTGGTACTTTATCTTTGCAGAGCTGGCGGTGGAAGCAAACAAATCTGTCTGCACACTACTAAATTCTCTATCTTATTTTGAGACTTTTACTTTTTTGAAATGGCATCCGTAGCTAACCAGCTAGGAGGACTCAAGACGAGCCTCTGCTGTGGAGGTCTGGCACAATTTCAAGGCAAAGGTACCAGGCAGTAGATGTGTTAAGCACATTTTAGTTATTTTCATTTGGTTTGGAGGCTTCACAGTTTCACAATTGGAGAATACAGGAGTTTCTTTAGGCCTACAACACTGATATATAAAAAATAAAATGTTAAAAAACATAACCATTACTCGGGCGGCACAGTGGTGTGGTGGTTAGCACTGTCACCTCACAGCACAGGGTTGCCGGTTCGATCCCGGGTCCGGGAGTGTACCTCTGTGCAGAGTTTGCATGTTCTCCCCGTGTCAGCGTGGGTTCTCTCCGGGCACTCCGGCTTCCTCCCACAGTCCAAAGACATGCAGATTGGGGACTAGGTTAATTGATAACTCTAAATTGTCCGTAGGTGTGAATGTGAGTGTGAATGGTTGTCTGTCTCTATGTGTCAGCCCTGCGATAGTCTGGCGACCTGTCCAGGGTGTACCCTGCTTCTTGCCCGATGTCAGCTGGGATAGGCTCCAGCCCCCCCGCGACCCTCAAGAGGATGAAGCAGTTAGAAGATGAATTACTCATTTCCATGTATATTTTTTTTTTGTCAAGGAGCCACTGGAGAGGTGCTAAAGAGCCACATGTGGCTCCGGAGCCTCAGGTTGCCTACCCCTGGCCTAGCCAATCAGAGTCAAGGATTTAGCCTGCATCTTCCTCATTATTTATTCTTAAAAGGTCTTGTGTGTATGATTTAGTGGCATCTAATGGTGAGGTTGCAACATCAGTTGAAACTTTTCCCATGTGCCAAGTGTGTAGGAGAACTACAGTAGTTGACGCATAAAAGCAAATGGCCCTATCTGGAGCGAATGTTTGGTTTGTCCATTTTAGGCTACTGTAAAACAACGGCAAGCTCCGCGGAAGAGGACCCGCTCCATATATAGATATAAATGGCTCATTCTAATGATAACACAACAATTCTCACTTTAAGGTGATTATACCCTGATGAAAACATAGTTATGGAAATTATATTGTATTTCTGCTGATAGATGCCTCTTAATCCTATTCACTGATGCTTCACAAAAATCAAATATATAATATTATATAATATTCAGCACTGTCTGGTTCTCATTTACCAAACCTCTTATCAATATTTGTATTCAATCAGTATCAGAAATACAAATACATACCCCAATTACATAAATTCAGTCTGCATTTTGTTCTTATTAAACTATATGGTAAATAGTAAATGGACTGTGCTTGTGTAGCACTTTTCTAGTCTTCGAACCACTCAAAGTGCTTTTATACTACATGTCATATTCACCCATTCACACACACTGGTGTCGGAGGCTACAATACTTGGTGCCACCTGCTACGCGGTAACCATTCACACGCACTGACACACTAATGGAACAGCCATCGGGAGCAGTTTGGTGTTCAGTATCTTGCCCAAGGATACTGCGACAAACTATTCAACTGATCACCAGTGACACAAGCATCCTTCATTTGAATAATAAATTGCTTCTGTCATAAACAGTAACTATTTACATAAAGAGCCAAGGGTAAAGATGTTTAAGTATAAAGTTCTGCGTATTCATTATTTAATAACATTTCATCCATAATTTGTTGAATGTTATTTTTTACAGCAGTGAGTAAATATGCAAAACAGCTCTGGTTATGGCAGATTTGGAAATGCAATTATATGTGATATTTCAGAATCTGACATGCAGAAAAAGTCGGCTTCAACAATATCATGTTTACATTTTCTCATATTTGTCCAAGAACCAAAGAAGATATGTTAATTATCTACAATAAATCACATATGGCTGTTAAAGAAACCCAACAATCATGTCACAGTATATAATATTATAAGTACAGCGTGATCATCATTCATCACTGCAGGCTGTTCATTTTAACAATCCGTGACAGCTTAAGTGTCTCCTTCCCTGGCCAACATCTGCTGCTACACTTTACAGTGTAACTCCACATGGCCTGCAGCAGTGTGGTCCTCTTACATGAGCTGCAGTCATAGACTTTTCCATCTCCAGAAGGAAAACATCTCCCTGACTGGATTAAAAAAAAGAGGACAAGGTGTAAGAAACACCATCACACAAACTGTAAAAGCTTTCAAAACACATAACCACGACAAACCTCACTGGGGAACAAGTCTATCACTAAAGAAATATGAAAAGTTGACAAATCAGACTATCCCAATCTCCAAAATGTATTCTGTCTATGATGACTAGAGTGCATCCTCTCATATTGTTCCTCTTTATCAACATACTTGTGTTTATAATTCATTTGGTTGGCTATTTAATTTGCTCCTTAACCCTTTGTAACCTGAGAAAAGTGGCTTGATTTATTTTACAAACATGGGAAAAAGACAATGAGCAACAAAAGAAAAAAATGACCCCCAAAAAATTCGTAAAAAGAGAAAATTAAAAACAAGAAAATTAGGGTAAAAAAGACAGTTAAAAACAAACATACAAAGAAATGACCAATAAAGATAAAATAAATAAATAACTATAAAAGAATGTAAAAAAATACCTAAATAATATCTAAAATAATTAAAAAATACAATAATTCTGCAACATAACTTTTACATGTAATAATAATATCAATTATAAATATAGTTTTTCCCTAGCTTTTTAAAAACAATTATTTTCAAAATCTATTTTTTAAGTGCTCATTGCCCCTTATTCCCCATGTTTCTAAAAGAACCAGTGTGCTCGGGGTTCGAAGGTTTAAATACTTGCGAAAGGCATCTAAACGCAGCACAAGAAAAGGAATGTCGATCTAGGTTTCAAAGGGTTAAACAAAGTGCAGAACATATGCCTTGTAGTTATTGCACCATGGCAATAAATACAGTCATCATATACTAAATGATAGTATATCGATGTAAGGGAAGAGTGTACAGCCACATAACCTGCTCTGGGAGGCTGTTAAGGCACAGAGGTAGCCTGGTTCCAGACCATAGACCCCGCCCACTCAACTGCTAAACACTGCAAGCTGCTAAACTGGATTTAACGGCGTTGCAGCTGAGTGTGCACGACGACGGAGACATTTTAAACGGACAATGCTCGCTTGTTTTCAGCACCCCTGAGGTATGGACACTAATGACGTCAGATTCTGGATGAGTCGTTGATCTCTACTGATTGGTTAGGGAAAAATCAAATTCCCTCCCCCTTGTAAATCACCTTCAGTGGAGGCGATGTCAGACTGAAGGTTCTGGGAGCTTCAGAGGTGCTTTCAGCTAAATGCTAATGTTAACATGCACATTAATGCTAACATATGTTATGATGTGTACCCTTCTAACCACCTTAGTTTGGCATGTTAGCATGCCAAAGTAAGCAAGTATTTTGTTTGATTATTTGAACTGGCAGGTTTAAAATGAGTATTGTATTTGGTTGTGTTTTCAAATTGGTGAATATGTTTTCTTAATTAGCAGTGTGTTGAGTTCTAAGGTCCACCATACATGCTGCTGGGTGGACTCCAGCCGGTTTTCATTCCCAAGTCATCAAATACCAATGCTTTGTCACCCCCCTCAGCATGTGATATTGACGCCAAAGGCACCCTTTAGCATCTTTATTAGACGCACCAGGCTTTCAATCAATTCCAGTGTAAACCAAACCTCAGCAATACATAACACTGCAAGCAACTGATGTAATATTAAGAGCGAGAAACCCTGCGTAAGGTGGTGGATGGGTCAAACAAAACTGGACTTTCACCCAGGAGACTGTAGTTTGTGTCTTGTATATATATATATATATATATATATATATATATATATATATATACATATTTTAAGCCCAATACATGATCTTTCATCTAAACCTTACCCTAAATACAGATAGGGTCATGGAGCTTCAAAACCTATGTAGAGAAAATTTAGAGGCAGTTTTGTCAGATTTGATTAACAACAAATCGCTCAATCAGAGCTTTAAAGCCACTCGATCATCATAAAAGAAGCCACATTTTTAAATTTCTCTTAAGGTGATAGGTTCCCTGTGTTATAAGTAACATTAGGTGAATCCAAACCACAGTTACATTAAGCAAAAAATACCTCCATTGAGTCTTTTGGATAACATATTCAAAATAAGAAGCCATTTCTACCTAAATCAGCAGGTGTGAGACTGTATATAATAATGGATGTAGCTACTGTGATGTCACCCATTGGTTTGTCAAGGCCAATGACCAATGCCTCACAGACAGCCTTTCACTCAAGCAGCCATGCCCTGAAATATACATAACTTTGGGCCTTAAGAAATCATAAACGGGTGAGTTATAAAAAAGTCACCCTACTTACAGCTGTCATGAAAGTTGAAATTAGCTTCAGAGACCAAAACCGTTTGTTGTATCAGGCTGTAAAAATTTTATTTCTGCTGTGAAGTTGTGCATTTTAACATGGGGTTTATGGGGATTGACTCTGTTTTGGAGCCAGCCTCAAGGGCCATTCAGAGAACTGCAGCATTAGCTTCATTTGCCAGGCTTGGACATTGCTGCTTGACTTTTACCACATGACTGATTAATAACACAAAGAAGAAGGTGCAGCCTATAATGAATTGAGATATGTTTTTGTGTTTTGGTCATCAGTTATTATGATTTTAAATTATTGCATGTTGGACCTACTGAGCTCAATGCATTAGCAATATCAATTGTATATGGAGGAGAGGTTTCATTTTAATAGAAATCCTAACTATCCATTGGAGAAAAGCACCAAAATGTATGCACTAAATCAAATCAAAAGTACCCTAAATGGGTGGAAAGTGGCCCAATCTGTTAACTTTGTTTGCAAGCCAAAACTGTCAGTCAGTTTAATAGTATAACCCTCTGTAGTTTTATTTAGGCTATTGATTAAATTCATTCATGAAAAGGATATGAACTGCTGAGGCTCATATTCACAAGTCTCTTTTATAATGTATTGCTTCTAGTATTACTTATTTCTGTACAAAAAATACTTTTTGGATCTTCATGCACATGCTTTATGTCTCTTTTACTTAGTGTTTAATTTTCATATAAATAAATAATAGAAACTTCCTTTCTTACAACGGATAATGTTTTCAGAACTAAATCCCAGATCTCTAGAAGACTGAATTAAAAATAAAAAGGGCCTCTTTGCTACTTTTCTTCTCAATTTCCAAAGGGTGGGAGAGATTAAATCAAATCTTCCCTGTGATGTATCAAAGACTAAAAGCGACACTTGAGCGTGGAAGACTGCACTAATCCACAAAAGTAAAGTGAATCTCCAGGTACTGAATTACTCTTGTAGATTTGATTTTTGATATTATGAGGCAATTTTCTCTCGCTTTTTCTCACTTCCAACATCTGTGTCCCCCATGCATGCGCGCACACACACACGCACACACACACACTAGACACTGACACACACATACACAGTTTCGCTCCACTCTTTCTAACCAGCTCTTCCATCACACTTTAAGACCTTTGCACCTTGTGTGTCGCTTTAAAACGACCTTTCCCCCCTCTATTCACCTGACTACTGCTGTCACACCTGAGACAGGGGTAGGTGATTCCGTTCACTGCTTCACTTCTGCTGATAGCTCTCTGCTGACACACTCCCAGCAAATGACCTGTGTATAAAGACCTGTAGCTACGGTAAAACCTGGCAAGAACTGAGTCAATCAAGCTGTAGGAATGTAATATCTACTTGGCCTTTTCTCTGCATGGGTGAGTCATTGTGAGAAAGCAAATCTATTTTCATTTAAATAATTACACATCTTACAGACCTTTTGGGAGGAAGTAAAATCTAATTGTATTTAATTCTTGTAAGCGTGCCTGTTCTGTGTAGAAGATCTGACCTTGTCAGACAATTCTCAGTCTTTGCTTGTGAATATACAGTTTAATGAAACATGGCTTACACACCTGGGTCCATTTGGTTACTTACATAACTGACAAAATGTACTGTAGACAGCATTATGTTGCATACCTGTCTGTCATGGAACAAGGGAATCTGGCAATATTTCAGATGTGTGAAACATCACTGGTTAATATCATTGTTTGGCTTCCTTGTTGCAACATCACGTTGTACTATTATTCAGCCACCACACAGGGATAAATCCATTACAGAAGACCCCTCAGTTGACCAGAATGCAATATAAACAAGCTGTGTTGAGTTTTTATGAAAGTGTAAAGTTTTGATGTAATTATAGCATTTTTCAAATAATTCTGACTGCAAAAGCTTTTATTTACAGACAAAGGATACAGTCCTATTGCAAACCAGCGCAGCCTGTGTAGCATTCAGCTCATGCATAGCAGCTTGCATTGTTGTCTGCCACAATTTTTTAATCATGGTAGCAGCATGGCTCTTGGGATGGCAATGTCATTGCTGTTGTTGCCAACCCTGTGGTTGGTCCATTTTTCCACTTTAGTCTGGACTGTAATATCTCAATCTGTTTTCATTCCCAGGTCGGCAAATACTGGTGATTTGTCATGCCCCTCTGCATCTTTTAGTGAATCACAGGGCAGCCTTTAGCATTTCATGAAAGAATCACGGTCAGATTTATGGCAACAAAACTATTTGGTTAGGTTTAGAAAAGAGATAAAAAAATTTGGTAGAAATAAGTGTATATGTTACGTAATGTAACATCAGCACATGACGACTGTATGTGTATTATGATGTAAGCAATAAACAATAGTGACTTTTGGTTTCAAACAGAACACAAACTGTGGTCTCCTGGATGAAAGTCCAGTTTTATTTGACCAATCCACCTTTCCTCCCTCCAGTCCTATGGGACTTTCTTGCTCTTCATTCAAAGTCAGTTGCTCTCAGTGTCAAGTGATGCTGCAGATGGGTTTCCCTGTAGCCAGTACACCACAGATGGACTTAAAAGGGTTCCTTTGTCAAAATCATTCGCTGAGGGGCGTTATTTGATGCCCTGGGGATGAGAACAAGCTATCTCAACAAATGAAATTTTGTCCCCCTCAGAACAAATAACTTTGATGATCCCCTGACTCTATTCTCTAGCACCATCATGAAGTCAACATTTGCATTTGTCCAATACTTTGGTTTATGATCAAATAACTGCGAAACTAATAACATTCTCTTGGCCTCAGCTGTTCTTTCTGTTGAGTGCTTATTAGCAAATGTTAGATGCTAAGATGAACCTGCTCCCTCAATGAAACTCAGCTCCAGCGTGCATGGATGATAGCATTTAGCTCAAGGCACCATTATCCCTAGCAATAGCTGTCAGCATGGCTGTAGACTCTTATTTCATTGTATCCCTGGTGGGCAGTGAGTCCTAAATGTTCAAATCCTACCCATAATGTCTTTAATAAAGCTATCACTGTGTCTCATTTAAAAAAGAAAGAAAACAGAAAATAAAACTCTGCCACTACTTTCCTTTTAGTAGCGCTCTCTTCACGAATATAATGCACCAAGTTGCCATCCACCTTCAGGTATTACAAGACATTCTGGGAAATCATTATACAGAGATACAAGACACAGACAAGACAGGCAAAGAGAACGTTGATACACACAAAATTAAATAACACTTTGCTTTGTCACAACTAAATAAACTCAACTGATGGCACAGTGATGATGATGCTCCCCTAGAGGTGCTTCAAAACTGTCAGGTTCTTAGTTGGGTCTTCCATAGCCTTGAAATACAAGACAAAGAGAGCAGAGTGCACCACTTCCTATGGAGTATTATTAAAAGCCACTATTAAATGTGCTGCTTGTCACCTTTGGGAAAGTGAGGTTTACACAAGGACCAGAGAGCTGAATAAGAATAAATGCTGAACCACAGGCGGTGCTGAACAAAGCTATTTCTGTGATATTGCACACTTGTACTGACTCAATCCAACCTGTTAATAATGAATAATGATCGGCCAGGTAAAATCCCCAGAGATTAATGTTAACAGCATTTGGCCATGCAGCCCCTCTGCAATGATGATTTTCATGGGCAAGCTGGGAGATGCAAGAATTTCAGTAAATTCTTCAATCAATATTCTTTTCATTACCTATCTTGTGTTGACACCCATGTGTCTCTATCTACATGCTTGTGTAAGCACATGTGTTTCTGAAATGTGCCCTCACTACCTTCATATCTCGCCGTTATCATCATTTCTATCCCTGTGCCTCATCAGCAGCACGTCTATTCATCACACTGGATAAAGAGCATGACGTAAGGGCCATTTTCATAATCATGTCCCACCCTCACGCCACCTCCATCCCACTACATACATACATTCCTTCGCGGTGTAAAAAGACACCTTCCCACCTCCCACACAGACCCACAGACATGTCCACCATTCCATTCCACTTCTAACAGCGAGCATCAATTTGCGTGGCGGCTAACACTCAGACTATTAAGGCCCAGCCTGCGACTAACAGAGCCCCATCCTTTAACAATTACAGATAACAAGATGAACATTGGAAATGAAAAGTCATCAGGGTTTCCTTTCAGCCAAGCGTGAGTGACCGTATCGGCCCCCTCCATCTTTGTGTTAACCTTGGCTTTGTGTGTGCTCAAGCCCGCCACGCCTTTATTGGCATTAAAATCAAGGTGGTGGCAGGTGGGCAACAACCCCCACTTCACTCCCCCCCCCCCCCACCCCCCCCCCCCCCCCCCACACACACACACACACTTTGACAATGCTTACTTGTGTTTGCCATTTTCCCAGCAACCCCCACTCTCTCTCATTCTGTCCCCGGCTCCATCTGCTGGGGTTGAAAGGGTTTTAATTTTCGATCCAATCGCCGCTCTTTGGCTCGTAATGTGGCAGCATACTGTAGCCATAAAGAGCAGGGATGTAATGTTTGTGTGGGCTGGGTGTTAAATGCTACCTGTCCCTGTTAAGCCTGTCTGGCCATGCAGATAGCCTCCACTCACAGGCATTAGGCACAACTGGAATAGTTCTCATCTGCTGCAGGGAGCATGGCCGCGTCTGATAATAAGGTGTTGATAGAGGGCATTAACTTGATGGCTTCTGCAGCCTGATATACCAACAGACCGTGGGCAAGGGTACTAGGCTCAGGGAGAAACAGAGTGAGAGACAGCAGACACTAGTCACACGTCAATTCACATATCAATCATTCATTTGGGAAATGAACGCACTGAATTGATTCACTTGCAGATCTGGATCGGATTTTTAAAGGAGCCTCTGTCAGGTTGGACTATGCTCTGCAAGGTGTGATTAAAGCTGACATGCATGCAAAATCAAAATGATATTGTTTGTTGGCTCCAGTTAAAAGAAAAGTAGAGCACAAAGCAGAGCAGTACATCTGACATTAGCACAAAGACAGTTAACGCCACAACTTGGCAAAGACTTGAGGGCTGCCTGACTACTCAATACTTTGCAATTATGGATCTCAAATTCACAGCCTTTCCTCACTCAATGCTGTTGGGTGGCAGTCATAAATATGCTATTCCGTGATGTGAAATATTGTTTGATTTGTAATTAAGCACCAGTTACTACTAATACACTCAGACACAAGTTCAAATTAAACCCAACATTTAAAATGTATGTACACCTTTGTAGAAGCCCAGCTGTTTGCATCTGTGTCTGTTTTGGAGTATATCTCTAGCCGCCTAAATCTGAAAACACCATTTACATATGACAACGATTGCTTTTGTTAAAATCTATGTCCACACTGAAACTATAGGAATATGGTTACATCTGTTCTGCCTCTTCTCTTTCTGTCAGTAAACGACAAAACTGTGCATCACAGCCAACATCTGGTAAGAAGGGGGACAAACACAGTCTGGTTAGAGCCTCTGCTGGCTCCCCATCATCACCCAAACTGTGCTATAATACAGCCAAACTAACAATGTAGTTGTTCCCATTTACATATTTTTCTGTTTCTGTTGTCAACAGCAAAATGAGGGAAAAAAATATGTGCTACCTGTCTATGTCTACTTTATGATGTCTCAGTGCAGTAACTCCACAGTTAGACATTGATCAGATCCCTAGTTTTATGATCACAATGTCATCTGGTCAAAATCAAACATAAATACAGGATCTGGAGTGATGAGTTCTGGAGCACATGGTTTTATATATATATATATATATATGTAAATAAGGTACATTACCTGTTAAAAATTGTATTAAAAGTCATCACTCCAGACTGTTGAGGCACCGGTTTGATATCTGCATCGTGTGTTCAGCTATAATAATACTTAATATGGGTGACCACAAAGAAAGTTAGAGAGAAGAGAAAGTTGTCATCAGTTGGTTGTCATCCCGCTGCCTGCTTTTAACCTGATGGTGTGGTCTCTGCCTGTCATCACATGCTGTTGAACGTACACACGGATGCATTAACACATTGTTCAGTCAGTGTGTGAAGTGCCATGGACAGTGCAGGTAAAAAAAGAAAACGAGGAAAAGAAAAGAATGGAGCTGAGATGGAGCACGTTGAAAAGAGAAAAGTACCAGAGCAAAGTGTGAGAGGAAAGTGCAGCAAAATTGCCAAATTATACATATGTTCACAAGCAAGGGATATGGTCAGTGTTTAAAAAAGTGCTGGGCCACTCAGCATTTCATAATATCAAGGGAGGTCCTAAGGGAGGGCAAGGGGGACCTGGACCCCTCTCTGGGCCTCCTAACTGTGGTGAATATTTTTTAATACTTTTTTCACCCTTCAGTGATCCCCAGAGAGGGGGGATTGTAACTATTCATGGACAGTGATAAATACAATGTATGTAAACTAAATGAGTACTCTTGTTTTTATTGTTACATGTGTATCATTAGTCTTTTGGAGAACAAAACTTATGGAAGTGGTGGTGGTATGTAACAGTTTTGCTTAATGCAGGTACCCTTAATATCACATGTGGCCACATCCTGGCCCCCCATTTGAAATGGCCTAGAACTGCCATTGCGTAACAACACAACTAGCCTTCCCAAGGTCATTTTATGTCTCAATTAAAAAGTCAGTAAATTCCATTGACACTTAATTATCATGTAGGAAAGCAGGAGAAGCGTATACGTGGAAATGTTTAAATTATATGGAAAATAAAGATCTGTATGCTCTTTTCTATCTTTTCTTCTTCAGGTTGCAGCACCTGTTACTCAGCACTACCAAAGCTTCGTGGTGATAAAGAGAAGTCCAGTCAGAGCTCTGAAAAAATGTCAGGTGAATCACAAACAATCCAAAAGTGCACAAAAAATACATATATCAACACCTGTTCCTGTAACCTGTAGCCTATATGTTACTGACATAAAAAGAAAACAGTTACAGTAACAAAATGGAATGGTTACAGTGTATGTGATGTGTTGTGAATGTGTGGAGTTTGGCCTGGGCTGGGGCTATTGTAGATTCGCACCTGGAATTATTATCCATGTCAAGCCCTGTATACTGCCCAGGAGTATCTGAGACTACAGTTTGTCATCATTTTCCAAAAAGCTCAGTTTTCCTTGTCCACACTATAATGCAAATGCATTGTTTTCAGATGTATCCATGTAAGAGACTGTTTTCAAAAAGCTCTGTTGTTGTGAATGAAGGGCCAAAATGTGGAGAAATATAAGGTTTTCTGATTTATTTGGCATACTACGGATGTAGTCGTAATTTTTTCCATGGTAGTCATGCTGTTAACCTAGTTGTCATTTTCTTACTTAATAGACTTTTCAGATACAAAAAGGCAGCACCACTCGCATGAAAACCAGACAATGACATGCACAGGTACCAGTGCAAGAAATTTGTATTGCATTATTTGGGGTTTTAATGTGCTGCAGTACATGCTACAAAAATGTGCTCATTACAAAAGTGAGATGACCCTGAGATACTTGATTTGGCTTGGTTATGAGATAATTTGCAGCCTTCAGGGATGAAGTGGAGAGATGGGCCAAAAACAGAGAGGAAGAGAGAGGACAGAGACAAAGATGGGGATAGAGGAGTAAATATTGGGCAGAAAATAGTGAAAATGATAAAGCTGATGCCATAAAACACTGGAGAGGTTCAGAGTATGGTCTGTACAGAGAAAAAATAAGAATATAAAGACAAACAGAGGGAGAAAATGAAATCCACAAAAGGGCATAGTGAAAATGCTTCTCTCTCTTTCCAGTGTCTCGGCCATTCAGAAATCTGATAAGCACATATCCTCCAAAGCTCTGCTGCCTCCACTGCCATCACTACAGACTTAGGGGAGAACACGGCGCGAAGTGTTTATCACCCCATTGCCGTCATTAGGAATCACACAGATTAGCCTTGACATTCTCGCAGATGAGAGGGGTAACAAAGGGAGCGAGCTATTAGCATGCTAATGCTCATCAAAAGAGTTCAGAGTGGTCCTTTCATCCCGGCTTAAGCCCTCTATTCTGCTGAAAAGCGCACAGATAATACATTTCTGACTCACCTATGCGCATGTCTATGTGCATAAGTGTATGGATATTAGCGTGTGTGTGTGTGCGTGTGTGTGTGTGTGTGTGTGTGTACTTTCAGTGTACGTGTGTGTCTGCTCGTATGCTCAGGTGGTTTCACAGTGCCAATAAATGAGACTACATTTGAGCTACTTAGCAGTGGCAGAGACAATGCTATAAAGAAAAAAAGACAAAAATGTTCAACTGCTCACCACCAGCTATTTGCGATGGTCATTAGGCAGGCAAGTATTCCATTATTTGCCTGTTACTGCTGCTTGTTAGTCTGCCTTTCTTTCTCTCACAAGATGGCAGTGTACCGCCTTGGTTTCTTTTACTCCAGAGGGAGAGAACCCGGCTCCTGGACACGTTCAGGTCTCTTTGTTTGGACTTTGAAGTGAAAGACGTATCAGTTGAAGCATACAAAAGCTGATAGTAGCGTCTTTCAATCCTAATAATGTGCTGCAAAGAGTTGTACGTGGTCTTATTGATTGGACAACTTGGGCTGAATAAGAAACAATGGCTTTGGTAAGTGTGTGTGTGTGTGTGTGTGTGTTTGAAGACTGGAACAGTGTGGATCTCATTGAGTGCGTGTGTGTGTGTGTGTGTGTGTGTGTGTGTGTGTGTGTGTGTGTGAGTGTGCATGCGCAGACATGGACATAGTATTTATGTGGGTGCACATGTGCTTCAATTGTGTTTTGAGTGATACGCAAGCACCATTGTCTCATGTTACTTTGCATTGATAATTTCAGCTTCATCCTTTGTTCATGCAGCTGCATCGTTTGTTGAAAATGAGGACAACACGCCTCAAATCCCTTGCTACCCTCATATGGCTGTAAAAAAAAGGAAAAAAGAAAGAGGATGGCATAATAAAAAAAAAAGCCCCAACATGCAATTCTTTAAGCATGAGTCTAATCCTCAGCCTATTTCTCATTTTCTAGGATAAATGGGCATTAAAAGCCTTTAGTCAAATGAGTTCATTATTTAGTCCTCTTAACGACAATCCTGGCCTTTGAACACGTCTTCAGCTGCTCTCCACGGAGAGCATGTGATCCATATTGTTGCTGAATGACGATGACATACAATGGGTTGGCAAGTGTCCGGATATACATCAAGCCGGCGAGATAAGGCACTCTCTTGGGAAAGATCAAATAGGAGAGTCTGCAAGAGCCAGCAGCCCCACACAGATGCTAAATGTTAGCTGGTCGAAACAAGATGGGTACAATATCTGCTGCTCATGATGAAGCCTCTGTGGTGTTTGCCAACTCTAGAACAGTGCATTCTACTTTCAGTATGGCATATAGATTATTTTAATGTTTGATACATACAGCTATAAACAGACCATGTGAAACTGCAGCAAAGTCAAATCAACACAAGGGAAAGGTAGAACCATAAGCAACAAGCAATAGGTTTTGATTAGCCTATGCATGAAAGGAACTGCCTTCCACTCTGTCAGTTAGAGGGAGCAGTTTATTTGTACTGAACTGACAAAGTCATTTTTGTAAAGAAATATGTGTATCTTTGGTCTTTTGACATGTTTATTTAATTGGCCAAAACTGTGACTACCTAACACAAGATGTTTAAGTTATATTTGTTTTTTTCAAAAGAGCCCCTTTCATTAGTGTTTGTGGTGTGAATGTTTGGTACTGACTGACACTGATGGTACTGGCAATTTAATTGGTGCAAATGCTGTGTGGGGGGCTTGGAAAGCAGTAGCCTAATATAACTCTAATTCAGAGGCAGTTCACCAGCTGGAGGGCTAATGCTGTAAGTCGTTGTTAACTCTCCCTACGTTTCTTTGTGACCCCATTGCTCCATGTCTTGATTTGAATTATGGAGTAACATGCAGAGCGCTGAGGACTTCCTGTTGCTGTAAGTTTTGACAGTCTGGTCACTTCACAATAATGAACACAAGAAAGAGAGATTGGCCAATACATTCTCACTCCCAACTCGTATAATGCTGATGCTTGGTCAGTGGCCCTACGCATCAGGCTATGATGCTGTCTGGCATAAATTTTAGACACTCAGGGGCAACGTGTCAATTTCTGTTTGTTATGTACAGTTTCGAATCGTTAGATGTATACAGTCTCTTTTCAAAAATAAAATTAGAACGTACATAGGTAAAAACTTAATTTTGAAGTTTATTTCCTTAGGTTTAGACAACAGAAGTTCATTGTTAAATTTAGAAAAAAACATCATGGTTTGGTTTATAATAAACACGTTTGTAAATTAACGTCATGTGACATAAGTCACAAGTTTATAATGCTACACACTGCACTGGTATTTCAGAACTGACTGAATTTGATTTCACACAGGAGACAAAAAGCAGCATCTTGGGTGAAAGTCCAGAGTTTGTTTGACCCCACCACCCACCCAATGCCGACTGTCTCATTCATTAGGCTATATATTATATATACTATGGCAATTGTTTGGAGTGTCAAAAAATCCTGCCAGCGGGTGTGCCTCATACTGCTGCAAAAGGGTGCCTCAGTACATTGATGTCTGATGCCAAGTGCTACTGACCAAGCATCAGCATATGATAGTGCGTAGTGTGGGACCAACAACAAAAAACTGAGATTAAAGGCCTACTTTGCTAACCAAGTCCATATTTTTCATCTGAAATTTTCCAACATTTAAAAATAAATACACCCTCACATAGTGTCAATCATGTTTAAATACAGACTGTAAATCTTTTGATTTCTGCATTTTTTGCATCCATCAAAAGCCTTTATAGCTGTTTTACTAAGAGGCAGTAAAAAAAAACTTGACCAGTGGGACAAATTCACAGCAAGAGAGAGGAATGGGATGCACTGTATTATTTCATGACTCAGATGGCCTACTTTTAACAGGTCAGATAGTAATATTAAGGCAGATGATAATGACGAGGACAAAAAGGTTGGATGTAACAGAGGATGAAGACCACTCCCAGATAAAGAGAGAGAGAGCAACAGTGTGGAGACAGATAGGGAGGACAGCTCAGCCCTTTCAGGTAGCTGCGGTGTCAAATGCAAGACACTGGCCAAGATTGGCGACAGCCAGGAAGGAACCTCCACTGGAGAAAAACAAGGGGGAAAATGTGTCTTTTCATTTTGTCTCATATTATGAATTTTTGTGCAAATAGAACAATAAACCACACTGGGCTCAGAGTGCAGTCTTTGGTAGTGGTGACTTGTCGTATGTGGGCCACAGACATCTCTTTGTGGTTGTCAGGACGCTTGCAATGTATTCACAACTTAAGATTCATGCTATCAATAAATCAAACAAGTCATCAAACTAAAGAATACTGCTTCATTACAAGGCAACTAGAGGTGTTGTGTAGGCTAATGCTGGTAACCCGTGCTCCTACCCTACCAGTGTGCACTGATATTAGAAGAGTAGTGACAAGTGAAGCAGCTTCACTGCTGGACTAAATTTCAGGCATTCTTTTGTTGCTGCTGCAGCCATCTTGCTAATGATTTCTCACACCTCTGTTTGGAGGGTCAAGTAGCCCTTACACTTTGCCCTATCCCCTCTATCCCAACAAGAACTAGGACACTCTACCCCTAGATGTGAACACACAAAACAGATGGGTAAAAGCTACGCGGTAGGGGCAAGATTTGTATAGGGATTGGGCCTTAACAGTTCTCACAGTCATTGAGAACTTATCGTGAGCTGTACATAATAAACTAGCTGTGAGGGCTTTTTTGTTGTAAATGTTGGAAAAAACGTCTTGTGTATTGTTTGTCGGCTATGCAAGGCTATGACATGCTCCAGTCAGCAGCGTGCCAAGGAAGTTGACAGGCTTCTCCTTGCAATGCCAGTTCTCAATGTCAGCCAACCTCTACCATAGGAAACACCCACTCAGTGAACTGAAGACCCTGTTTACTCAAATATGCCCCAAATAGTTTTTATCATCTCTTAAAAAAAAATGTGCACAATAGCTGAAGTATCATTATGGGCTACTTTATTTTTCCTTACACACAAAGATTTTTAAGCCTGTAAGCAGAGAGACACAGCAAGCTGCAACTTTCCCTTTAAAAGATGCTCCACTGTGGATAAGCAGGTGACCTCCATTAAAGGAATGGAAGCCCTATACAGATAAATATAGAAAGGTGAGAGATAAGGAGGATAAACCTGCAGTATTATAGAAAAAACACAGAGGATGGAGCAAGAATCAGAGCAGGAGGAGGGATTGTAAAGGGACCACTTTGTTTTTTGTAGTGTGATATGATCTATCTGCTATATATCACACTCCAGATGTTGAGACTGAGCTCTTTAGAAGGTGAGCTGATCATCTTAACATCTCTTTTTGCTCCTGTCTTCATTTCCTTTTCTTTCTCTTTTGTCTCTTTCTGTTTTGTCCAAAAAGCCGACCACCTAACCGCTGGTCAGCTGCCATCAATCTGGAACCCGAGTACAAAAGTATTGACTTTTCTTTGTCAGCCTCAGCAGATAGATGCTGGCTTATTATTTTGGTTCAGCCCCCAAATATCGAGACACATAGTCCAGGGACTCCTGGGCCTATTGATTAACCATTAAAAAGCTGGCTAGCCTTTGGCTGTGTGTCCTGTAGAGTGTAAAGAGGCAAAACACACAAGGAGGTGTTCATGGTGAAAGCAGTTTCCGCCCTGCATTCACTGTGGCAATTGACCTTTCAACTGGACAGGGTGTAGCTCTCCATGTGCTAAAGGAGCTCTCGAGGAGCGTCTTCTTCTTCCTGGAAGTACTCAAAGTGTCCTTAATATTTACACCGACCCTTTTCATCAGCACTCAAGTGCCTGTAGTTACAAGCCAATATGACGATGCAGCAAAAGTCACCCAGTAAATATACTTACTGCTAGCATTTGTAAGCAGTGTCACCTCAGACAGGCTGTGATATTAATGTTTTGAGGTGGTACTCATGCAGCACTAAATCAAGAGTTATTGCAGTTCAAATGCAGATGGATTCTTGTACTCTTTAAGAACCACAAACTATAGTGATTCTGCATTATACACATACAAATGTTGCCATTGTACCGTTCTGCAACCCACAAATACGTTACTTTACGTTATTTGTACTTTTCATATGTATCATATTAATGTTTAAAGTGATGTAGCTCTGGAAGGGGGGGTGGTGGATGACACCTTGATGAGACGGCTGCCATGCTGAGACCAACAAACAACAAAAACAGTTGTTTTTGGCTGGATTTCAGAGGCGAGGCCAACCCAATGAATGCAAAGTCTGTCTGTGAGTAAGTGACTGTGTGATGAAGTTAGTGAGTAATGATGTGAGAGTTGGTGTTTCCTCATTGGCATCTGCTCTTTTGAAATAAATGCACTGACATGCTGACAGAGCTGTGTTTGCTGACAGTCCTGTAGTACTGTATTCCTCATTTTCTGTAACCAGTGTAGCATAGGGTTGCCACCTGCTATACAGAAAAATCCAGAAAAAAGGACAGCCCCCGCAGTGAGGGCCACACTCCTCGGGGAAACAATCACCATAGGCCCTGTGGTGTGGCAGTGATGAGAAAGACTTTGAATAAAATATGTAATCACAAAACTTTAGTAGAAAGGCAGATAGGCCTATAACAATAATGTAAGAATGATGACACACTCATTACACTGTTTCATCTCTATTTACTTCAAGTACCATAGATTTCATACTCTCATAACTTATTTTTTTTAAAGATTATTTTTTGGGGCATTTTGCCTTTAATGTACAGGACAGTGTGGGAGATGAGGAGAGAGAGAGAGTGGGGGGACGACATGCAAGGGTTGCAAGCTGGAGTCGAAACCGCTGCAGCGAGGCATCACCTCAATACACGGGGCGCCGGCACCATCCACTACGCTACCAACGCCCCTCTCATAACTTATTAACTGTAAATTAAACAACTGCTTTGACATTTAAAACATCAATTTAGAAAAATAAAACATAGTGCAGGAGATAAGATGGACTTTTACATAATCTGACAGGCCACCATGCGCCACAGAAAATACTCGCCGCCACAATTTACAGTTGGCTTGATATTCATTGTCAGCGACACTGTCAAGCCAAGGGTTTGAATTTTCCCGCTCTGTTCTGTACCTCTGCATCCTCCACATTTCGATGAGGAGGTGCGGCTTCAGCCATTGTTTACTGTCATGCATAGCATGATAGCATGGTGGAATTAGCAGCTAGCTAACTAGCCTACTGTTAGCTAACTAGCCTACTGCTAGTTAGCTAGCCTGCTGATAGTTTGCTAGCTTATTAGCTAGCTTATTATTAGCTTAGCTAGCTTATTTTCTGTAGCCACTGTAACATTAAAAATAAAAGCATGAGGATATTACCAAGCTAGCTAGTTAACTAGCCAGCCACCCACTGGCAAAACGGCAGTTTTGGAAAGAGAAAAGGAAGGATTACCTCATCAATTTGTTTGAGGGAAAGCCCTGGCTGTGTGACAGACAAGCCTTAAAGTTATTTAAACTATATTGTCAGAATGGGTTCTGTAACTGTTAATAAGAAAATGTAAAAAAGACACTGATTGAAATTGAAGTGAATTTTAAATGTTAAAAAGTTGGAATGGATGCTGCCGCAATAACAAACTTCTCTTTTTGGTAATCGGCGCCAATGGGATGTTTTACAAGCTATCATTATCGACGGAGCTTGGCTGTGATAATGGCCGAAGGCTGTGCAGCTTCCATCATGCAGGGTCGCAACTTTATATCAACGACTGGAGCTGAAGAGTGGAGAGGAGGGTTGTGTTAAATCCAGAGAAAAAGAGTTTGATCAGTGGGTACAGCTCCAGACAAAGCAGCTCCCTTCTGCTGTGTGACTGTGGCTAAGTGCACTGTTCTTCATTTTACCATATATTCACATGAGTTTTTGGGCAGTACTGCAACAACTGGGACAGCTCATTCCAACTCTGTAAAACGAAAGTCAGAGCTAAAAAAGTTTGACTGGGTATACGCCGGCCACTTCCTTTTTCAAATTAAAGGCCCTCTAGTGTCTCATACACGGTCCAGCCATATACTAGGATTTGACCTAGCCTTGTTTAGCGAGACATCAGGGGCATTGTGATTGTCATGATTACTGCACACAGACTTGGTATTTTAAGCCCAAACAGGATCTTCTCCTAACCATAACCAAGTGTTTTTTGTGCCTAACCATAACCACACATTAACCACAGCATCACTGAAATGCAAAGAAATGCAACATTTCATCATATCCTCAACTTAATAATGTACAAATGTTACAAATATGTGGCTTGCCGAAATGTACAATGCCAGCATGTATTCTGGAATTTGGTTTATTTTACAATAGTAAGTGAGCAATCGTAAAATCTGAATAACTGCTATATGCTAAAAGTCTCCATCCTCATATCAATGCCTTTCACTTCTCCATATGTAAACACACTTGTTTGAAAGCTAAGGCTCTTTAGAACTCCTTTCGAAAATTTTTGACAAGGTTATACTTTTACTACTCATACTACAAAAGGTTAATAGGAGCAAAGTTATACTTTGTGGCATCACACAGTTTTGCCTGCTAGCCTGCTGCTATCTGATCGTGCTGCAGAGTAGCTATGAGGAATTTGTGGGTCAAAATTGATGAACAATTTGACCAATAATGTAGTACTGCATACATTACTATATGTCCAGGAGAAAGACAATACAATCTGCCACTTGCTTCAACCTAAAATGTCTTTAAGGGTAATTATCCAGTCTTAAAAATGCCGTTATGTGGCTTTTATTGACAGTTTGATACATCTAAGCTAAGTCTACACCATGAACACTCTGGGATGGTAGCCAACAAAATTGCCTTCTCAAACATGTGTAAGCTTTGTCTTGGATGAGTCTTACCATCACCCACATAAGACATTAGACTTTCTGGCTGGCTCTGTGACATTACGGAGATAGCTTTAGGCTTACAATAATCTATATCTTCTAAACATAAAGTTGTTAAAATTTTCATGATAAACATAGCCTTTTATTTAGGTGTATTTCCGTTGGTGTGGTGAGCTGTACTTTGAGAGCTTCACAAGACGTTTTGAGGGTATTAGGGATGGTGTGCTTGAGAGATAAGTTGAGTTATCACTAGGGATAGACCGATATGGATTTTTTAGGGCCGATGCCGATACCGATTTTTTTCCATCACCCTTAGCCGATGACCGATTATGGACTGCCGATTTTCTTGAGCCGATATTTGGGGCCAATACTGCTTTTGCTCCCTCTATTTACATAAAAAAAATGACACAATGATAACAAATATTACAGGTCTCAAGTTTAAAATAAGAAACATTTATTGAACAGTAAAAAATACTAAAACAAGATGGAAAGTTGAGGTAGAACAGGTAGAATATTATTATTATTATTATTATTATTATTATTATACATTCAAATAAAAAAAAGAATTCAGTGCTCTTAAATCTTCCAGTAATGTCTTTATAAAATAAACAAATATTTAAGCTGAAGCATAAATAAAATAACAATTACTGTACACAGTAGGATTCGCTGCATGTGCACTGCAGGGTCTTCCGGCAACATAGAGCTGCCCGTGGATGCCTGTCTGTAAATCATGCCAGGGAAAAATAAATCCGCGAACCCACGCGCGTATCGGCCGATGCCGATACAAGTAAAAAACTCAAATATAGGCCGGCCGATGTATCGGTCTATCCTTAGTTATCACTCACTTACTTTTTGTCCATCTACCCAATACTCAGCACACACATTATAGACTAACTGAGGAAGAGACCAGGTGAATTTCAGTGTGATAGCTTATATTATGACTGGCTTACTGTATTATTAAAGATGAAATGAAAAAGACCTAAAATCAGTTATGTGGGTTTTAAATTTACAAAAACTAAAACTGAAATGTATCTTAACATGTACAAAATAATAAATTATCTTTTAGAGGTTAACATAAAAATAACATAACAGAAATAATAAATTGCTCTAAAGGTGTAACAACCATGAATTTAATAGGACTTTAAGTAGCAACAAAGGAAAAACAAGTGATATAAATTTATGTGCAGTCATACTTATCTGATCAAAGTCTTACAGGTTATAAACCAAACCACAGCTTCCAATTTAAAACAGCACCTTTATGTCACACATAAAACTCATTTTTTTCTTGTCTGACAAACACTTTGAGCTCTCATTCTCTCTGCGCCAAATAAAAACAAATTATGTATGCGACATGCAGGCAACATTTCCTTTGTTATTTTTATTGGCAAACACCAGTTTAGGATTGTCTGTGGTAACAGAAGCCGAAATCAAGAATAAATTGACAAAAATGCAATGTTTATTGTTTTATGATTGATGAAGCCTGCCAATTCTCCACAAAAGCAGTTAATGAGTGAACACTGGAGAAAAAGTAGTTCTGCCTGGATTGACAGAGACATCCTGTCGGAGCTCGTCCAAGTCGTCGCTCGTTCTCGGTCCAGCCGCAGCCAGCGGATGATCATTTTGCACAGCACCTCCGACCGATTGGGCCGAGGGAGATTATAGAAGCCATCACATCCCATCTATTCCCTTGTAGCTCCCCTTCAGCCACACTCCTGCCTGCGACTTGGCAGACATGCAAATGATCCTGTCAATATCGCCCTCGCCCCACACCCCACAGCCCCCAACCCTGCAAATAAGTCATGCCCATTTGCTGAAATGGGGGGCTGTGACCCAGGCTGGCTGTCACACCACATACTGCTTCTCTTCAGTCACTCCGGAGATAGCACTGACATCTCAACTAAGGGACATAAGAGAGAGAGAGAGAGAGAGAGAGAGAGAGAGATTTATGTTTGGCTGCATTTATTCATGGGATAATATGAACCACTTTGGCAGCATTTAGAGGAAACCATTACAAATTCCATGTCTATACAAATGCATAGAGGGAAACAATGGCATTCACATGTCTGTTCCAGTTTTAACTAAGCTGGGATGAAAATCATTATAGATTTTCTAATTGTATGGAATAATCTGTGCCTGTGGAGACTGTACTGCCCATATGTAACTTTTTATATCCTTTATCACTGCTATAATAACCTGTAGATAAGAGAGTAACATTTTTTTGTTTTTTTCTGTCTAAAATTCTACAAAAATGATCACATAGTGACAAACATATTTCTATTCATTAAGAAAAAACAACAACTTTATTTTAAATTATACTGTTCAAGCCCCAGGTCAATATTTTCTTCATTTCCAGCTTCTACTTCCCATGGGTACGGGTATCTGCACCAGCTCTGCACACAAGAATTTTGTGATTTTCTCCCATCTCAAGATGCAGATGTGCTCAAGCTTATACTCAAGCTGGATAAGGAGCATATGTGACGATCTGTCTTTGAGTTATTCCGGAGATTTTCAAAGGGATTTAACTCTGAGTTCTAGCTCGGTGACTCAAGGACTTTTCATAGTCGTTGTCAGGAGCCATCCGAGTGTAGATTTGGTTGTATGATTAAGATTACTTGTCCCGGACAGTTTCCTAAAAAATATTTTTGGCGGATTCTTTTGAAGATATGGCCTTTGTTTTTCATCTTTTGTTGTCTCTTTTCTTTCAGGTCTCCCCAGTTTTTGACGAAAATCCCTGCCACTGCATGACATCAGTTTGATGTGTCTTTGTTTGGATGATACCTAGTTTACAATTATTGTACTCAATGTGAAAGACTGCAGTAGTTTCAAGAACTACTATTAAGCCCATTAACTGTATGATAGAGATTTGTTGCGTCTTTGTCTAATGCCTGGTTCACACTACAAGACATTTCTGTCCATTCCGACAGTCACTTTGACACATAAAGCAATTGTGGAGTCATAAAATTGTGCCATGACTTGACCGACAGACATGACACACTACATGATCACTGGACCTACGCCTATAGGCAAGTAAGGCAACTGCCCCTCCACTTTTCAAGGTGGGGGGGCAAAACTCATATTTTGCCCCCCCCCCCCACTTTTTTCAACTCTTTTTAAGTCAAAACGTTGTTGCATAATATTTAATTGAATATTTTCAATATAAAATGTAATTAAAAATTAAATAAATTAATCTTATTTACATTTAAACAATTGTATTTGAATTATTCTGCACCCCATTTTCAATCCAAGTGGCATATTCCAGGCAGTACGAAGCAAGTGCACCATGGTTGCATGTCCGCATATTAGAAGGAGTTTGGATTGTTTGTATTTCTGTAAATTTGCTTTCAAATACTGGTAGTTAGCTTTCCTGTTTTAGTTGTGGATGCATTTCACGTTTTTGCCATTGTAGTCTGAGACACATTAATGATAAAAACGGGGAAGATGTGGAGAAGCAGCTTGTCTGATTGCGTGTTTCACTCCGGACATCTGGTGCTGCTCTCTGCACGCGCATACTGCAGCAGAAGCTGTACAGTCCGGTACAGCGTGCCACAGACTGTAGGGTAGGCCTACATGAAAAACCAACCATGAAACGGCAGCTAACTATCCATAACTTATGGAACAATAAGATAAGGAAAAAACACGTGGGGTGACCAGACGTCCCGCATTGCGTGGGACTGCACAGCATTTCTGTCTGTTTTCACGCGTCACGCAAATTGAGATCATGTCCCGCATGATTGGTTGTCACCTGCGTTTGCATTCACCCTCAATGAGAAGAAGCTGCATGCAGCGGTCGGCCCACGTAGGCTCTCTGTTTATTGTCATAGTAACACCGCATGTGCATTTAAGCCCTAGGGCTCGCCCCTCCCGCCCCATATAGCAACTATTTCAACCTCCTTGATCGCAACAGGTGACACTCGTTAGCTAATGCGCGAGTGTCAGACTCGTTGGAGATGAAGTGCGCCTCGCCAGAAAAGTAGACGAGAGCAGGCGGCCACAGTGGGGCCGGTGACAAAAAGCTGTGGTGAAGTCGGACAGTTTCCAGCAGCCTTCAGTCCGTACAGGAAGTCACAGACATACTTATATCCTGTCTGGAATGATGTCAATTCATTAAAAAAGTGATCAGACCCATATATCCGTTTGTTTTCGGTCTCCAGTTGTTTTAATTATGATAGATTAATTTATTAAAATGCTTTACAGGTGATCTGTAGTTTAATGTTCATGGTTTATCCTCCATTTGACATGAATTCTCCTGTAAATCAGCATCATATCAGTTTGACCTGTCCCCTCAACTACACAGGCTGAATAAACTGTGTTTGACTATAAGGTTCATATTTTCAGAGGAAAAAAAAATACAAGACAACAGCTTTCATTAAGGCTCAGTCAGATACAGTCAGAGCTTCACATCTGTAGGCTACAGATGTTATTTTAAGAATCCTCAAATCCCACTGACCACAAATACTAAATACTTCAATAAACAAAACAATCCAGTGTTAATATACAGTAGACTACGTATAGTTTATGATGAACGTATTTAGTCTCTGATGACTAAACTTCGCACTGGGGGTGGGTGTCCCACATTGTTCCTCACAAACCTACTCCTTGTCCCACATTTGGTTTATTGGGACCTAGTCACCCTACCTACAGTTGTGACCAATGCAGCGTTAATGCAGAGCCCTCCAGCATTATGTTGCTCTGGACACTTGAAAAAAAATGTGTAACTTCTGCCTTTGTAATCAAATTTGTAAACTGTTAAAATGGTATTTGAATGTCTCATTTCTTTAAATTAATTGGTCCTGTGACATAGCATTGAGACTCATAATCAATAAATTTATTGGAATATGTTTTGTTTCTGGTTTTTCGCACATCCTTACTCAGGTCATATTTTGCCCCCCCCCCCCACCCCCCCACTTTTACACAAAGTTAGGCACCCATGTACACGATGGTACATACCAATCATCCCTGGTCGTCCTTCACGACGTGCGTGATGTCATCGGGTTATTCTTGTCCTATTTTTATTACTTTTACTATTATTTCAGTCACTGTGTTGGTTCATGTGCCAGCCAAAATGTTGTTGTAGTCACCTAAAAAAGCACCATCAGATGGCAGGAACTACATTTGAAGTACTGGAAGCAAACATACTGCATTCTCTACAACAAGTTCCTGCAAATGTTTCACAATAAAAGCCTATTTAGAAAATGAAGGGATTCTCTCAAGTGAAGTTATAAGGGGCTTTTAATTTGAAACAGATACAGGATGTGTTGAGTTTGAAATTATGGCGCGATGCATTAACTTTATCAAGGCAACAGGAGCAGATTAAAAGTTAAAAATATAAAAATACAGAGGGAATGATAAATAACAGCCTGTTTATAATGTAGTCTGTTTCAAATGAAGCTGGGAGCCTCTGCAGTTGTGGTGAGTAAAAGCCCCGCCACTATCTTTTAGTTTTCTTACTTTATGTCCCTCTCCATTATGAAGAAGTAACATTATTTGCTAGCTTGATGCTAATGACAGTACTCACCAGGTTGATAAAGTGCCTCTGCTGTTTCACACCATTATTTTTACCTTTTTACTCTGTGTGGTAATGTCCTTAGAGGAACTATCTAAAACCCTGGGGTGTTGTTGTCATACAGTTCTATGGCAGCAGATCTGTGTTCCTATTGGTCAAAGTGACAGGTGTGATGGGAGCAGTCGTGAACGACAAAAAGAAAATCAAACATGCTAGACTTTTTGTTGGGACGTCAATAGGCATCCCAGACGTGGCGTTAATTGTCGTTACCTATGACACAGTACACGAGATGAAACGATGGATTATCGTCAGACATTCTTTGTTGTTCACGATCCATGCCAACACTGTACAACGCTGCGTTGGGCTAGAATCGGGCTGATACCGTGTAGTGTGTTCCAGGCATAAGCCTTGATCTTTTTGACCTTATGTAGTGAGGGTTGCTTATTGAGAAAACCAATTCTACAAATAATTTAATTTTTAGTTTCTCCAGGAGCTCATTAGTGATGACAATAAGTGTTTCCTGACCAAACAGTTCTGGGGACTCCCTGAGAGGAATTGCCTACTGGGAAGCTCCCTCGAGAACTACATACCTAAAGGGGCTATATTTCTTTTTGCATTCACACTACCAATGAGAATGCTGAAGTGGTATAATGTAGGACAGCCAGCGGTCACTTTAGCTTTGATGAGTCAAATTCTTACTTTCACCATCATATATGCACAGTAAAGTCTGGAACTCTGTCAGCCCATTTCTCCATGTTTTCTTCCTTTTTTTACTATGGGCTGTTGTTAGTGTTTTGTGTTTGTTGTTTACAAGGCTAACTGATTTTTAAAAAATGGCAGTTGCTGGTGCTGCATGGGCTGCATTGGCTCATGGTTCCTCTTGTGATGGGAAAGTATCTACTCTGAAATAATGTAATAATAATAATAATAATAATAAGTAGCGGCTCGTGGTGAAAATGGGTGGGAGGGCTGATGCATTAGGCCTATTAAGCAATATCACACGAGAGGGAGAGATGTTGTACTGTATATCGTCACGGCTGTGATTCGGTCATAGGTACGATATACAGTACAACGTCACAACCTCGAGTGTGATATTGCTGTTATACAACAGTTCAACAACAGCTTAAACAGCAATGCTGTTAACAAAAGGTGATGAAATTAATTAATTAAGTATGTTATGTAGCTCCCCCCCCCAAAAAAAACAGTTCCCCCAGTCTGTTGCCAGGCAACGCAGCACACACGCCAGGAAGTCACAAGCTACTTTGTATTTACATTGATCTGCAACTGTATAACTTCATCCAGTTTGGCTGATGAAACGTTGGCAAACCTGGATTGGCACGGCCGGATTCAAACACACCTGGAGGTCTGCACTGAAGAGTCCTGGCTTTCCCTTTCCTCGTCCTCTCCTGACGACCACTCATAATTTAATTCAAATGTAATTTTGGGGAAAATATCCATCTTGTTGGTGTAACGCTATGGTGTCAGTTTGTGTCAATGTAGCGAGTGTGACAGCTGGTTAATTAACAGTTGTATTTATATTTATAACACCTGTGAGCGGAGTGATTTTACTGTTACAAGTCCCACTGATGTTATACTCTATATCAGCACTCATGGAATGCCTCTCGTCCAATCAAATTACTCGGTCGGAACTAACTGTTAATGATCAATAGTTCAGCTGCAGTAACAGTAACATTACACCGAGATACAGTACCAGGTGACAGCAACAATGCATTACAACAAAACTAGAGAAATAGGCTAACTACAAAAATGTTCTGATGCCAAAAGCTCTCTCTCGCACGCACGCGCGCGCACACACACACACACACACACACACACACACACTGACTATCTTCCGCTGTACAGACAGGAAAGGTAAAGAAAGGAAAGGAGTAATGCTCCTTTAATAAGAGGTTAGGGCTTGGGCCTAGGGCTGGGCGGGATGGCCTAAAATCAATATCACCATATTATTTTGGGGGGATGCGGTGACGGTATGATATCACGGTATCGTCTTCTCTCTTTTTTTTACACCTTAAAACCAAGTCTAGGATGGAAACTATTTATCGTCATAAGTAAAACGGTTTCTAATCCATCTATTATTGTGTATAAAACGTTATATAGTATGTATAAACCTTAGAGGAAAGAGGGAGGGCTGCCGGCTCCCGGCCCCCCCTACCGTCACCGTGAATACTGCCCAGCCCTACTTGGGCCTACCTTATTTGAAGAGAAGTTCACATCGATGGCCTTTCTGGGATCTAAACAGGTTAATCACCAAGTCATTTAAGTCCGATGATTTTTGGATGAGGTCCCGCTCGATGGACAGCATTTAAAATAATCCACCTCGTTCAGCATGATGCTAACGCAATTCACAAGACTCAAGGCTCACTCTCCCACTACAGTAACAGCGGGCAGGCCCTCACTGTACTTCCACGCACTGTCATTGGCCAAAAGTTGAAATGCAACTATTGGCCTGTGTTGCGTTCAGGTGTTGTCAAGTAAATAACAAATTCCAGCACTTAAATAGGCTATAGCACAACACAGCACCATGTCAAGTAGGCCAAACCCAAACTGAACACGAGCAAAATTTCTGATTTGCTATCCGAACCGGGTCGGGTATCGACACTCTATTGCCTGATAGCTATAGGTTGTGTGTTCCATAGCTTTGGGGTGTAATTGACAAAATAGGAATTAAACATGTCCATTCTAAGAACCACAATCGTTCCCAGTTATTCTGGTGTGGACACAACAAAAAGGGAGGTTCTCAGAACAAGGTTATTAGAACTATTGAAAAGTTCTTCTAAACTGAAATCACCCAATATCAGCTGAACCGACCATCTGTTGGGCCATCACTTGTATCCATTATGAATTATTTTAAAAGAAATGGAGGGGTTGCCATGAAATTTGATACAGACATTCGAGACAGTGCAACATGCTAAATGTTACATACTAAAAATACATGTTAAAATGCAGAATGTAGCCATGTTAGCTTTTTGGACATGTGTTATCATCAGTGAAACTCTTGAGATGTTTCTGGTTGTAAAACAGTCACACTGATGTTAAGTGCCTTTTCAGATGAATAGTACGTTCAGAGTCATTACATTTTAACCTTTAAGATTAAAGCAATGAAAGATGCTCTCTTCTCTCATTCACTCTTCCAGCCCAGCATGAAAAACACTCATTAGCTTACTCTGAACTGAATTACTGATTAACATTTGTGTGATTTATGGTAAAAAGAAGGGTAGATGTCATGGAAACTATGTGTTTGATTCTATAGAGTGAGTTTTAAATGGCATAGTATCGTCTCTACATTTTCTGTATACTCTCCAGACACTCAAATAAAATAGTGCAAAGTAAATATAGTGCACTAGATATCAAATAGAGAGTAATTTCCAACACAGTCAAGGTAGTAAAATGTGTTCTGGAGGCATTGTATGGTTTAATTTGGCTGTAATATACAACACATACAAGTAGCCACCTAATATTTATTATAGAGCCACAGTTATTTCTATAAGAAGGAAAGCATGGCGAGATTGTGCTGCCATGGGCTAAATGAAATAAAGCTGCTATTTCACCCAATTAGCTGGTAGGCCATTCCAGCCCAGTGCCACCACACTGTAAATGTGACACGGGCTCGACACCAGGACAGTAAAGGGGCTGGCCAATGACTGTTTAGCTTTAAGGGCTGCAGTCTTGGCTTTGAACGTGCTAAACAGAGCAGGGCTCCTCAAGGGGTGTGAGTGTGTGTATGTGTGTGCGTGTGTGGATAAAGAGTGTGTGTGTGAGAGGGTACCTCTGTTTACCAGGCACTCTGCCTTCAGAAACAGCCTCGTCTTCACCTCGGAACAACAGGAGACATGACAGCCATACGGTCCCTCTGCAGCTGGCTAATTGTGTGCAACATGTCTGTGGAGCGTCTGCTCCAAGCCCCCACACCCGCCCTCTCCTTCATGACTGTGTTGACGATAAAAGGAGGAGACGTGGTCTTATGTGTGTAAAGGGTCGATGGTCAGAAATAACAATAACCATTAGGCTGTGGTTTGATTCTACTGCTAAGATGTCACATACTAACCAGAGAAAATAATGATATTGTCCAACATTTTGCCCTTAAATAACACAATCATTCTCTATTCTCTGCATAGTGCACTATATTTGCCTTGTGCCATTTTATTTGATGTTCAAAGAGTAAAATGTTTGAACTAATGTTGCCTTTAAACATACCCACAATGGCCAGAAACTCAGTAAAATGTGCAAAATGATGATGACTCATAGGTGTCTAATATCTCAATGTAGGAGTAACTGTGGAGTGTGTGCTTTGTTGTAGTAAGGGAGCGGTTTTAGACACAGCCATTGAAAGAAACAGTGTAGCACCTGTTGTGAGGATTTTCTTGAGAGGCAGTACAGACATTCAAGGTCCTCATCAGGATGCATTTTAATGATTTTGGTGTTCCTCTTGCACCAAAGTGGCCATCAGTTTCAGTCAATGACAACCATTCTCAAAAACTATAATAGCTTGTCTTGTTTCAACAGCCACATAACTACGACTTCTGAATAACTGTAACAATAGTTTTTGTATGTGTGTAATTCTGTAGCTCCTTCAGAGATGTCACAGGCCTATTGGAGGTCTTCTTCACCACTTCCCTTCTCTGTCTAATGGCCTGCTCTAGGCAGATTTACAGTGGTGCCATTTTTCCCCGTGATTATTTTATGGCTGACCTTACCGCTCTCCATTCATTGCCTCGAACATTTTCATGTCCTCCACCTGATTGGTACTTTTCCAACAACAATGGCACAGATTTGTTTGGAATGTTCCCTATTGTCTTCATGATGTAGTTTCTTTTTTCCAGGGAACTGACCTTCCAAATACAGGCATTTAAGCAAAAATCACCTGGGACACCATTTACTTAACACACATCCAATCACCATTCAACTTATGTGACAAAATAATTGGCTACATCGGTCTTTCGTAGGATCCACTTTACATCAAAGGGTAAGTTCAGCATTTTTGCATGCCCTGAATGGCTGCATGTCAGCCTGTTTCACCGCTGCAGTTCTTTTGCTCAATACTGAAGTGATTTCAAAAAGTGTTGTTCGGATTACTCACTTGGACACAGAAACATGGGAAAGTAGGGTCCAGGTTGAAAAATACCAAACTTACCCTATAAAGAGCGTTTTTCTTCTGTCAATTAAGGGTTCAGTGTGAAAGATTTAGGAGGATTTAGTGGCATCTGTCAATGAGGACTGCAGATTGAAACCAGCTGAACTTGTCTTGGTCAGAATTCCTTCAGTGTTCAGTGTTCAGGAGGTTTTTACTGGAGGCCAAATTATCTGCAGAGGTCTCTTCCTCTGCAAAACAAATGGACTCAGTACTTAAAACCAGTAAAAACACTGAATAAAGCAGTTTCATATTACAAATCAGTGTATCTCCGATGTTGTTTGGCATGTCCGGGATGGGTGGCTTGCCCAGCACCTGCTAATGTGTGCTCACTCTTTGCTTTGCACTCTTTGCACTCTGAGCTGAATTATAAGCAGAGGTGTCTTCCTCATCAAAACAAACACACCCTGTGATTAAAACCAGTAAAAACACTGAATTAAGCAGTTTTACATTACAAATCAGTGTTTTTCCGACGGTGCTTATTGCAGATGGGCTATGAGGAAAGGCAAAAATTTGAATGGCCTTATATAGAGACAGTGTTTCGTTTGTCTGTTCTGGGCTACTGGAGAAATATGGCGATTTTCATAAACAAGGACCTGCTTCCTATGTAGATATACACAGCTCATTCTAAGGTAAGAAAATCACAACCATTCTTATTTTCAGGTAATTATTAACTAAAGAAAATATCCATCCATCCATCCATCCATCCATCCATGAGACATCCCTCTCCCCAGCAACACCTTCCAGCTCCTCTTCGGGGACCCCAAGGTGTTCCCAGGCCAGATGAGATATGTAATCCCTCCAGCGTGTTCTGGGTCTGTTCTCAGGATGCCTCCTACCAGTGGGACGTGTCTGGGACATCTCCAGCAGGAGGCGCCCAGGAGGCATCCTGATCAGATGCCTGAACCACATCAACTGACCCCTTTCGACACAAAGGAGCAGCGGCTCTACTCCGAGCTCCTCACCCTATCTCTAAGAAAAGAAAAGAAAAGAAAATATACATAAAGAAAATATACATGTTATATTATATTATATTCCATCTCTGTCAATATATCCCCCCTAATTCCTACACACGGGATCTTTAAGTCCACAGTGATGTTGTAAAACAATAAAGATTGCTGGTATACATGTCTAAGAATACCCAGGACATATTGTGACCAATAAAAGTATACTGTGAATGAATGCGGAAATAAAGTTTGGTGTGCTGTATTTAGGCAACATTTACATGGCTAAAACATTCAAAGATATATATGTTCATGCAAAATGAACATATCTTGGACTAAATTAAAGTGGACAGCATAATCAAGATTAAATGAGAGAATTAAAAAAAAAAGGTGGAAAGCAGAGCAATAAAAAATGCTTGAAATATAAATAAAAATGAAAATTGCCTCAGGAAGACACAGTAACAACATGTGCTTATCTGTCTGCCAGTGTCTGTGTGCATGTGTGTAAAATACACAGTGGAGAAAACATTTTACACAGCACAGTAACGAAGAGGAAATAAACAGGAAGAGAGAAACCGTCTGGCCGGCCAAGGCTGCTGTCTGAGGCTGCTGGTGGGGATGTACCAGTGCAGGTTTAACCTTCACACTAACAATGCAATAGACTGATCAAAGCCAATGACCTACTTTCCCTTGCCTAATTCAGTCTAGCCCAAATTTACCTTGAGGGGGAGAAAAGGGAGTCCCGGAAAGAGAAGGAATCCCTGGGGAGGAAGCGTGACGTTGAGGAAGATGCTATAAACATCAATAGAGAGTGAAGAAAAAACCCCAACAACAACAACAACAACTGTGGCACAGGTAGAACGCCCCCACCCCTCCACCCCACATCCCCTGCAACCCTTTATTGTAGTGTTCATCAAACATTAACAGTGAGGACAAATACCATAGAGGAAAATGTTGCGCTTGGAGAACAGTGATGATGAAAAGCCCCCAAATGCATCTGACA
This sequence comes from Epinephelus lanceolatus, assembly GCF_041903045.1. NCBI lineage: Eukaryota > Metazoa > Chordata > Actinopteri > Perciformes > Serranidae > Epinephelus > Epinephelus lanceolatus. Next base: position 41,594,143 of record NC_135735.1, read on the forward strand.
AGGAGTAAATATTGAATTGAAAGATAAACAAGGTGAATGGCCTTTATTATTCATGCCAATGGGGAGACAAGGAAATGTGACGGCACGGAAAACAACATCCTTTATCTGTCTGGTCCTCTCATAAAGTGAGCACCACCCGACACACTGGAGTCGAGGTCAAGGCAAATTCGCACATCAGCGTGGTTCTACATTGTGTTGTGTTTGTGTTATTTCACTGCTTAACAGCATCTAGAACTGGCAGAAAGTACTTCTGTGTTTCAGCATTATCTCACATTATCAGTTTTTCAATTCCCGCTGAAATGACAGCCGTGCACACGGAGGCCTCTTTATGATTGGGCCATGAAGCACACTCCATTTCTATTCATGCAGTGCAGCACCTTATTGCTAGCTGCTCTGCATTCAGTGGGTCTATTATCCCCACAGATCCATGCTTGGAATGCAAGGCTGGTCTACTTTGATTTTCAGTAGTCCTCTCCTTTCAACACCTTTGTAACCCAGTCGACACATGTGTGCAAGGGTGTCTGTCTTTATATTTGGATTGCACATGTTTGCTTTCAATTTGGGTGTGGGTGTATTTGAAGGCACAAACAAGCATAGATCCCAGTGCATAAATTTAAAATAGGTACTTAATTATGATAGTGCATTAAGTGATTTACATTGTGCAGATGTTACAGGTACTGCTGGACAGCACCAATGTAGCAGTTACAAAAGCCTTGACCCTGAAAATCAGGAAAACAAAATAAGACACTGGAGATGTGGCTGCTCTCTTTCAGGTCATCACCATATTTCTCACACAGTGCATCTGTAATATGTTGCTATAACTTGTATAATCATATTCAATGTCCCGTTTTCACAGAAATACATATCATTTATGTTGTCAACATGTAAACACATATATGAAATAAACAACAACTTTTCCATACTTTCCGTCAGTAGTTTCATCTGGACATATCACACTTTAAGCTGTAACTTAATTTCTGAGAATACTCATCTCATCTAACCCTGCTGGTTATTATTTACAGACACTGGAGAGGAAGTAAACTTAACACCATTAACCTTACACAATTTCATAAATACACTGAACCAAAATAATTCTGCTTGGTTATACATTCAAACAATAGATTATAACATGACCTAATGCAATGATGGAGCCAGGTAAGCCAAAATGGATATAACAATACTGGGGTTTACAGAGCTACTAGTAGCCTAGCTGCTAACAACTTAGCATCGCCGTCGTTACACACGGCTCATATAATGTAAACAAACCTTCTCCTTTCAAATAACGGCTTTTACCATTACTAAAACGTGCACGTGCTTGATGACACATAACCTAAAGTAAGTTGGGCACCTTACTAACCTGAAAATCAGGAAAACAAAATAAGACACTGGAGGTGTGGCTGCTCTCTTCCAGGTCATCTGGGCTGCGTCCGAAAGGCCCACTGGCATACCGCATACTACTACTACTACTACTACGTATTACCACTAGATACTACTCCTACCTACTAAACAAGTTGGGTCCATTCGGACATACTAAAAGATTGGTGGGAAAACACTCTATCTGCTGGCAGATATGTGCCGTACCTCTGCCTACGAAAGCACCCCATCTGCTGGTTTGGCTCAGGTACTGCACCACAATTTGAACGCACCTGTGACAATTGAAATTACCCAAAAATGAAGCTGGCCACTCTTTACCAACCTGACTGTTCTTTGGGTCTGTCCCCTGTCCCCTCTCACTCATGTAACATGTAACATGAGGTTTTACAGCTGTACACTTGTGATGTGACAATAGTGTTTTTTCTGATGTCTGATTTTTGGCCTCATAAATGTCGCTAAATATTACAGCAGGGCTGTACAGTGCTACAGTCTTTATAGCATATGCTACTAGAAATGATCCTGTGCTAAGTGATATCTGTATCTACTGCACATGTGCTGGTGAGTTGTGAAAGGTTTGCAAGATATTACATCCAGGGTGTCTGCAGAGATTTAAAAAGTATTGAAAGTTGATGAATCAATTTAGTGAAAATTGAGGCCTTTAAGTTTAACATAGTCTAATATTCCTCTAATATTGCACAATTGGTTTGGCATCCAGAGGTCCCATGGTCAATAATAGCTTTATATGAGTTTAAAAAAGTCCTCAAAACTTATAGGCTACATAAGATATATTTCAAAAAGAAGTGTTGTGGCATGTGAGGAATATTAGCCTCTATGTTAAACAGTTGGTTTGACATCATTCACTCAAATGGTTTTAGCATATAATAGATAGCCTATTTACTTTTCTTTTGAATGTCAAACGAATGTGAATGTCTAATATCAAACTTAATACCGGTATAAAACAGACCGCTTTGTTCATAATCATATTAGCAGAAATACATTTTTGACCAATGAAAACTGTGTGTGTTGATAATTGTATAGGCCTATTTGTGCAACTTAAATCTTTAGCTTGTTGCACATAATGAAGGAGGCATACAGACCTGTGCAGCCACAACAATGGGACATTATACATGAAATGGTCAAACAGATTATACATATATATATATATACAGTGGTGGAAAAAAGTTTTCGGACACCCCATGCATTTGTGAAATATTGCATTAAGAGTCACTCTTAGGTCTTCAAGTGCAATTTCTTTTAGTACAGTCACAGCCAAAATACTAAATAAATCCTAAAAAAGCCATTAAAAACTTAAAATTGATTGGTTCCATAAAAATACATAAGAAATTTTGAGTATTGGGTCATTTTGGTACCAGTGATGAAGGTCGTTCTTTTTATTAAAAGACAGAATTTTTGTTGCCAAGCTTCGTTTCTACATAAAGCCAGCACATTTGAAAGTTCTTCAGACACAAAAATGGCTAAAACAAGGAACCTAACGCAAGAAACACGCCTGAAGATAAAGATTCTCAGCCAGGAAGGGTACAGCTGCCGCCAGATAGCCAGGAAGTGCAGATGCAGTCCTTCAGCAGTTGGATACACTCTGCAGAAATACAGACGAACCAACAGCTTGGAAGACAAACCAAGATCTGGGTGTCCAAGGGTTTCTTCAGCAAGAAATGACTGCATCCTGATCCGCATGTGTAGGCAAAACCGCCGAATGACATCACAGGAGCTTCAGGAGCAGTGGTCAAACCAAACTGGGGTCCAGTGTTCCACCCGCACTGTACGTGGCCGACTTTTATATCATGGCTTAAGGTCCTACAAGGCTATCAAGAAGCCCCTGATCAATGAGAGACAGAGGTTTGCCTGGCGTCGTTGGGCCCAGGCACACAAGAACTGGACAGCCAGGACAACAAGATAATGCCCCTTGCCACACATCCAAGGCCAGTAGAACTTTGCTGCAGGAGAACAGTATCCAGGTCTTAGAGTGGCCAGCTCAATCCCCGAACATGAGCCCCATTGAAAATCTGTGGTGGATTATCAAAAGGTCTGTTTCAAAGCATAAACCAAAGAATTTAGAAGAATTAAAAGCAGTAATTCAAGAAGAATGGGACAAGATTACCCCTCAACAGTGTGAAAGGCTCGTGGGGAACATGCCAGCCAGGATTAGAGCTCTACTACGTGTCAGTGGCAGGACTACTAAATATTAGTTTGATGATGTGATGGTTTATTTATTTTTTGTTCAGTTTTGAACACATTCTCTGTTATTTGTTGACTTTGATACCGACAATGTTGAGAACTGACATATGGAAACTGTGAAGAATTTAGTTTTGTTAGTTTTTCTTGTAAACAATAAAGAAAAAAAATATAATTTGTATTTGTTTGTATCTGTCTAATGCAGCCACACCTTTTGAAACACAAAAAAGATTTTTCCACAAATATTTCATGGTAATATATGAGATTGTGTAAAATTTTTAGGGTGTCCGAAAACTTTTTTCCACCACTGTATATACATATATGTATATATATGTATATATATATATATATACATATATATATATATATGTATATATGTATACATGATGTTTTGAATCTTGCCAGGCAGCGAGCATGTTGCATTTAAATAGGACACTGATGAGGGCGGTAATATGCCGTGCAACGTCTACGATGAAGAAGAAGACGAAGAAGAAGCCTGCGGTGCATTTTGGGTAAGTAGTAGCCCTGCAGTATGCTCTGCGATCATACTACAATGTAGGCGTGTTTAGTAGGGGTGGTAGCATACTACTCCTCCCTACTACGGTTTCGGACATACTACATACTAATTTGGTCTACTACAATCCATACTACTTGGCCTTTCGGACGCAGCCCTGGCGTTATGAGAGGAAAACGGAGCTACTCACAATCGGCCACCGTCCCTGGCCAGGCCACAGCCCCAAAGTGCCACCCACTGGTCTGAGGTGCACATAACGTGTCAATCCTTGTCTTAAAAAAAACATCTTTCACTGACTATTTTAGGGTACAGGTAGATATAAATCATGTCAATAATCCCATACAAACAATTAACAAAATACCCTGTGACCACATATAGTGGGCGTCACACAGACAGTACACTTGGGCAAAGAAGAACAAGCCAATATTTTTAGAATATAAAGCTATCAAATAACTATGTTACAACAATGTGAAAAGGGTCATTCAAGGTAATGAATCTACAGAGAATTATCATCTGAATCTGCAGCTCCACTCAGCTTTACAGAGCTGACTTTCAGCTCAATGTTTAGCTGTGCAGCGGCAACTTTACTGTGTTGTTTCACTCTCACAGTGTTGTTTTTGGTAGCAGCAGGAAGTTATTTTTTGGAAAAAGCTCTAAAAACCCACATTTCACCACTTGCTGAACACCAAACAACAGGCAGATACAGTTAGACCAGCTGGTGATCACATTCTTTGAAGCATTTACTGTAGCAGCTTAAAGGGATAGTTGGAAAATTAGGAGTAGGTTTGTATGAAGTATCTACCTAAAGTAAGTGTATTCGGGTAGCACATGGAACCTCCATACACAGGGCAAAATTTAACACAGACCTTTTAAGTGGTTACACAGGGTCAATCCTTTTCTGCTTCCGGCCAGTTGACCATCATATTACCAAACAGTGACCTGTGAAATTCTACAGACTTTGGGCGTGTTTTAGCAGAGTTCAGCAACAAAGAGCGTTTCGGCTGACATAAGTACATTTATTTGTCTTACTTGTTTTTTGATTACTGAGCGTCTATGTAAGAATCCAACCATATATCATCTTACTAACTGTCTTGTTGCCTAAACCATAGCACCAACTATGTAACCAACTCCAAGCAAGTGTTAGCTAAGCTTGATAAAATTTTAATAATGTGGTGTTACAAGTAAGCCGCCGATAGCATACAATACATAATGTAACAAAAACAGCTCATTTTTGCTCCTCGTTTTTAGAATGAGATATTGAAAATAAACGAAAAGATAGGAGGTTGAGTAGGGAGGTACTGTGTCTTGCTTGGTGCCAGGGATGTGGATAGCGGCAGGTCTATAAGAGGAGTGGCGAAAGCCATATGGTATCTGCCATCTGCATCTCTCCATTGTTATGGATACCTGTCCTCCCCCTAATGTAGATCAGACGATAGGTATTTACATACCTATCCATTAATGCAATACATAGTATCCACACATACCATGTATTCATCTATGTGTTGAGCTTTCCATTCGTGAAGCATTGGTGGTTAGATTATGGATTTACAGGTGTTTGGATAGCTATCATAGATAGATCCATAAACAGTATCATCCTATAGTATATGGAAAGAATTGTATTGAATTAAACAGACTTTTCCAGCAAGTGTTACAATTTACCCTCTCCCTCTCACAATTAACCCCACCCATGGGATACATTGCAACATTTCACTTCTATCACTTCTCAGTGCAATTGTAGAAGAAAGGTAATTTCTAGAAAAAAAGCAACTGTTCAACATTTGTAGCAGAGATGTGCATGTTGTTACAGTAAAACAATCTCAAACAGTTTTAATACCATTTAGTCAAAACTAAAATGTGTTAGGTTGTGACCCGCTCTCCTTTACATATGCTAGATGTCAGTCGTCACAACCCCAGTTTGGAGAATTTTTTTTTTTTTTTTAATTTTTATATACTTTATTAATCCAATTCAAATTAAATTTTTCACTCTGTTGTCAATTACACACAGGTCCGAACACACACATGCACAAACTGGACCTATACATGCACTAAGTGGAGAGATGTCAGAGTGGGCTGCCCATGACAGGCGCTCCGAGCGGTTGGGGGGTTCGGTGCCTTGCTCAGGGGCACCTCAGCAGTGCCCAGGAGGCTACCAGTCCACACTCCATATTTTGGTCCGGACGGGAACTTGAACAGGCAACCCTCTGGTCCTCAACCCAAGTCCCTATGGACTGAGCTACTGCCGCCACCACAGAAGCTAAGCAATGTACTGCTTTGGACAGGGTCAACAGCAAAACACATTTCAGCCATTTCAAAAAGTAACACCTAAAAAAAAATCAGGAAAGTTTAAGTGGACACTATTATGACAACGTTTTGAAAGGGATAAGCATTATTGGCTTTAGTTCCCCAGCTATGCTCTTGTCAAAGCCACCAGACTCCTGACTTCTTCTTGAAACTGGGGATGTGCCAACCTCCATCTACTCTAAGTAATACACTGATGATGGATAAATACCTCATACAACCCCACTTCAGAAGACCTGAACTATCTCTTTAAGATCAAGATATTTCCATTAGGATCTGGTAGAGACCAAAAACAGCTAACAGAGAGTGATAATTTGACTCACATTCACCAAATCATTGCCCTATCTGCTGGATGTAGAAATACTCAACTGTTTGCTAACAAGTCTGCCAAATCAACTTTAAAATGTTGTTATATGTTTATGATTTGTTTTCGCTCTCCCACGTTGTCCAAAAAAAAAAAGGTCGGCAATAACCAATCTCAGATCATTGAAAAAGTGTAGCACACTGGACTGGGAGAGGGCCAGATGTGTCACATCTGAGAGTAAAAAGTGGATGAAGGAGGCAAAATAAAACTGGAACCAGGCTCAGCGGATAGAAAACGAGAATAAATGGTTCTACCAACAACTTCACACCTGGGATGCTGTCCTTAAAAAGTCTTGTCATTTCCTGCATTTCTCTGTGCACAACTTGTGGTGCTTATGAGGAAGGCTGTACAGCAAAAGCTGAAACCATCAAGGGAAGATTTCTTTTAAACTTACAGTGCAACAAATTCAGTTTCTTTTACAGCTCTACTCACTGACACTGGTAATGAAAGTGTTCAGTGATAAAAAGAAAAAGAGATGGCACCATTGTGACCTATGTCACAAGAGCTTGCTTTTGGGTATGTACAGGTATACTTTATATATCTATATACTGTAGATTTTGTTTTCCATTCAGAGTTGAGAAGCAGATAGTGCTCTGAGGCAGTAATGCCCTCATTTCACTGAGAATGCTCAGGTCTGTTCAGGAGGAAGCAGGCTGACCTGTCACCTTAAACCTTAAAGTTGCTGTAGAATTGATCTCTTAGCACAAACAGAAATGTTTATCTCAGCTGGAAACTGGTGACAAAAATGTTGCCAGAGCTGCAGTAAATCTGTAGTGTTAACAAAGCTCTCTGGTCTCATGAGATTTCATAAAAAGGGATAATTTGTTAAAGTGTTAGTCATGCAAGAATTTTTAAAATTATTTTACTGTGAATGAACAGAAAAAATGACAAGTAGGTAGCAGCAAAAATATTGCAGGGTTTTTTTAACAACTACTGGGTGAACTGCCATGAAATATTTTACATTCATTCATGGCTCCCAAATAATGCATCCTACTGACATCGTTCATCCTTTGACTTTTTCTTTAGCACCAGCATCATGCCAACATTTTGATCCAATACTTTTGTTCATGACCAAATGCCTCCAAAATGAATAACATTCCCATCAGCCTCAGCTGTACTTTGTGTTTATCACTAATAAACAAATGTTAGCACGCTGAACAATGACTGTAAACATGTTTAACATGTGCAGCTGAAGTTATGAGAAGAGTGAGTTCTCTTGGTTGTAGATACCATGGTGTCTATCTGTTGCTATCAAAACAATACATGTATATTTGTTTAGATCCTTAAATTTTAATTATGCAAGCAATTCCACTGTGTGAAACATATCTCAAAAGGAAGTTTTAAAGTAACATACACTGCACATTACTCTGCCTAAATAAAGGTTGATTCAACAAAGAGACCCTAATGTACGGTCTTATTGGTTATTAAAGACCAAAAGTGTGTATCTTAACAAATCCAACCAAAACCACCTAGTAAAGCTGTGTTTATCCACCTAATGACCAGAGAAAACAAACCATGCTTAAAAAGTAGGTTTGTCCGTGGAGTCCTCCCTTCAGAGGTTTGTTCAGGCTTAGCAGTGTAGACCCCAACCCATAATCCTCCTGCAGACACACCTGTAGAGGAGAGTATAAAGACCCTGGACTGAACTGAGTCAGACATCAACCTTCAAGGAGTCTCTCCACAGCAGCTCTCCACAGAAGCTCCACAGCCTCCAGACCGACCATAAAGATGACTCTCTCTGCCAGCCTGCTGCTGCTGCTGCTGCTCGGCCTCGCTCAGGCACTTCCTCTCCAGGAGGAAGGACAGGACACCGTGGACATCACCACCAGGATTCTGACCACCAACAATGGCACCAATGAGATGCTGCTGGAAGGAGACCTGCTGCTTCCCACAACCAGAAACGCCATGACGTGCTGGTACAATAGCTGCCTGTGGAAGAAAGCCTCCAACGGCATGGTGATGATCCCCTTCACCGTGAGCAGTGAGTTCAGCAGCTGGGAGAGACAGAAGATCGACTACGCCATGAATGCCTTCCACAGCAGCACCTGCCTCCGCTTCGTCCCCCGTCAGAGCGAGTACGACTACATCAGCATTGAGAACAAAGCCGGATGTTTCTCCGCTCTGGGCAGAGCAGGAGGCAAACAGGTGCTCTCTCTCAACAGGCAGGGCTGCCTCTACCACGGCATCATCCAGCACGAGATCAACCATGCTCTGGGCTTCCAGCACGAACAGACCAGGAGCGACCGCGACTACTACGTCAGGATCAACTGGGAGAACATCGACCCGCAGATGGCCTACAACTTCTACAAGCAGTCCACCAACAACCTCAACACTCCCTACGACTACTCCTCCATCATGCACTATGGAAGAACAGCCTTCACCATCCAGTACGGGATGGACACCATCACCCCCATCCCCGACCCCAACGTCCAGATCGGCCAGAGGCAGGGACTGTCCTACTGGGACATCGTAAGGATCAACGCACTCTATAGCTGCTGATAACAATGCTGATGCTAATTCCTACTTTTCTGTTTTTTTTTTCTATAATTACTCAAAAGCTACTATAACCTACAGAATCAATGCTAAAGATTTCAGTATCTTTTAACCATATTATTTCAAATGGTCAGACAACTGATTATCTGACTCCCATGACATGTCTAAATTATATGTAATAAAGGTAATGCAAAATGATTGCTAGTTATTTTTCTCTGTTTGTGTTCCTGCAAAAATTTGACATGTAGCCCAGGTGTGCAATCACCTAACAAAGGGATTGATCGCTCAATAATTGCAGCAGAGGTCTCTTCCATTTTGACTTCAAGGGACTGACACAAAAGCCAGTTGTTCAAACAATTAGGAAAATAGCCCAGACCAAAAAACATGCACTCAGGATGACAAAACAACAATATTGTCATACAGTAAGTAAAAAATAATGCTCAAAAATAATAACAAAATACAAATAATTCTTAGGGAAAACATTTAAATGCACATGCTCTTTCTCTCTTTTTTTCCCAACATGTCAGCACCAAAATTGAAATTTTCACATGTATGCACAATATATCCTATAGTGAACCAGCTCATAGGATAGAAAATGAAAGTAGTGGGCTGTACTACATCTCCAAGGGAATCTATAGCCAAAAGCTCTGACTTAAACACTACAGCACACAAGTTACTGCACAATATTTTAGAAATGAAAACAACTCATCAGCCTAGTTGTCCAAATGTCAGATCAAACAGGACCCTCTAATAATGAACATATCTAGGGTACAATGACAAGACCCTCTAATAAACCCTTCCCTGTATTGACATCTTATTTTAGATATTATCACGTTTGATTGTTTAATTGGTTATAAATGGATTATTTAAAGCCCCTACAAGGAACTTTCATTTAAGTTGATTTTGGCGACCCTGTGGACAAAAGCGGTAGTGTTTTGCTGGAATGAAGCCTACATTTCCCATGAGCTGTAGCGCGTATTGTCATAAAGACGCTTACCTGGCTCGCGCATGTGTTTGTTTTGGGGATGAATGAAACAACAAGATGGGAAAACTTTGCCCCCGCTCCTATCGGGGATCCCAGCTCACCTCTGCCGCGCCCCAGCTCCACCTCTCCGGCGTAAGCGCCACCGCCGCCGGGGTAAACACAGCGGTCGGCTGGTAAGGCTGAAGGCCTGTTTGGCGAGCACTTCCACGGCTTCTTGGACTGAGTATGGAGTGGTGCCTCACCTCTTTATTTCTCGGCACTCGCTGGACCCCGTCGATGCCTGGCTGGTACCTGTCGTCGGCCCGGATGAGGTGTTCCAGCCCCGCGGCCCCTGCTCTCCTCCTCCCCGCTGGCGCGGGGTAAATCTGCGCAACCTGCGGCCTCTGTGTGTGGCTCCCCGGACAGCTAACGCCGTGGACCCGCCGGCTCCTGCCAGGATTGGGCTGGTAAATGCTAGATCGCTAGCAAACAAAACGTTTATCCTGAAGGATTTCCTGACTTCCCGAGGATTGGATTTTCTCTGTGTGACTGAGACGTGGCTGACTGTTGGTGAGTCCAGTGCTTTTACAGAACTTTTACCTGATGATTGCTGCTATTTTAACTCCCTGCGGACGTCGGGTCGAGGAGGAGGAATAGCAACTATTTGTAAGAGTCACTATAAATGTAAGCAGCTAGGTAAGATGACGTGTGCCGTCTGAGTGCCGTAAATCACTTCGTCCTGGAAGCGACCTGGGGCGGACCCGGACACAGTTTCCTAAAGGTATGGATATACACTATATAGAAATAGCTTATCTTCACACTGATGCTCTCATTTGCTGTTGTAGGTCACGCACAGACATCAGCAGAAACGAGAGACTTTTGCATATCCAGTTAAAAGTTCCTTGTAGCGGCTTTAATTGAGCCAAGGCAAAGTTACTTTCACTGCATCAGCAACTGTGATGAAAATTAAGTCAGTTTGAAGTGTCTTAAAAAAAGAGAAAGCCATCAACAAATTCTGAAAAGCTCTCCTGGGATTTGTGCATTAAGCTTGTCAGTTTTTAGCTTGCTGTCAAGTCACACAGGGTGCTTCATTATCTGATCATAAGGTCACTGGGTCAAAATTTCAGTTAGTTCAATATTTTTGCTTTTGGTAAAATACATGCAAAATTGATGAGATTCACATCCGCCTTGGCCACACGTTTTTTGTATTAGCATTATAAAATGCTAAACTAAGACGGTGAACCTGTACCTGAACATGACACCCTCTAAGCGTCACTGTGTCAACATTGGGTGCGGTTACATGATGGCTTCTCATTCAGAATGAAATAAATCTGAATGAAATCATTCAGAATTAAAGTCTTTCCAGGTAGTTTACATGATAAATAATCATTCCAAGTGAGGGTTTACCCAGGAGATCAGTTTAATCGCCTTTTAATCGCCTGTATTCGGGTCTGCGCAAGGTTTGGGGCAGGGAAGGTTTCTGATTGGATAGGGGGCGGGGTGGATGTTACGTGTTTACGTTTACCGGAAGAAAACACTGTAGTCTTTGTTCCGGATAACAAGAGGCTTGACGCCGCCGTTCTTAGTGTCTTTTTCAGGCTTGTTTTGCTTATGTTCTTGAAGCAGCAGTACGACAACAACCTTCTTCTGCTAATGCTTCTTCTGTTGAGGAGGAGAAGGGGGGCAGAAGGTTGAAGAAGGGAGATAGAAGACCGTGCTGTGGTGAATGGAAACTGGTGAGTGCAATGAGTCCGACTGCTCTATCTCAACCTGTTGCTATGTGCGCTATATATGTCATCGCGCCAGAAGGGCAAGGAAACAAGCATGTGCAGAAAGACCGGAATGAACTTAAAGAGGAATGAGTGTATACAAGTGCGAGAAATTCTTTCATTCGGAATTAGAAATGGAATATTCCAGCCCCTTACATCGGATTGAATTTTCAATCGCATTGGCCATTTTCATTCCAAATTAGGTGTTTACAAGATCACTTTTAATAGGAATGAACTTTCATTCCAAATGAGAAGGGAATTAAACTGTCCATGTAAACGTACCCAGTGTCAGTGTAAGCATATTAGCATGGTGATGTTAGCATTTAGCTCCAAGTGCCCAAGTACAGCCCAATGCAGTGCCTGTGCCAGACAATGAACAGCAAGGGGGCACAGGGTTTTTACGGGTGGGCAGTCCTTTTTACACGGTCATTTACAGCGGAGCGAGAGCAGGGCATGCAGCTCCCAAAATAGAAAATCAATATGGGATGGGCAATAATAGCCTGGGTGGGTCATTAAAGTCTTTCCTTTCATTGTGCCCATATACATGCAGAGCACACATAGGCCACTGTAAGAAATATTGTTATTACCAGCCGCTACAACATCACTACGGCTAGTATTATTTCCACCTTGTGAATCTGTGTGTGTGTGTGTGTGTGTGTGTGTCATCATGGCAAAATGTGGTTCTGGAGACACCTTTTGTAGTGGGAACTACCACATAAAGTGTTTTGAGTACTTTGCCAGGTGTTAACATGTCTGTCTGTGGATAGAATTTTGTCAGCATGATAGCATCTCAGTCGCAAAGTGTGTAGTTAAGATTGCAATGGAGGCCAAGTTTGAAGATGGGTGTGGTCCGAGCAAGGGGGCCAGAGGAAGGGAGGGGCCATTGCCCCATCACTTTATGTCCCTGGCCCGCATTCTGTTTAAGTGGCCGATCATTTTATAGCAGCTCAAGATGGTCTCTAGTATTGATTGGATTGTAAATATTTTAAACATGTGCATGTTAATCACGTGCATTACATGTGTATCATTCACCTGCAATAGTGAGGTATATCATATTTTATATCCTAGGTTAAGTAATGATGCCGAGATTGCAGTTATAATTGCTGCAGCAATCCCACCACAGCAGAAGCAGTGAGTGTGTCTGTAGCTATGGAATATAAAGTGTATTTAACTTTGACAGTTGTTTTAGCTGCTTAACATTTTCAAAGGGGCTCCAATTTATCAACTAATCATCTTCACATAATTTAGTCCACACAACACATGCCCTCAGAGTTTGAGCACAATTTACAAATTTTGTGAGACTTGTCTGCCCGCAACTACCCTTGAGGTGATGTTGAGAAATTCATGAATCCGTGAAGATTTCAGGTTCACTGAACCTTTTTTCTGACCTCTCACTTTCCCACGCTGTTAGTGATATGCAAGAAATAATAGTCTAATGGGGAAGCACATTATCTAACAACTTCCTTCACTCATTTAGTTCAAATTATCCAAACATCTTACACATAAATGAATCCAATTAAAGTACTGGGAACAAAAAAAAACTACTAAATGCATCCATATGTCCAGTTTGCAGTATATTCCAATTACCTGGTAGTCATTTGAATAAAGTCTCCTTATAGTGTGTGTGCACATAATTGCTTGCCTGCTGTGTGGTTTAGGGTTAGCGGGATGTGTGGGAGTGCATGGATTGGATGGATATTGTCTGCCAATCTATCTCTCTGATCTGGGGCCAGATACCAAGGCATCTAACAACCCCCTGACGTACGCACACACACACACACACACACACACACACACACACATACACACACACACACACCTCACCCCTATCCAACTTCAACTTGGCAGCCATTTACACAGAAGCAATCTTCCTCATCATTAGGCCGGCCACCTTCTGTGAGAATACCAGGGGCAGTGTGACCCTGGCCTGTGCCAGCGTCACCTTCCCCCTCTCATCATTCCCACTGCAGCAACACAGTCCAATAGTCATTGTTTTACCTAGTGCCATAGTCTGCCTGAATGTGCCCAGCAAGCATTTTACTGACAGAGATTTACAGGAAGTGGCCAAGTTCAACACCAACCTGAATGAGGACAAATTAAAAAAAGATTATGGCAAGGCAAAAACTCAGATTGGAACAACTTTGGAAACTATTTGTTCGGACCATATTTAGGTCATAATAGTAGGATTACCAGGATTCTGGTTACATACATGCAGAACTTAAGATGTTTTGGTGCTGAAATCAAACAGGTTTGCCAGTGTTACTGCAGACCATTCAGGATTATGTAACTGACAGGTTGGACTTTGGATCTGTTTGATTGAGTTGGATATGATTAAGTGATAATGTGCAGCGTTCATTTAGATTTTTTTTATCATTAAAGGAATACTTAATAAAATGACCAGTTATATAGCAATAAGTCATGCCATTTTACCTTGAATCTGTAGAGAAATCTTTGTTTTTCTCGCATGCCAAACATCTAATTATAAACTCTCACACAACTTGTGCAGTATAAACCATGTCTTATTTTTCGAGTCGTATGCTCAGTACTTCCCAAACACATGCATTTTTACTAAAAAACCTTAGAATTGGAGTCTGGCTTTGAGGAGAGATAAGTTTTACTTTCAGTTCAGTTTTAAATAGTAACAGTAAAAGTTTTTAACTGAAAATGTATGAGAAGTAATGAGCATTCCACTAGATAAATTAGACTTAGATTATACTGCATGATTTGTGTTAGAGTTTGTAAATGAATGTTTAAAAATAGTTTTTTGTTAAACGTGGTCCCAAATCCATCAATAAATCAATTTTTTTTTTCATGAAGGCACGTGAGAAAACAGTTTCCTTTATTAATTCAAGGTAAAATGGCATGACTAACTGAAACACAAGATAATTTTGTGGATGAAGTGCTCCTTTAAAGCCTTAATGGGAAAGGTTACAATTGGCATTCACTCCCGAGTAAAATGACTTTGCAGTAGTTATGAGTATTTATTGGTTTCAGCTCTGATGATACAAATACAAAACTTGGGTGGACCCAATTTCCTACATGATGCTAGTACTTGTCACAGTGAGTACTGCCTGTCTCCATCCAAGCAGCACTCAAACATCGTTCAAAATAAGTTGTCACCAAGTTTGAAAGAGAGACTTAATGAGTAACAAATATAAAAAAGAAGTAACAAGGGCTGCCCCTGACCAGGAATTTTCCAACTAGACCAATAGTCGTCATTTAGGGCCATTAGTCGACTTGTCACCTACATGTTTTATGCAGTTATGCAGTTTAATTTACCCAATTAAATTTTATATTTTTGGTGGGGCAACACGATGGTTTGAGTTCAAGGTCTGAGAAAGAAAAGTAACATTGTGTTACATTACAGAGAAATATAAAACCGTACAAATGAACCTTCATTATTATATAGGCCTATATTTTATCTACAAGTGCACATCACACACTGAGTGAGCCGCCTGTTAATGACACTGGCCGCGTTTCCCATTTAAGAGCGATCTTAGGGCTTAAGAGCGCAGTTAAGAACTCTTTAGTAAGAAGGGTCGCTAAGATAAGAGTGTTTCCCAGATGCCTTCTTAATGCCCTTCTTAGGATCGCTCTTACGCGTGGGCCACACCGGACGCGGAAGTGCTGCGAATAGCCTCGAAGCGCCGAGAAGCGAAGCCAATTTCCTTTCGGCGCCCATGTTAACCGATTGTGTCATCCACACCGGCCGTGCCGCGCAGCTCCGCTGCCAGTTCTGCAGCGATCGTTACGGCGTCTGGTCTATTTTCTGCGTGAGCCGTGAGCAAATGTGTCAAGCTGGGCACGAAGTCAAACAAAGGAACAACAACAGCATCCGGTCAATTTTCAGAATAAAACAAATTTCAAAATAATACACCCCGTTTGACAAATGCGATGTATATATGTATGTGTGTTTATATACATATTATTCAGTGGTATCTAAACAGAGCGCGAGAGAGATGAACACACACACACACACTCACACCCACTAACACACACGAGAGAGAGAGACAGAGAGATCCGGGGCACACACACGCAAACAGAGAGAGACTCCAATGATGGAAAAACAGCCCCAAATGTGACGGAGACAACAGCTGGGAGCAGACACCGTCTCCACATTTAAGACTAGACTTAAGACTTTCCTCTTTGATAAAGCTTATAGTTAGGGCCGGCTCAGGCTTGCCTTGTACCAGCCCCTAGTTAGGCTGACTTAGGCCTAGTCTGCCGGAGGACCCCCATAATACACCGGGCACCTTCTCTCCTTCTCTCTCTCTCTCTCTCTCTCTCTCTCTCTCTCTCTCTCTCTCTCTCCTTCTCTCTCTCTCTCTCTCTCTCTCTCTCTCTCTCTCTCCTTCTCTCTCTCTCTCTCTCTCTATTACTGCATCTTGCTAACTTGGCCATTCTGGATGTCACTAACTCGGCTTCTTCTCCGGAGCCTTTGTGCTCCACTGTCACAGATTAACTCATACCGCAGCGGTGCCTGGACAGCGTGACGTGTGTGGTTGTGCTGCTGCCATGGTCCTGCCAGATGCCTCCTGCTGCTGCTGTTATCATTAGTCATACTTCTACTGTTATTATACACACATGATTATTATCACACATGTATACTGCCAGATATTAATACATACTTTCAACATATTGTACCACAGTAGCCAGAACTATAACTATAATATTATTACTTTCATTAACGTTGTTGTAAGCTACTGTCATTACCATCTGTCCTGCATCTCTCTCTCTCTCTCTCTCTGTCTCTGTCTCTGTCTCTCTCTCTGTCTCATTGTGTCATACGGATTACTGTTAATTTATTATGCTGATCTGTTCTGTAAGACATCTATTGCACGTCTGTCCGTCCTGGAAGAGGGATCCCTCCTCAGTTGCTCTTCCTGAGGTTTCTACCGTTTTTTTCCCCTGTTAAATTGTTTTTTTGGGGAGTTTTTCCTTATCCGCTGTGAGGGTCCAAAGGACAGAGGGATGTCGTATGCTGTAAAGCCCTGTGAGGCAAATTGTGATTTGTGATATTGGGCTTTATAAATAAAATTAATTGATTGAATTGATTGAGAAGCGCTCGTCGACCGGCGTGGAGAAATGCGCTTCTGATGTGAACGGGTTCGCGTGAGAATTTCGGTGCGTTGCGCTTCGCAGCACTTTGTTGGCAATGTGGCCCTGGCGTTACGATCGCTCTTTAAGACGCTCTTAACAGGAGCTGGCCACTACCGCGGTGTTGAAACTAAATCAATCGACATCAGGCACATCGATCACCCACCACTTCATCAGCACATAAGTCACACACAACCCTGCTATCTAACGCACTAATTCCCTGCTGCTCGTGTATATGTGTGTTTTAATAATTCTAATGAAAAACTAAGACGATAAATATTTGTTAATGACCTATTTTCATGACGAAAACAAGACTACATCTAAATAAGAAGTAGTCTTGGTAAGAGAATCATGAGGAAATATATTATATTCAAACAAAAAAACACAGATGCCTCGCTGAGGCCGGTGCCGTCTCCCACCACGTCCAGGAAGCTCCCCACTGCGTAAAACCGCAGCGCAGCCAGGCACTGCACCTCCAGACTGAGGGTGAAATTGCACTGGGTTGCCATTCGGATGTGTGGAGACACTAGTTGATGAGATGTTGTATCTCAGCCGGTACTTCATGAATTATGATATTTGTTTCCATCTGTGTGGATGGTGCTAAGTGCTCATTATTATGGTGCTTTATGCTGAATTTGTCACAGTCCAGTAGTGTGTCCAGAATATGAGTCTTCAACACAAGATTTTGTCTTAAAATTTAAGTTTGTCAATGAAAAAGAAAAACCAAATATGTTGACCATCAGTTTCACATGCTTATGCTGACAACTGAGGTTTTTCTTATTTTTATTTAGATAAGTATTATTTTTAATCCACATAAATCAAAACAACAGCTTTTACAAGAAAGGAGCTACCAGAGATGGGCCATGGACTGGATAATGGTCTTTATTTTACAGCAAAAGACTGACTGAAAATGAATTGGTCCAGTTGTTACATCTTGCAGAGCAGTATACTGGACTGCTATCATTTCTCCCCATTTCTGGATCTTTCTGCGGGTCACCATCCAGCAGGCTTACATCCTTGTCCAGATCTCTCAGATATTCTCCATGAGAATCTGGGCCATTTTCCCAACATTCCCTCCACATTCCCTGCCCAGTTAGCTGTCAAATTCCCAGACCACCACCACTTGAAAGGACACCCTTACTATATATATTCTTCCCTTTTACATCTCATTTTTATCTTGACTCTCTTTCTTGCTCTCTGCCTCTCTTTTTCCTTCCCAGAGTGTTCTATATGTCCCTATGCCCAACTGAGTGATCCTCCTGATCAAAAAAAAAAAAAAAAAAATGTCACTGTTACTTTTTCATCATATTCCAACATCTCCCTTGGTGTTTCATTTGCTGCCAAGCAGAGTTTTGGGCCATTGCTTGTGTGTAGTGCAGGGCTTCTCTCAGTGCAGCAGTGGGAAAACTCTATAGCACAGAGCTCACACTGCGTTTTGTTTTGTCCTTTTTCCCCGAGGCTGTGCGCATTCATCTCCATGTACTGCTTGCACCGCCATAGTCACCGCGCTGTCGCCTGGTTATAGCTGAGTGAAAACGTACTCCTGCACCCTCTCAGGCCAACTAATTATGGACTTTGATTATTCCCATTTTGTTTTACTGAGTGCGGCGCCGTCGCCAACAGGCGGGCCAGCAGAAAGGCCAGCACCATTGATTGTCTCAGTTTCGGGCCTAATTGAGCCAAATGGGAATGGCTGTTGCCAGAGTTCACTCTTCTCCAGTGTTTACATGCTGATCCACCAGAGAGACATTCATTACCGGCTCGCTGAAAACTCCTCTAGACACGCTCACATACACACATATACACTCACATTTTGTAGTCATATTGATAAAGGGTTGAAGTTCTCAGAGGTCTGCACATACAGCTGGGCCTGCAGATGCTACTGGGAATTAATGCTGTTTTCTAATGGTGCTCGGGTCTACATCACAGAGCCATTATTTCTCTCTGTTTCTTCCTCAACATCACAGTCTGAATGTTTGCTACTGCTCAGCCCACACTGGCTCATAATTGCGTACAAGTGAGCTTGATGTAAGATTTGTTGTCTGATTGAATCATTAAAATTCATGCATGTGAAGTTGCTTTCAGACATGTTAATTGTGGTCAAGCTATTTGACATAACAGACAAAGAGCTTCTTTGAGAGCATTTCTTTAAGGGTAGTGCCCCTGGACATGACTTTCATTAATCTGCAGTCCTTGTGCGAAGAATGAAAACACTCTTCCTTTAATCAAAGCAGAAGCATATTTGTAATAATTTAGTGTTGTGCTTATTTCTACATGAGGGTACTTTGTCATTTTGTGCTTTTGAAAACACTGATCGTCAAGGTGATCATGCCCAATGGGTGCCAGTTCATTTCTGAAAAGCTCCGCTGTGACATAAAACAGCCTCTAATGAAAAAATGTTTCTCCCTCCTCTTTAGTTATTAGGTTATGGAGGAATCTGTCAGTACATTTTAGATTTTTGTTTGAAGTGTTTCAAGTACAGTGCCTTTTTTTGTTGTGGCTCCTCTTCACTCAAAAACCATTCATCGCTACTTTAACATTATTACAAATTACACAAAAAGAACTGGGAACATAAACTTAACCCCAGTGGGAAAGAAAGGGCGTTCGCACTCTGAGAGATATGTTGAATAACACAGGTCTTCGCTCTTTTTAGGATCTGAGAGATCACTACAATTTACCAGGTACCTCTTTCTTTTTTTTATTTACAATTGAGAGCAGCCCTCAGGGCCCATGGGGTCCCATGGAATCGGCCGCTGGATCAGCATCCCTTCCATAAACTCATCACAAGCAGAGGCACTTCCAGGGGCTTTGTCTCCACCTTTTATGCCCTTCTATTAAAGTCCTCTTACAAGGACCTCCCCCTGAACAGGATATGGAGGAACAATGTGCCAGAACTGAACCAAGATGTGGACTGGGACTCAGTATGGTCCAACATCCTGTTGACCTCACATAACCCCAATCATCAAAAGATTCACTTGAACTATGTCCATCGGACCTATCTCACCCCAAGAAGGCTCCACGTGATGGGTCTTGTGACCGTCTTTCATTGTACACTTTGCTCTCAAGATGCCGCTGGTACGTTCATACATATGTTCTGGGAATGCCCCCCCGTTACTGGTTTCTGGAAGAACGTTGCCCGTCAGTTATTGGAAATATTTTCTGTGAATATACCTGTGACTGTGACTGCTATGCTCCTTAACGATTTGTCTCGGCCGCCGGCCCCAATCTATCAGAGAAGAATTATTCTTCCTGGACTCACTGCAGCCAAGAAGCTGGTCGCCATGAGGTGGAAACACCCTGAAAAGCTATTGGTAACAATTGGATTCTAACATTCCTAGATATTGTCTACCTAGAACTGTCCACTGCACGGGTAATGGGAATTAAGGACTATAAGAATGCGATATGGGTGTCGGCGGCTGGCACTTGGTCCTGGGATGCCCTGGGGGCATCTGTTTGTTGAAAAAAGAAAATAAAACAAAAAAAGAACCAGGAACATCTGCTTTTTGCGAAACCTATGTCTGCTACTATAAGAACTTTTGTGTTTTGACTGATGTTCAATGTAGTTTCTCACAGTACAGTTTAGGGATGTCAGTTAGATTTAATTTTGCTTTTGATAGCTGGACACCTATTAAATGGCAACTAGGGTGATTTTTAATTAAAAAAAAGACAAAATAATATGAAATACATTTATTTTAAATACTTTACTTTCGGTCCAGCGATCCATTGACTCTCCATTTTGAAGTGCTCTCCATTTAGAAATGGTGAAATTTAAATGTTTTATGATGTAAATGTCTTGCCTTTTATTTTCTTTGCTGACAGACAGCTAGCTGCATTAACATGCAGAGACATAGTGTCTGTCCACTGCTGATCCTTTGGACTCCACTGGTTAGCTAACGTTAGCTTTGTCCACTGTGCACCGGCACCACCCTGGTCGAGTGGGAGCTTTTAGCACCACTCATTTGTGATTAATGCTGGTAATGGTGTCCTGATGACGGGATGATGACTTAGTGTTGTGGTCAGTGAGTCAACAGATAGTTTATTTCATTGAGCTGACAGTTCCTTGGGAAGACTCAGTGGAAGAAGCCTATGAAAGAAAAAAGCTTAGATATGCAGACTTAGGAGCAGAAGCTGAGCAGCGAGGATGGAAGACTAGGATTTGTCCAGTGGAAGTGGGGTGTAGGGGATTCATAGCAAGATCAACTGTCTCACTCCTGGGGGAACTCGGAGTGCGGGGACAGAATTTGAGGAAGACAGTGAGGGAAATGTCAGATGAAGCAATTAAATGCAGCCAGTTTATCTATTACAGAAGAAATAATGTCAGCTGGGGGCCAGCAGGGGGAACTACTAAGCAGGGCACATAACTCCTTGAGATCAGGTGGAGAGATCCACTTCCTGTCAGGAGAAATCCAGGAAGAGGAAGTATTTAAGTGTGGGAGTGGCCTTTTGGAATCCATTTTGTTTGAGGCCATGCGGCAAGGTGAGTGTGCTTGCTGATCCTGTAAGTCCAGTTAGCTCCTTTAACTTTAGCTTATATTGTAGTTATGCTATGTAGTGTGTGAAATAGAGTATGGTGAATGTGACAGGAAAGCTAGTATCAGCATTGCTTCTGCCTGGAGCTCGCATGTATGGAGCCTGGGTTTGGTTGAAGATGGCAGTGCTGTTTGGGCTGAGAAAGCCATGTGTAAGTAAGAAGGAAATCCAGGAAGAGGAAGGTTATTTAAGTGTGGGAGTGGCCTATTTGAATCCATTTTGTTTGAGACCATGCTGCAAAGTGAGTGTGTTTGCTGATCCTGTGAGTTCATTTATCTCCTTTAACTTTAGCTTACATTGTAGTTATGCTATGTAGCGTGTGAAATAGAGTATGGTGAATGTGCTAGTAAAGGTAGTATCAGCATTGCTTCTGCCTGGAGCTCGCATAAACGGAGCCTGGGCTTGGTTGAAGTTGGCAGTGCTGTTTGGGCTGAGATCACTGTCCAGCCTCCTGGAGGTGTCATTGTTGTGAGGGCTCGTCCTGGGGAGGTAGACTGTACAGCCTAACCCGGCGGGGGAGTGTGATAGCCTAACAAGGCTTCCTTCCCTGGGTCTACCTCCTCTGTGGTAGTATAGGTAAGGTAAAGGAGGTTGTTCGGTTAGTGTGGGGAGCAGTGAGACCTGGCATTAGGGGAGTGTCTCTGGGACGCCAGAGATCACTGTCTAGCCTCCTGGAGGTGTCGTGGGACTAACTAGACGAAACACCGGTGAAAGGAGGTTCCCACCCGATGACCCCAAAGACATGTTAGTTATCACTGCTCACGGGTCTATATAGTTAAGCCTTGCCATAATAGCTTATCGTAGGGCTTAGGAGGATTATTCACTGAGTGCTGATCCCTTTTTTTTTTTGTTTTTTATTAGAGCACAAACTTCTTGTGTTTATTTGAATTGCTGCGAGACATGGTAGTCTGTAGTAAGTAAATGGTTTTATTCATTAATTGTTATGTTAGCACCACTAGCCATGCTGTCACAATGGTGCTAAGGGAGCTACCAATCGCTAAAGGGGGTCTGCAGCTCAAAACTGGGGCGACCTGGGGGGAGACCACAGGGTGGGCTTATTGTCTCCACAGCAGCGCTGTTGGGTTGGGACTAGAGCTCTGATTCTCTGCCTCAGCCTGTCTGGGCCCAACCCGACCCGTCAGGTTTGAGCCAGGCCTGGCTGTCTTTCTCATTATTGCCCCCGAGCCTGAATCAAGTTGAGAAATTGCCAATTTGGCAGTATTTCCTTTTGCCTACCCAGCAGTTGTAGAGATGTGTGTGACATACAGTGAAAAAGGTGATCATCATCTATACATCAAATCGCCATTGACTGCCTTGTGCACTAGACGTACCCATGGGGTAGCCTGCTCTGCCAAACCTGTCATGCATGGTATATATATGTATATACTGTATATATATGTATATGTATACATATTACTTTTACATTAGAAATTTGGGTTTTTAATTGGGCTCGGGCCTAAAACTGCTGCCATGGCTTGGACTCAAGTCGGGCTTGGACAGAAATTGTGCGGGGCCATATAGGGTCAGGATTGATTTTTTTGGGCCTGATCAGAATTCTAGTCAGGACAACATTACCAGTGGCCAATTTGCCAAATGGTGCTACTAGCTGATCCGGCAGTGGGCACTAAGCACTATATGATTCTGCACCTGCTAGATGGCTGTCTGTCAGCCACCAGACCCGGGTGGTGCACACTGCAGTTAACTAAGGAATGGCAGAATCAACTTATAGACTGACATGCATAACTGGTCAAAAATATTCTAACCACTTAGTGGTGAGCTGTTGACATCCAGTACAGTTCTGTGAAAGCTGGGTTTAGCATGCAGTTATATTTCTGTGTATCTTTTCTGATATATTACAAGCAGTATTAACTCTGAAATTGCCAGCATATTTGATATGGTGCAAGGGAACAATGAATGTCCCACTTCATATACTTCCATATTACCTTTTGATGCCAACATTAAATGCTACTCTATGTACTAACTGAATAACTTTTTTTTTTTTTTTTTTTTTTTTTTACAGTTTCAAAAAAACTCACCATTCAGATTATGATCCTTCACTGGAACAAGCTTCACAACATCATTTGCCTTGTATCATCACATTCGGCGAACACACTGCCAGCACACGGCCACCGTCTCAAAGCCTTCAGAGAGCACAGGGAGAGAAATATAAATCCTGTGAGATAAATCCATGCCACCAGCGAGCCCGCGACAATGACATAAAGCCGTATTTCATACCGGGCTCCTTCATTGAGGTCGGATTATCAGGGAGAGTAAGTGATGCAAAGGGAATACAATACCCCCACTGCTTACATATGGATGATATGATTAAGGTGCTATAAGCCAGGCTTTGACACTGACACACAATCCAGGTGGAAAGTGCATGTTTATGGCACCCATATCTGTGTGAACACAGTGTGAATGTGAATGTCACACTCTGACTGTGTGTCTTGCAGTTGCTATCTGATTTGATTGTCTAAAATTCTTGGAGGGAGAATGGATGACAGGCCGGGTGATACGTGGGCTGATGCATCAAGATAATTCACTTTACATCTTTTTGATAGACCTCTTCTCAACAGTCATCGTTAAAATGAAAAATCCCTTTCATAAGGCGACCACAATGTTCATTATGTCATTATGTGGGAGTGCAACATTTCTTTTTCTTATAACCGAATCTTTCTTCTTTGACTGACTTGGCAGTCATTAATAGAGTCGAGCAGGGACATATCAGCCAGCCAACTTCAGAATAGACCATTATCCCGCTGCGCTGTCCTCATAGAAAAGTGCAAACAGTGACTCTGATAACCCGAGTGGCAAAGGCAGAAATTAACAATTATCATACCGCATGTCTGCGCTGCCATTGATAAAAGGACCTTTTTAATGGGGGCGATTACTGTAACCATGTGCAATTTAACCTGATCGACTCAATAGGTGATGGGACTTTAATGCTAGAAAAACTCTGTCCACCTGAAAGGCTCAGGCCAATATTGATTATGGCAGCATTAAACATTTAAGTAATCACTGCACTTAGTTAAATGATTGTGTAATGAATAATAGATGAGATGGAAGGCGGACAGGGTAATAAATGGTCCGGGGAATAATATCTGGCCATGCGATATTCAGCCATGCCTCTTCATCTGCAAGGACGCTCGCTTTTTGAACCAACTGTCTCACTCTAATGTCTCATGAATCAGGGTGTTTACCTGCAGGGATACAGTACGTGCACGCACATACACACATACACACACAAACGCGCGCTATGTTCAGGAATCGTTGGGGATTTAATCAATTCACATTACTCTTGTGGAATGTTCAATGTGCGTGCAGCACTTATCCCCCTAGAGTTAGACTGCTATTGGGCTGTTTGATGAAGTATTGCAAAGAACTGATTTTCTTGACTAAAAAAGGCTGTTCTATTCCATTCAGTACTGCACTGCAAGTTCACCGTCACATGCACACGTGCAAATAGACAAAACATGATCAAATGAAGAAAACATCTCCATTAATTTGACAATACTTATGTGCGTAACATGAAGCATTGTAAATGTACAATGAATGCTGAACCTGCTGCAAACACAAACAACAATTTTATTCTCTCTTGTGTAGATGGCGTAGATTTTTTATATCAGTTGTCTAAAAGAGTCAGGTCAATAAGGCCTGTCCACATACACATACCGTACATATGCACACACACACACACACACACACGTCACACTGACTGCAGTATATGTGTGGGAAGGACACCTTCTTCAATCACTTGATGTAAATGGGCTGAGGCCTGTTGCAATTTACAACACAGTCCTGTCGTGTCTGATAAATTCAGCTCTGTCTCTGTGTTTATCATGTCAAGATGACTTCACTCTTGTCCCTCTTTAGCCCCGCTGTCTCTCCCATCCATGCATGTTTCGCTTGAAGCCCCTCATTTCCTTGGCGAGTGGGGGTGGGGTTGGTGGTTGGGGGAAGGTGGGGGTACAAGAGTGAGACAGCTTGGTAATTAGTTCTCGAGCATGCTCTTGCTAAATATTCCTGCCTAATGACAAGGCCAGGCAGGCGCACTACGCTTAACGGCCCGGGGTTCAGTTTGGTTCTACAAGCTCTGATCGTAATCCAAACTTGTAGTAAAAACTATGGCATCATGCAAAAAAAATGAAATAACTACGTGAATAAATAAAAGAATGTAGATGTTAGGGCACGCTTTGAAAAGTACATCAAAAGCAGTGATTTGTCAGCCATCAATAGTCTTTCCAGAGGGATGCCTGTTTCGCTGTCTGCTTCTCTCTGTCTCTCTGTCTCCGGGTCTCTCTCTCATTTAGTTAGATGATTGCCTCTTGCAGCCCCAGGGAGCGATAACAACCACCAAGTCTATTACTTCCTACAGCACTTTACTCCTACCAATATGAAACACTCAATAACAACAGGACCTACCCCATGTTAACTCCTATAGTCTATTAGCCAAACACCAATTCTATCCAACAGCACGCGTCGATACAAGGGAACCCCTGAGTAACATTATCCACATTCAAACGACTCAGAAGAGAATCATGCTAGTCGGTTGCATCAAAATGGGCGTAATGAAAAAAAAATTCTGGGAAACACATAAAGGAAGCTAATAAAGAAAGAAAACGAATGAGCAAACAAACAAACACAGCAGGGTTGATAGGGTGATGTGGGTTCACCATTTTCAAACGCCTCCATTTGAGATGTGGTGATGTTAGGATGGAGATGTGGCATTTCACATGCAGGTACACACACATTCACATCAAGACTGCCGTGTTGTCCCAGTGTGCTAATGGCTGGGCACTGTGCATCCAGATGCTACCCTCGCTTTCTTCCCCCGATGCGGCAGGGTACAGTGCATTCCAGCCTCTCAGGGCTCAGGTGTTAATTTATGCTACTGCACCACTTTTCCCCCTGAATACACAGCCTGACCCCTGCCCAGCGTGTCCCACGGCGGGGCTGCACCTCTGTCCAAGCAGGCCGATTTCATTCTTCAAAATGAGCTTCCCTGCTGCACAATCACATTCAGTTGCAGACAAACAAAAAGGGCTGAACAGAACAGAACCAAAGTAAACATAATGAAAAGGTTTTTGACAAATGTTTGGCAGTAGTTGTACACATATCAAAGTGCAGTGCGGGGATAACTCAGCCATGGTTGTAAATCACAGATGATTATCAGTGTGGAAATACTTGCATCATGTTAGCCACAAGGAAGAAAACAAAGGAGTGGAAAGACAAAGATTGAATGTATATTGCATCAAAACATTAGCCATGAATCTGGGAGCAACAGTGGGAGTTTCATTCTCTTGGAATAATCTTTGTTTTCTAACAGAATGAGCATGCTTAATTGATGATTACAACTCATCGCACTGCTGTTTTTTTTCTCGAAAGATGAGTAAATGTGAAGAAGAGAGAATGGCGGGGGGGGGGGGGGGGGGGGGGGCGGCTTCAGGTCGGGGTAAGGTAACAGCAGCTGATGGCCAGTTAGGCCAATATGTTCGTGCTTCAGAGAGTTTCTGGGGCAAAGTCTTCTCAGTTGTTGACTGGACGTCCATCTGAGAGCCCAAACTTCAATTCATTATTAATGATCTGCGGTGTCACCAAAGTCCATACACTTCATTGTTGAGACATCACCTGAGACATCAATGCAGACACACACACACACACACACACACACACACACACAGACAGACAATAAACAAAGATGAAAGCGTCTGAGCACCTGCCTCTTAAGCGGTTTTCTTATTACTCTCTGTCACTCCCGCCGGGCGGAGGGCACTTTGTAGATGCCCTGAAGATGTAGATAGCGAGCAGAGGAGGTTGAGGAGGAGAGCATTGTGGGGTGGCTTTGCGTTCAAAAGTAATCTAGGGACCTGGCAAAAGGCGTCTACTCTCTTCGTTCAATGCACAAAGCCCCTGCGCTGCCAACAGGCTGACAGACGGGAAGGCCTTGCACGTAGACAAGCAGCGTGCAGCACTCTCCGCCCTACCCAAAGGCATTAAAGACCAAAAAAGAAAAAGACTCGAGGGAAAATAAAAGGTGTAAAAAAAGAGTGGGTGGCGGAGAAGAGATAGCCTTTATAATTCATGTCTGGAGAGGAGGAGTGGAGGATGATTCGCTTTGTTGTCCATCTCGACGGTCAGCCTGGGAACAGAGGACTTGTGGTTCAAAGGCAGCCAGCCACTGCACCTCTCCTACAAACCTGCTGGGACTTTGCCATTAAATTCAGAGCTGTTTGAAAACAGATTTCATCACATTATCCCTGTTTAGGACCTTTGTACTTGGAGCCAGAATTAGCATAGTAGCCTGTCTGTCTGTCATTTACGCATCGAGCCTGGGGTATGAAATATATTTAGAGGAAAATTCAATAACACATCAACACTAAGCTGGTGTGTTTTTTCTCTTCAGTTCAACTGGAGCCAGACTTTTTTTGAACCTGGGTAAGCACAAGCATTAATGTGGGTCCACATTAGTCTGCGAGTTGGCACCATCAGTAGCGCCGGCATGGGGAGTGCGGGGTGGGGTTGAAGGGGGGGATCAGGAACTCAAAGTCGGCCTGGGAAAACCTAATACCCAAAGCCTTTTTTTTTATTGAAATATTTATACAGGTAAACTCACTGTATCTGTGCAGGTCCATTTACAGGAGATATCTAGGCGTCAGACCAAAGCCAGAATCGATAAAACACAATTATAGCAGGACAACCCATTGCTGGATCTTGAGTGATAGGAAGGTGGTGGATTAAAGCGTCAGGGGCCAAATGCATAGAATAGCCACGGGGGCAGAAATGTGGCTGTGTGGACTGTCACTGCTGCATGGCCTTGCTGCCTTCACTGGTAGCATTAGCAGCTTATAGCCCTCCTCACAATGCCTCATTATTTACCACGGTCTTCTTTTCATTTACCCATTGATTACTGATACCCCTGAGCTTTGGCGATAGTTAATGTGCTAATGTGCTGTATTACTCCAGCTGGAATGACATGGCTATTATGCTCCTTCTATAAATGGCTTAAATCTGGGAGGAAAATAAAAAAAAGCCCAAAGACAAACAATAACCTTGGAAAACACTGCCAGCATCTCAGCTCACATTCGCATTCAAGGCAAATGCCCTCAACAAATCAAATGACCAACAAGTCAACAGTACTTGTTTTGAAAAGGAGCCTCTGGAGAAGCATATAGCCAAGGTCACAGGCCTGGGAGTCACAGGGGTTCAGATGTAATAGATTTGAGTTGCATTACAGATGACTGATCTGCTACAAATCACTGGCGTTTCTGCAACATGCCAACAATGATTCTCCTATATGCATGTAATCAGTTATTACACACACCTTGAGGAAATGTCAACTTGACTCTACATGTGTGGTGTGTTAGCAGTATGTTTACGTTGTCAGTGGATATGTGAAGTGTGCAGTCGTGTGTGTATCGAGAAAAAAAGGAAGCGGGTAGGGGGGGAGTAAGTGGTTGGATTCTGTTAGTGTCACCGTAAACCTTCTGAACCACCTTCCGCCCTCTAATAAGATTGAGCACCAAGCCAAGCTGAGCAACTGCCAGACATGGAGACACCACCAGAATAGAGAGAAGATCTCTGGCTAAAAAAAAAAAAAAAAAAAAGGGGAGGAGACGTTTTTCAAGGGAGGGCAAGTTGAAACATTTCAATGCTGCGTCTCACTACAGAGGTAGCTCCGCCAATGTTTTCGGTCAAGGAGAGCTCAAAGAGCCCTTGTCAGGTAAATCAAGTATGACTTTTATTTCCTGGGGTGACGGAGGCACATGGTGGCTAGTGAGACGTCCTGGCAGTGGAAGCGATATTCACAAGATGAAGGATGGGGGAGAGGCACACATGCTGAACATTTGTTTAGCAGATTTTTAGTCTATAAACATTTTTGGAGCGCTGCTAGTTGTGTTGAACGTGCTTCAATTTTCCCTCCTCACAAAGCGTGGGTCAATATTATATTTCAAGCAAATAGTAAATACTGTTATTTCAATAAAGAGTGTATTTCATGCTGTTGTGTTGTAATATAGCTGCTGTCTACTCTGTTTTGTCCCTTACAAGCGGTGCTCTATCCCAAGTATTATTTCCTATCAAAATGAAAAGGTTTAAAAAAAATGACTCTTGACGTTTTACAGTGATGGAAGGGTCATGATTCCTCTCTTTGAAACATCAAGAACCAGCCTCAAATGCCAACAATAAGTCATCCATTTATTCTGCACAGTGCTTGAATATTCTGAATAGGGCTACACTTTCCTTTCATTCCATCTCCAGGTGGAAAATGTCACAGGGCTAACTCAGTGCTTGTAGCAGGCCTACTCTTCTGCCACTCTTTCAGCACTGCTGTGTGATTGCGGTGGGGGTGTCAGTGCGGCTCTGCCCCACAATGGCCTCCTCTTCACCCAAAGTCATTTACTTTAAATGTTTTTTAAACACTGTCTGCCTGCCTCAGGTAGATATAACTTAGCTTAAGCAATTGGCAATTTGCAGGACATCAGAGTGGACCTCTGCATAATGACTGTTGAATTACTATGGGGAACTCCATTAATGTAACACAGCTTTCTCAGCAGTCATGGATGCACACGGTGCATCTGGGGGCTTTAAGTTTACAGCAAACAGGCTATTGACAGTCTTTTTACAGCCAGTAGTATTGCAAACATATCACTTTTTATGATTGCTTGGTGTCTATTTAAAGTATCTTTAAGTTAGTTACTTAAGGAATTGAATTGTCTCAGCTCAAACAAAGAAACTTTTCACCACCACTTTTATTATAACTGAATACTACTTAGAGCACTTTGCATAGTTCCTGCAAATTGTGGGTCAGTACAAGGTTGTCACTGATATGGGTAATACTTTAGATTACAGCTCACAGATTTTTTTTTTAAAGATATTTTTAAGTCTTTAATTGATAGGACAGACAAGTGTGAAAGGGGGAGAGTGAAAGGGAATGACATGCAGCAGAGGGCCACAGGCTGGAGTTGAACCTGGGCCGCTGTGGCAACAGCCTTGTACATGGGGCGCCTGGTCTACCACTAAGCCACCGACGCCCCAACAGCCCACAGACTTTAATGTTGTACATGTGGGGTATCAGTAAAGTACTATCTCATTTACCTATATGAAGATAAATATGTATGTACAAGGGAAGGAGACAACTTTGTGTTTAAAAGGGATTTACACAAGAAATAATTTATGCTGTATCTATCTGACAAATGGGAATAATAGTCACTAGTCCATACCCATTGGTAGCTTTGTCACCTTCTACCTATGCCAATCCTTAGTGCCTATGTGCAGTTTCACATAGATTGACCACGTCAGTGAGTAGAAAAACGTGGGACAGACAGAATGACTGACTGACAGAATGACACACTGACAGTTTCCATGATTATGTACAGCATACCATACCATGACTTAGTCATACCAAAAATTAGAAAAAAAGACAAACATTCGGCCACAGGGGGAGCCACAGTGATCGGTCATATTTTAGCCATTTTTAAGCATTTTTCTGTTGTTATAGCGCCACCCAGTTGCCAATTAGAGTTAAATTTCTCCAGTCACCTTGAGGCGTCCTGTTCTACATATCTACCAAGTTTAGTAAAAATCAATATGGCGGTTAGGCCTAGATAAGAAATTAGCTCTCTAGCATCCCCATTTTGTTTGATGGGGTCAATAATGGAGGGGTCCCCTCAGATTATGTGTGGTCATATGCCTACAAAGTTGAGTGGTGATCGGTGAAACCCTTGAGATCTTATACACCTTTATGTGATGAGCCACGCCCTCCGCAATATTCATTGACTTATAGAAGCTCAGTTTTAGTAAGTTTTCCAACTTTTGCCAAGAGGGAACTTTAGATATTGGTCCCTAGATTATGTTCACGGAGTTTCATGCAGATCGGTCAAACTTCCTAGGAAGAGATCGATTTTAAGTGTTTTTCAAAAAATTCAAAATAGCGGAAAATCTATATAACCGGTAGTTATGGGTTCTTAGGCAAATTTGTTCCTCATGAGGAGAGGCATCTCTGTGCAAAGTTTCATGTCTCTACAACATACGGGGCATGAGATATGCCCATTCAAAGTTTACAATTTCAATCGGTTGCTATAGCGCCCCCTGTTGGCCAATTGATGTAATATTGCTTCATTCACATCCTCCCATGACCCTCTACCACTGTGCCAAATTTCACATGGATTGACCAAGTCAGTGAGGAGAAAAACGTGGAACAGACACACAGACACACACACACACACAGACAGAGTTTTCGTCATTATATAGTAAGATAGTAAGATAGCCTATTGAATTTGGCACACCTTTTTTTTTTTTTTTTTTTCTTACAAGCTACTTGATCCATTAAATGGGAGGTCTGTCTTAAAAAATATTAGGTTTATAAACCTACATTTTTCATATGGTATGTATGAGAGATTAACTGGTGTTACAGAGTGAAGGTTCCTCTCTAACAAACTGTCTTTGACAGGTACAAGCATCATCTGCAGAGAGGACTTTAACCACACAAAAGCCAATTTTGATTTTGACCTGTTTTGCATAGGTGTATTACCAAACGGACCTATGGGGCCCAAGAGCCCAAAGGCTAAATGGACCCCTAAGCCAGAGCCTCTGCGTGTAGTCACTGTTATCAACTTTGCATTTCTTGTCGCTCATTCATAATGTCAATAACAGAGCCCCAAAAATCCTAAAAAAAGAAAAACTGAAGGAATAGCTTTACATTCACTTTAAAGACGTCACAAGAAAGAAAGCATCATCATACATTGTAAGTGAGTGAGTATTTCTATCCGCTCACTTTATCTTTAGGACTTTAGATGCACTGAATAGGCTAAGCAAAATGGGCAATACAACTCTGTGGAGAGAGACAGCAGCATATTATACCTGTCCCGGGGAGGTAGAGGAGTCTTTTACACGTAAGAGCCCACAGGCCCATTGTGTTGTAATTTGCCCGTGTATTTAGGGAATTAATGTTAATCTGCGACAGCTGATATGATCTGCTGCTGGTGGCGTTTGTCATTTTAAACCTGAGAGTAATGGTCAGTGGCAGCTAAAAATGAGAAACTGATGCCTGAGTGTTTTGTACACTGCTCATTGCTACTGGTAATTAGCATTGTAGCTTAGTAAATCCTTGTCTTTTGCCAGCCCAAGTATCAGAACAGAGTCAGTTACCAGTGTGACTAAATAATGTTTACTCCTGCGTGCAGCAGGATGCTTGCACTGTAAAGAGCCAGCTGCTGTAAAGGAGAACACAGTAGAATACAGAAAAGAAAGGATCAGGTTTTGTTCTGGTTTTATTTTAGCTAATACTGATCAATATAAACAGTGGTGGACTCAGGCTGTTTGAGCTGGGGCATGGGTGGAATAAAAATCAAAATGACATCAGCTGCATGAGGTGGGGCGCCAACAAGTACAAAGTTTTCTAGCATGTAGGACAGCCCGTAACCTATGGCACTGTGTTGTGTTATTTTCCATTTGAAGGGCACTCTCCGCCCTTTATCAAGTTTTCTTCACTGGAAGGGCATCTTAGAGGACAATTTATCACGCTGTCTTGTACAAGGGGCAACCCAAGACTGCACTTTATCATATTTCATCTACCATAGGGGTAGAGGAACCTTTTGCTGCATTTTTTTCGAGACCACTTGGGGGTGATCAGCTAACCCCACCATCCACGTGTCTTTAAAAGTGCTTGGATTATCCCTGATACCGTTTCTTTGAATCCACTCTAAAATTCCCTGCCATCTTGGTACATTGTGTACGTACATCCTTTCGCTCAATGTGCTCTCATACTTGTACAATAATCAGAGAGGATACTTCGTTTTCTGTCTCTCAGGCATCAAATATGAGCGGCCTTGACTTGCTGGAGTGCAAAGGCCAGGTCTTTAGTATTTCATTAAATGCATACATGATGCCATTAGGTTTATTCAAAGCACACTGTGTACAGCCCACTGGCTTTCCTTCCAGAAACTGTTTCCATTTATTTAGGACCTTGGAAGTCACAGAAATAATATTTAAGCAAATACTTCACATTTCAGTAGAATACAATGCAGCACATAAAATGGAAATATGCAGTACAAAGTCCACTTTGCTTCCTTATAAGTCCCCCTGTGCTCCATGAAAATTCAGCTGTTCTGCCTGCCATGTTTTGTAGCTTTCAGGCGGTGGATGTGAATGACAAGAACTCTACTGGCAGGCTGTCAGAAATCGATTTGGCACCATCAGAGCATCAGTAGGATAGAAGCTTAGGATCCTTTCAGATCAGGGCTCCACATGCTTATTGTATGTGAGTATCCTTTGGAAGTCTCAACAACTGGATGTCCAAAACACACAGCTCGCCTTATATACTGGAAGTGCAGAAATGAAAATATAAAGAGTTAAACTGAATAAAATGACAGAAAGATCTGGAGGTCAAGTGTTGCAATTGTTCCAGCTTGCATTCACACAAACACTTTTTGCCCTCAGGAAGCCACTTGAGTCAATCATAAAAATGTGAAATGCTCTGTGCTGTGCTTGTTATGTGGAGTTGATAAAACCATATTTGTTGGTATCAAACCCAAAAAGACACCCTTGTCCTGTTTTTGCTGAACCTGTCACAGACTAATCACCAAAGAGGGCCTCTCCAGGTAAAGCCCGGCCACACTCACCCAACCAGATCCCATTTTGTTTTAGTGCTGTTGCAACATGTGCCATTTGAAGCAGTAACAATCATTATAGTTTCACTCCTCTCTGGTAAAGGGGAGGAATACAAAAAGGAGGAAAATGAAACAGAGAGATGCTTGGGTCTCTGCAGAATTGTCTGCCCAGCACCAGAGCTGGAACACCCAGAGAGCTTAAAGTGATATAAATGTCCCTGAATGACAGCATAAATCTGTATGATGACAAATAACCTCTTTGAAGCCCGCACCGCAGCAAATAGGATACCATTTCTGTATTTTAAAAAGGCAGGGGGACTTAAAAAAAGAGCCCTTGACAATGTCACAGTGGCAGTTTTAGTCTTGTAGAAACTGTGAGAGAGAGGGAGTGAGGTGGTTATCTAAATAAGAGTGTCACGCCTGCTTACTTTTATATTACCTTGCAACAATACCCCCCTTGACAAGCCATCCAAGAGAGAAAAGCAAACAATAAAGTAAAACAAATTAATATATATATTTTTTTCTACTCTGTCCAACGTGCAGCGTAATTCATCACAATTCTGCGTCCAGGTGCCAGCATAATGCATAAACTTAGCACGGTGCCGTGTCGCAAAAATTGAAATAGACTTGTGAAGAAATGAGCAAT
This sequence comes from Epinephelus lanceolatus, assembly GCF_041903045.1. Classification (NCBI taxonomy): domain Eukaryota; kingdom Metazoa; phylum Chordata; class Actinopteri; order Perciformes; family Serranidae; genus Epinephelus; species Epinephelus lanceolatus. The sequence continues at coordinate 41,628,990 of NC_135735.1, forward strand.
TTCCCTGTGGAAGAATTGGAAATTTCGCGAGGCCGTTGGTGGCTGACCTGTCATCAATCACTTCACAGCAGCACAAACTTAAAGGCTGGTGGGAGGCTGAGTGACTCAGGCAAACACCCAGCGGTTGTTGACAGGTGATACCCACCCAGCTGACAACCTAATAGCACACAGCTGAACTAACATGGGGAGTCGATGGTGATGGTGGTTCAGACGTCAAATATACTGTATGTGATAATTAACACAAACCCTAAAAGAAGGAAAACTTAGTCATACTAATGCATAAATAAAAACAAGGGAGTCTGGATCATTAGAGTACTGAAGGGGCCAACACATTCTCAGTCCCAATTTATCAAATATGGTGGCCCTGCACGTCAAAATGTGATGCACACTTGGTACCCCTCCTGCTTCAGTTTTTCAAACTCAGGGTTGACATGTCAACGTACGCTCGTTATGTGCATTGTGTCTTTTCAAAATTAACTTATTTCATAGGAAACGTACAGTTTCTGCTCCTTCAATGCATACAGTTCTTAGGTTTGCCTCCTTAGGCATGTGGCTAGGATTAGAAATTAGAAAAAACAACATGGTGTGGCTTAAAATAAGTTTTGTTACAAATGTAATGTAACGTAATATACATCATGTAGTATAAGCCACTAGCATGGTATGCTACATATACTAGCACACTACGTTGTAATTAAAATACTTCTATTGACTTTTGGTTTCACATGGGACACAAACATCGTGCTCCCAAGTGAAAGTCCAAATTTGGTTGAAAAACCTCATCATGAGCTTTGAGTGCATTGTAATTCAAGTGGACTATGAGGAAAATAGACTTCTGTACCTCACCTTAATCCATGTCTCCCAAGCACCTTGATCTAAAAGTAATAGATAACAGATGAAACAGTTAGCTTAAAGTAGCTGATGAACATTTAAATAGTATTAGTTAGCTGAAAGTGATGAATAAAACAGTTAGCTAAAACGGCTGAAATAAAGTATAGTTAGCCTAAAGTAATAGATAATGGTTGAAACAGTTAGCTCAAAGTAACCAGTGAGCAGTTGAAATAGCATTAGTTAGCTAAAAGATAAATGTTGAACATCTGAAACAACTGACAGGGCTGTTTACATAATAGCAATTTTTCTGAAATGTTTGACAGTTTGCAAAGCATTCTGGGAATTTTCTTCTACCACTCTGTTTGGAGTCTGCATCTGAAAGGACTCCATTAGGAGGGCTACCGGGAGGGCTGCATACCAATACCCCTCGATCCCACAAAAGAAACAAGCCAGCCTACCATACGCAGCACTCCAAATGGTAGGGACAAGGGGAGTATTGGGATTGAGCCAGGCAGTAATACTGTAAAGTGACTTATTACTTTCAAATTAAAATTATATAATGTGTAATATGTTACATTTTGAAAGTAACTTGCCTAGCACAGCTAACAACCTCACAGGGGTAACTGTGGAGTAGCTTGCTCAGCCAGTTGCATGGAGCATGCAAACATGGTTGTATCTGCACATTCACACTACCAAAATCTACTATAATTACTTCAGAAGAAAGATTATGATCCTGAGCTGCAGCCACGACCTTAACCACTGGAGATTTGTTGAACACACTTCCTGAATTAAAAAAAAAAAAAATCAAAACATTTGCCAGTGAATTTGGTCCAGGCAGTAGTTCTGTTTCCATTAAAGCATTGTATTTAAGTTATTACAGCAAATATTTTGTAGGAGATAGAGCTTGAAAAAAAAGATGACTTTTGTTGTCATAAAATACAGCCAATTGGGTCACAGCTTGAATCGAAAGTGTGTGACTCACTTCGGTGCTGCTGCCTTTTCCATTGTTGATACCTGTGATTTGAAAAGTTTTTAGGACACATCAGATCTGAGCGCATGTGTCTGCAAGTGCAAATTTGTGTGTGTATATATACCTACAGTATTTCTCTGTACATGTGCATGGATGTGTAAGTGAGTGGTAATGGCGCTGGTGTTGAAGAGAGTGGGCTTTCCCTATTGTGTAGAGACCTCTCCACCATCTGCCAGCCTGCTCCCGGCCTCTGTGCCTGATCGTGCCTGATGAAGACCAGATGTTTTCCCTGGCTGCTGCTCCCCAGCAGGACCTCTCCCGCATCATCCCAGCCCACTTTGGCTAACACTCAGATAAACACACACTTAATTAAAACTCTCACTTATGCACAAACTGTATATACATGCATGTATGCACAAACACGTAATTTATGTTCTTTTGTCTTTTCTGTCCCCTGCTTCCATTTTCTCAACACACACACACACAAACACACACACACACACACACACACACTCGTAGCATATCTACCAGACACACAAACACTGGTTAACATTAAAGCTATGCAGCACTTTTATGTACTGTAAAAGCCATTTCATCAGTGTGAGACACCTAGTGACCTTCCGACAGAGTCGAACAGAGATGCTGTTGATTTGTCCTATTTGTCCACATTAAATTCTTGTGTCACAAATTACGGACAAAGTTTTTCATTCATCACAGACAGGGATAAATCAAAAACTTTGCTTTTTGTTACACATCAGATGTAGTGGCTGTGTGCAGGTTTATTGATGTACTGATGTCTTATAAGATTTGTACTTTTAAAGTTACAATGATTATTTAAAACATTGTTTTTCTTTGTTTAGATTTCGTTCCATTTTTTTACAGGCTTCTAGCAGAGTAACTATATGACTTAGCCAGGCATGCCACATATTATAAACCAAAATCATCAACCCACTGAGGGCTGGATTCAAAATCACACCGAAAATCAAAGTACAAAATTGAAATGACAGTCTGATCCAACTTGTGTGAATTTTATCACAGCAACTCATAATGTGACTTAGTAGTGTGTATGGCCCCCATGTGTCTGTATGCACTCCTGACAATGCCTGTGCATGCTCCTGATGAGTAGGTGGATGGTTTCCTGGGGGATCTCCTCCCAGACCTGGATCAGGGCATTACATCCCATAGGTGCTCAATTTGGTTTAGATCAGGGGAACAAGAGGGCCAGTCAATGGCATCAATCCAGGAACTGCTTATACACTCTGGCCACATGAGGCCAGGCATTGTCCTGCACCAGGAGGAACCCAGGGCCCACTGCATCAGCATAAGGTCTGACAATTGCTCTGAGGATTTCATCCGGGTAGATAACAGCAGTCAGGGTACAGTTGGCCATGACAGAGAGGTCTGTGTGACCCTCCAAGTACATGCCTCCCCAGACCATCACTGACCCACCGCCAAACCAGTCATGCTGGATGATGTAACAGGCATCATGACGTTCATCACAGTGTCTCCAGACTCTTTCATGCCTGTCACATGTGCTCAGTGTGAACCTGCTTACATCTGTAAAGAGAACGGGGCACCAGTGGTTGACCTGCCAATTCTGGTGTTCTCTGGCAAATGTCAATCAAGCTGCACGGTGCTGGGCTGTGAGCACAGGTCCCACTAGAGGACATTGGACCCTTAAACCACACTTATGGAGTCTGTTTCTGACAGTTTGGTCAGAAACATGCACACCTGTAACCTGCTGGAGGTCATTTTGTAGGGCTCCTCCTGTTCCTCCTCGCACAAAGGAGCAGATACCGGGTCTGCTGCTGGGTTGATGCCCCTCTACAGCCCTGTCCAGCTCTCCTTGTGTAACAGCCAATCTCCTTATATCTTCTCCATGCTCTTAAGACTGTGGTGGGAGACACAGCAAACCAGTGCTTAATTTGAGCTGGAAAGTACTGGAACGCATACCAGGATCTTTTCAGAAAAGGCGCTGGTGCGTTCCGGAGCTAATTTGCATGGGTCTAGAACTTTTCGCATCTAAAAACTACATACAGTATTGGCTGATGTCACTAGTGTTGCAGGGTATACTGGTAATGGTAGACCGCGGTACTAAAACTCCACAGTAGCCTACATATGATAGTTCAAAGTCCTGTCGCAAGAGGGTGAGTGTCCAAGCGCCATCCCTTCGCGCGCTGGTCAATAACGGCGCGCTGGCCACCTGGTACTCAATATGCTGCTGTTGTGGTTTGTTTTCCAGACGTGAGTATCTTTGAGCAGCGAAAGTTATTATTTATTTCTTTTTACTTGTCGGCAGTGATTTGTTTTCCACAGAGCTCTACATGCCAGCATTTTGTGCAAGCAAAATAAATCATTCAGCATGCTGTACGAGTACAGATTTCAACCAGCAGCAGAAAGGAAAGGCAAATCCTGCCGGTTGTGGTTGAACGGGGGTCACAGACAGGATACGGCGGCCATAGTGCTCTGCGCCGCAACATAACAGCTTACAGTAATTTCCTCTTTCATTGGTGTCATGACTGCCCAGTAGTACCTGGACAATCGAGCCGTGGCGGCACACAGGTATGTGGCGTGTCAGAGGAGAAACGAGCCATTCACATTTCTCTCTCTGTGGCAGGTAACGGTCCACAAACCTCACCGCACTTTAGAGACTGTTCTTTACTTATGAAGGGACTGTTCTTTACTTATGAAGGGACTGTTCTTTGCTTGTCAGGGGAGGAGGGTGGATGGTTGATTTTAATTTTATTTATTAATTTTATTTTGATCCCCCCTATGTTAATCACTTATTGATGCTGTTTTTGAAGTATGAATAAGTCAATAAGTAATTTATTCCATTGAAATATCATTGATGTATTATAGAAAAATGATTTATCTTTTTATAAATGTCAAAAAGCTCATCTGCCTCATTTTGGCTGTGGTATCCTGATACTACTCAGAACCGTGATACTTTCACTGGTATCGTACCGTGGGTCCAAATTTTGGTACCGTGACAACACTAGATGTCACAACCATTCCATTCGGAGTTGCGCAGTGAGGTGGCTCGGGCGCCGCTTAAAGGCCCAAAGTGTTCCCCTACTTCTAATTTTACAAATTAAGCACTGCAGCAAACCATCTTGCAACCGCACATATGAATGTGCCACCCTGGAGAAGCTGGACTACCAATGCAATCTGATTAGACTGCAGGTACCTCCAAATGCTACCAGCAGTGACAAGGATATTAGCAGCACACAAAACAAGAGACGAATCAGTCAGGACGGATAAGGAGAGAACTGTCTCTGGCCACCACATGTAAAACCATTCCCTTTTTGGTGGTTGTCTCGCTTTGCCTCTCCATTGCACCTGTTGTCACTGTCATTTGCACCAAGGCAGGTGAAACAGATTCACAATCACTTGTGTTTCCTAAGTGGACAGATTGATATCCCCGTAAGTTAAACTGACTTGCTGTTATATTGTGATGATTAAACGCTCCCTTAAATTTTTTGAGCAGTGTATATTTATGGCTTTTGTCACTTTTATTGTTAATATTTTTCTTACCTCTAATTGTTTGATAATCATGTTCTAATTTTGGAAGTACATTTCCCATAATGCTTTGGGGATGCAAGGAGGAAGTATTATATTGCCATAGAGTCAGTGATGCTTCTTTGGGAGGATGGGCCCTTCCAAGTCATGTATTTCAGAGGCTAGGCAAGACTCCTTCCCAGCATTCAGTGAACACACATTGGAACAGGCTGGCAAGTGCCCAGGTGTAGGTCATTAAAGAGGCCCCGCCTTAAATTCTGGCAAATTGTGCACAGAGAATTGTGGGTACTACATGCCCACTGAGAATACACACATGCTTCCTTGAAAATTCTCTGAAGGAAGGACTTAGTCATTGGTAGAATTCGAAGGATCCTTGACATTGGAACAGTCCTTTGGTGGGATTCGATGACATAGCATTCCTTGAAATTCAGCCATTTAAGGATCCTTCCTTGACTTTGAGAAACACCATGTGGCTGCGGTCAAATAGTCTCTTTTGCTTGGATAGTTTACTAAGCGAGTGAAATGACCTGGAGTTGAGAATTCGACCAAGAGTTGGTTGAACTCTAAATGTTAAGGAAAGAAACTTCATTCCTCTCTCTCTTATCTCTTTTGGCATAGGATACACTGGACCATCCTTGATGAGGGGAAAGGAAATAATGCCATCCCACAATCCCTTGTGGCAGCAACACACAAGGCAATGCACCATTTGGTCCTTTATGCAAACAAACGATATGCTTTGTTTTTTTAACAATTATTTTCATGCAATAATACTAGGTGGCATTCATGTGGATAAATATGAGTGGACAGGATAATGAACGTGATCAAAGGTGACAACCATTTTGTTTAACTTTTGTGACTGATAGCCTGGATTCCTTTAATAAGAAGTAATATCTTTCACCAGGTTGTCCACTTTCATATATATATATATGAAAGTGGACAACCTGGTGAAAGATATTACTTACAGTACAGGCCAAAAGTTTGGACACACCTTCTCATTCAATGCGTTTTCTTTATTTTCATGACTTTTTACATTGTAGATTCTCACTGAAGGCATCAAAACTATGAATGAACACATGTGGAGTTATGTACTTAACAAAAAAAGGTGAAATAACTGAAAACATGTTTTATATTCTAGTTTCTTCAAAATAGCCACCCTTTGCTCTGATTACTGCTTTGCACACTCTTGGCATTCTCTCCATGAGCTTCAAGAGGTAGTCACCTGAAATGGTTTTCCAACAGTCTTGAAGGAGTTCCCAGAGGTGTTTAGCACTTGTTGGCCCCTTTGCCTTCACTCTGCGGTCCAGCTCACCCCAAACCATCTGGATTGGGTTCAGGTCCGGTGACTGTGGAGGCCAGGTCATCTGCCGCAGCACTCCATCACTCTCCTTCTTGGTCAAATAGCCCTTACACAGCCTGGAGGTGTGTTTGGGGTCATTGTCCTGTTGAAAAATAAATGATCGTCCAACTAAACGCAAACCGGATGGGATGGCATGTCGCTGCAGGATGCTGTGGTAGCCATGCTGGTTCAGTGTGCCTTCAATTTTGAATAAATCCCCAACAGTGTCACCAGCAAAACACCCCCACACCATCACACCTCCTCCTCCATGCTTCACAGTGGGAACCAGGCATGTGGAATCCATCCGTTCACCTTTTCTGCGTCTCACAAAGACACGGTGGTTGGAACCAAAGATCTCAAATTTGGACTCATCAGACCAAAGCACAGATTTCCACTGGTCTAATGTCCATTCCTTGTGTTTCTTGGCCCAAACAAATCTCTTCTGCTTGTTGCCTCTCCTTAGCAGTGGTTTCCTAGCAGCTATTTGACCATGAAGGCCTGATTGGCGCAGTCTCCTCTTAACAGTTGTTCTAGAGATGGGTCTGCTGCTAGAACTCTGTGTGGCATTCATCTGGTTTCTGATCTGAGCTGCTGTTAACTTGCGAGCAAAGGGTGGCTATTTTGAAGAAATTAGAATATAAACATGTTTTCAGTTATTTCACCTTTTTTTGTTAAGTACATAACTCCACATGTGTTCATTCATAGTTTTGATGCCTTCAGTGAGAATCTACAATGTAAATAGTCATGAAAATAAAGAAAACGCATTGAATGAGAAGGTGTGTCCAAACTTTTGGCCTGTACTGTATACATATATATATATATATATATATATATATATATATATTAGTAGTAATATTATTTATAGAGCAGTTTTCACAATCCAGGTTATAAAGTTCATCACAATAAAACAGAAAAGTCATCAAATCATTAGATTCTAAAGAAGAAAGATAATAGAGGCAATAAAATACAACAATTTAGTGTATAAAAACCAATACAATAAAGATGCACTCTTAGTAGTCTGTTTCTGGAACATTGTAGTTTCACCACTGCAGCACTATGTTGGTAGCATTCACTGTTGCATAATTACGGAGCACAGTTTGTGCAGTCGGATACTCTCAGCACCGCGGATGTCTTTTCTTAAGTCCTTATGAATTCTCCTTCCCATTTTTCCTTGACCCTGATGCTTTCCATCCATTGCATATTGGACTGCAGCCAGTGAGTAAGCTGTTGACTAACCCTAGAGTCCTGATTTGTTTTCTGTTTCCTATAGTTCTTTGTATTCTAGCAAATTTGCACGATGAAAAGTCATATAGAATTAGCTTTTAGTAGTTTATGTTTTCACTGTTACCATGGATGTACATCCAACTATTACTGGTGTACTTTTGATACTGAAGAAAACTTTAAAACTCGGCTATGAAGCAATATTTTAAGGACTGTCTTTTTTATGTGTGTTCAGATTTGACTCAATTATAACTCTGAGAAGGACTGTGATTGTGTCGCCCTGGCACTAACCTTTCAGATAATAAGTATGCATATGTTGTTGTTGTTGTATATGTTATGTATTTTGAAGTTAGCGGTTACTAAAACAGAGCTAAAAAGTGTTATTATTGGATTTAAGTTCAGCCAGATGGCCAGAAAAACATACATTTGAGCCCTAACAACTTTATGAGGTGGTAATTTATAATAGAGATGTGAGTTTGTCAGCTTCTTTTGGACTTCTTGTGCCCCCATAGCCCCCAAATTGATTAATGCCGCTTTAAACAGTCACCTTTTCCCTGCCAATAGAAGCTGCCAGTATGATGCTGCCTGGTGTAGCCCTAACTGTACTCTAATATCTAATCATATTCCTTTGGGCCTTGACTCACTTTAAATCTTCAACTCAAACTGGCATGAAACAAAGACTAGGCGGATTGGATGGAACAGTAAATTGCATTTCTTGGCACTGTCCTTTCTCACCCATTCTAACCTCATAACTGCTGTTGAACAGTTAAGAGAGTAATTAAAATCTTCTCTGCCTTTGATTCTGTGCAAACTGCTACTCAGTGCAGAGGTCAACAGTCGAGGCAGGGAATCTTAACTGTGTAATGAAATACACTGAAGAGGAGAGAAAGGAGAGGAATATTAAAAGATTGCCATAAGTAGAAGTGGCCGGTAACAGTGTCCAAGCCTGCAGGGCACTTTTATGCAAATGCATCCTTAAGGGAATGCTGCAAAATTGTTAAACCCTCACAAATGGGATCTAAGTATTGTTTACAGTCTTAACAAACACTTATTTTTCTTGCTACATTTGGCAGTAATGCATCAAATCAGTTGCTTCCTTTATCAGTGTCATCCTAGTGTTTATAAACTGGGTTATTTCCAGTGGTAGTTCATATGTCATTCTGGTACGGCAGTTGCAGTTCCATAGCTAGCCGCCACAGTATTGATACACAAATATTGACCACAGTTGTTTTTTGTCCCAGATAATAACTATTATTATTTCATAGATAAGTGATTTTTACATACATACACATATATATAAAACTACTGCACTAAAATGCCTTAAGTTATTTTTGTCATTACATGTGTGATAATCACAGTGATATAATGGCTTTCTTTTTCTGTTGCTAAGACTAGGCCCAGGGCCAGACATAATTAGTACATTTGTCGCCCCAGGCAAGCTTCCCCTGGCTTAAAAAGGTACTTAATGACAAATCGACGAGAAGGGATATGTGCAAATTTTGAAAATTATGTCTTCTTCTTTTCTTTTATTGTACTGTACCCTTGATGGCTTCACCCTTTGAATGATCTCTTACTCCAAAGCTTTTCACCATACCGATACCAGTGATCTAGCATGTTCTGACTGGGACGATCACCCACTAATGAACACAATAAAGTGAACTACATTGGGAGCGTATCTATGTTTCCCGGGTTCTATGTTCCCCACTTAACCCTGCAAAAAAAGTTCTATGTTCCCCGCTTGGTTGAGCGGGAAACATAGAACCTTTTTTGTGTAAGCGGGGAACATAGAACCTTTTTTGCAGGGTTAAGTGGGGAACATAGAACCCGGGAAACATAGAACCCTGGAAACATAGGGATGACCCCACTGCATTGCCATGACTAGAGGTGGTACCCCTCCACATCATTTTACCCCTATGTTAATTCATTCTACACACATATATACATATATATAAATTACAGGGATGGGGGGAGGGAGAGAATGACAGGATACAAAAGGCCCCAAGTTGAAATCCAACCTGTGGCTGCTGTGGTAAGGACACAGCCTTAGTGCATGCTCAACAGCGGCCAGATGCATACATGATGTGTGGGCACAAAAAAACAACCATACGCCCTTTCCCACACATTAAGTGGGATTTAATGTGCACACCTCATGCATTTGTCAGACCAGACATACATACGGTTTTAGCCGAGATAGTTAAGGAGGTGATGAGGAGGATATTGAATATGAACTGAGAGATGGATGATGTTGTTTTTAGGTTGCGTGCCACTTTCACTGATTGTGTTATGATTTTTGCTGCGCACTATTCAGTAAAATATCAATCAAAGGCACATTTATAAAGTTAATTTTAATTTATTTATGAGTGATGAATTTCATCATTTTTATTTGCATCCATCTCCCTGTTCATTTAATTTTACTGTTGTGAAGCACTTTGAAAAGTCAGTTTTAACTTGAGTGCACTATGAATAAATCATTGATCATCCTTTTGGTATTTAATAGTAATGACTTTGATTTTACCACGATGGTAGAAAGCAGAAGTTTGAGGAAATAGGTGTGGACACTACAAATATCCACAGCCATGCATAATGAAAGAATTGATATCCAAACGTATGTGTAAGGGCGTTTCTACATCCATTTATGGAGAACTATGGGCATGGATATGAGACTCATGCATGTGTGCCCAGCACTACAATGATCAAGAATTATGAAACAGAATCAGGCATACTCACAGCTTTATAAATGGTTCCATGTCATTGGTCCGACAGCCCATTAGTCTGACGTCCCGTTGTTCCAATATGTGATTATACTAGGCTATACTGTATTTGTGTACCATAGAGGATCAGCAAACGCAACAAAAGTAGGCTACTGGTTGAGATACAAGTGCCATAGAGAGGAGAGAATGAAACACCATAACCTCCTGTTATTAACTCTGGGGTCCGGGTTGTGTGGGGAGCTCTCTGCAGTGCTGAAACCTAACCAGACCTTAACCACAGGGCATCATGATGATTTCGGAACAACGGAACTTTGGAACAATGGATTTAATATGGTCGGAACAATGGGATGTCGGACCAATGGGCAGACCCCTTACCAATATGGAGAAAACAATACATATGTCTGTTTCTGCCTTTTTGCGTACACACAGTTTAGCTGTGAATCTTCACAGAGTTTTATGCATCTGGCTGCAGATGAGCTACTAGGCACCCCATGTTTGTTTTTAATGCCAAAAAATTGGGTACAATTTTTGCACCCCCCTCTAGGGATATCCTATAGGAAGCTGTCTCTGATTAGGCCTTAGCATAGTAGCCATGTTGCTGACAATAGACAACAGAGCCATGCATGACACCAAGGTCATGTAGTGTAGTAGTCATGAAGGCCCCAGTCAATCAATCATATTGTTATTTAATGCGATGGAGTTTGGGAATCACTGGACTCAGCAGTTAATCCAGGAAATAATGCTGCATTCTCATCATGTGGGACAGAAAGTAGAGCTTTCAGAGAAGATATGAGATTCCTAGTTGTAATGTTGACATGCATTTCTGACTGGTTAGGGTTACTTTAAATAATATGACCATGGTACAATCTGCCATAGCTGCTGGCTACTGGTGTTTGTTTACATGTGGAGGAGATAGCATACTGTCACTGGCTGATTAGGACTGCAATTCACTTGTTACTTTATAATATAGTAAATTACATTTTCAATAGATGTACTCTACATTCACACATCCACATCTACAACTCAGTTTCTGTTCTCTGTATCACTGCAGCCAGCTGCTGCCACCATCAACTGTCTTCATTGCAAAAGAACTACAGTACTGAGAGAGCCTGACTGAGGTAAGTTTAGCTCTTTCTTCACTGCCTGGAGGCATCACCACTGCTCACTAGGAGCTGAGAACTGCATTCTGGACAGCCAAACAATTTAACAGTTTGCACAATGAACAGCACAGATCATAATATATTTTACAACATTTTGTCACAGTCAAAGCAGATTTGTAGGATTCAGATTTCACTGCTGTGGAAATACAACAAAAAGAGGCAGAAGCTCAGTCGGATGGTGGTGCAGCCTTGCTTGTGGCTGACTCAGTACTGGAGCTGCATGGTGCTGGGTGCCAACAGCTAGAGTCTGCTGGTAGCATTAGTGCTCCGTATGTGCTCCAGCACCTGACAAAACACCTCACTGTGTGCAGCGGGTTTTACTGTGGATGATGTGCAGGGACAAGTTTGCCAACACGGGTGCAGATGACGGTGCTGTGATCATGGGGGAAATGAAACTTTCTTTGAAGATAAACTGGGATAAAAAAAAGCCAACAGAAACAATAAAAGAGTCTGCTGGATGAGTGGTGTTACTGTAAGGGACTGCACAGAATACCAGCACAGATTGGACGACCACGCTGAGGAATGGAAAACAAAACAAAACAAAAAAAAAAAAAAAAGCAGATCAACAGCTCATACTTGTTAGGTACTTAGTCGTGATTTGTTAACTGGTTTAATGAAGTATGTGGTGTTTTGTAATTTGTTGATTTGCACAATAAAAAAATGTTGAAAAAAAGAAGCGTGTTAATGATAATGGTGGTGTTAATGATGACAATGCTGCCAGCGACAGCTCTGAGCAACCCATCTGTGGTATCAGTTCTGACAATTTGATGATAGTTTCTTACTGACAGCAACATCTTTATCTTATTTCACTAATAGCATGTACAAAGTGGAAACAACCCGTGGCATATAAATAATGAAATATCTTTAACCAGGCTAGTGTCAAGTTAAAAAAACAAACATCTGCTTATCATAGTGTATTGGTGTGGACAAAGCAGCACTAACGTGTCCAGAATGGTAAAAAAGTACCACTAAAGTGACAACAAAGAACAACAGAGGTGCATTTTAAAATGCTACATCTTTTATTTCTGTCAAAGGAGATAGAGCTATGGCCATATTACAGCAGACAGCATTCTGTACTTGAGTGTTTGAATTGTTATCCCATTCTGCTTAGAAAAAAAAAAAAAAAAAAAGCTCAGCCAAGATGATCCCATTTTAGGCTTTTACAATCCCCTCTCTTCATCTCTCCAGGGGCTTCGGCGTATCTTCTCAGCCCACGATGACTCATTGGTTTGGAAAGTGAAATCTTTTTTTCATGCAATTAAGTGCAGCACTTTCTTTCATCCCCCGTTTTGACACACCTAGAGACAAAGATACAGTATCAGTTCTATTTCAGAAATAGATTGATCCTGAGATCATTGAGAAAAGAATGCAAAATTGAGGCCCTCTGCTAAGACACGATTGTTGCTTTAATCAGAGATGCAACGACATTGGCTGCACAACGGTAAAGGCCGATATTTGCCTTATTGACTGTCATTGGCCTGACAGCAAATAAGATGACATTCACTGATAGCAGTAGCCAATGTTTTTCTGTTTTGTCAAGTCAATTTTGCGCAGGCTAGAAAGCAGGGTTGGTGACTAATGGTGTCCTATCATCCCATGCACAATAAAAAACATGTTTAGGGTGAACAGACGTCTCCCTCTCAAGATGAAAGGGCACAGTGAACTCACTATCAACGCATCAGGGGATGCACCCTATTGTTTCCCTGATAATGCTACATTGTTAAACACCAACTCATTCGTGTTGGCAGGATGACAGTTAGTTCACGTTAGCTGTTAGCATCTGGTCACTGGGACTGACAGTTGATGGAGGTCATACGGAGTTACATTATGATGCTTTCAAGCTCTCTGCGGCGCAAATGCGTATTTGGTGAAGGTCACATTCTCATGATGTGTTCAAATGTAATCTTATAAAGAAATGTTTTTGGAAACAAACTTGAATAAATACAGTTGCTTGAAGGATACATTTCTTGATGTCTTCACAGCAATATAAATAGATATTAGAGAGGGAATTGTGATGTGTCACATATAGTAAATAAACGCCTATGAAGCAGTTTTTAAAAAAAATGTTTTTCATGTAAAAGGAGGTAACTGCAGAGGTTGTTTCATAAATGTGCATAACTGAACTTATGCTCATTCAAAGGTCGTGTAACAAAGGGCTGAGAGACTTTAAAACAATTCAGTTATTTTTGTAATGGAGCATCCTTTGTTCCCCTGGCACAAAAGGGAGTGGAAATAACAACAAAAACAAAATAAACAACAACAAAAACATCAGTATTGACTATTAGCTAATTAGTTACTTTTATATGTCTGTATTGGTATCTGCCTAGTGCTGATATGACTTTTATATATAACTGCAACAGAAAGAATAAAGGACATAAATAATGCACAAAATTGTTGAAACATTATGTTTGCAGCAAGAAATTATCATAACAGCATACCCACAACAGAATAGAGCAAAAGAATACAGCCCATGTATCATATACACACTGTAGTAAAGGTGAAACATTCTCTACCACATGTTGACATGGATTTATATCTCAGTCACATCCAGGTGTGAGATACAGGTTTGTGCACAGTTCTCTACCACCCACGCCGATCATTCAAAAGCTTAAAATACTGAAAACAATAAGCTGCCATTTGCCTGGGTTCTCGCTGATGTGCGCCCCTCGAATCACAGATTTAGAATCTATTCTGTTCCCTTGACTGGAGCTGACGGGGTGTCCACAGGGATTCAACCGACCTCCCCAGCATAGCCAAAGGTCACACAGCAGAGGTATGGCTTTCTAATGCAATGCCCTTTTGGTGGCGTCTGAACTGCCTGCATTGTATTCCCCTCACATAGACTTCTTGCGGGGAGAGAGGCTTTGAGAAGCCGGATAAGGAGAATAGCATTGACAGCAGTTCTAAAGGGCAATCATACAGATAATTCAGTCCAATGGCCCTCTTTATTGAGATTAAGGCGCCAGCACCTCTGATATTGTATAAACAAAACAATGGGCATTTCACCCTGTGATGGCCCAAGGACTCAGTGAGAGATGCAGGGAAAGGCATTTTCTACTCTGACAACAGCTCAAGCAATGCTGTTTTCTGATAAGCCAGCCAAGGAGAGCTGTGCCTGTGCCAAGCTGGCATCATCATTCACTGCGCTAAAGCACAAAGTGTGTTGTTGTGATGTCATGATAGCACATTTGGCAAGTTTTGGTAGTAGCACTGTTGGCAGGTGAGAATCTCATTCAGTATCTTTAGGTCTCGTTTTAAAGAACTTTGCAAAGCGGTCTTGTTTATGGCTTTATTTTTAATCATCCAAACAACACAGCAGTACAATTCCGTACAAATATTTTTGGTGCCCAGAGGATGAATCATAATCACTTTGATTGTCTCCCTGAGTTTTCCTCTAGCACTACAATGAGGTTCACATTTGCGACACTGAGTGAAATGTCTCAACAAATATTGGATGGATTGCCATGAAATTGGTACACCTTGGTCCCCTTGGGTTAAATTTTAATAACTGGTGATTCCCTGACTTTCATTCTGCCACCATCATCAGATCACAAGCTGTACTTTGTATTTAGTGCGACTGAACTACTAATTTGAGATAGTGAACATGGTAAACAATATGCCTGCATAACATCAGCTTGATAGCATTGTGAGGATGTTAGCATGCTCACATTTAGCTCAAAGCACTGCTGTGCTTAAAGGATAACTCAGGTATTTTTCAACCGACTCTATTTCCCCATGTAAATTGATCAAAAAGACTGATGTGAACAGCAATTTTGAAACGGTCCAGTATTGAACAAGCCAGCAGCGGGCGGCAGCTGTGGGACAAGCTGCAGCGGAAGCACATGGGGCAGTCACGGGAATGTTGTCACTGTATGTCCATTAACAGTGGTTATTTTTGACACAGAGCAGCTCAGATTGTTATTGTAAGTGTCCTTTTGACTTACCTTTGACTTGATACAGTCTGTTTATTATTGCCTCCTCAGCAGAAGTCTTGTTTTTAAATATCCCGAGATACCACGTGTAAGTTCTGGAGAGAGTATAATAAGCACAGTAGTCAGTCCCTCCAGGATCTCGTGGCAAAAAAACCTTGAATTTGCAGCCAAAACCCTTGAATTTGCTGCCAATTTTGTCAAAAATTGCAATAAAAATTGTTGTATTTTTATGTGATTTTTTGCGGGAAATTTCTGCAAATGACAAAAATGACAAAAGGAGAAAAAAAATGTGATTTATTTTAAATAAGTACCTCCAAAAAAATAAGTCATGCAATCACTTGCTATAATAATCTTACTGAATATTACAAAATAGCTGCAAATGTTTCTTATAGTTCTCTTCTTTAGTTTTATTTAATTAGTTTCAAAATATGGACTCCAATAATGTTGCAAAAAATCCTGAGTGCATATTGTAGCTCTCAAACCAGACAATGTCACTATAAAACAACATGTAAGCTATATCTTCTGTAAACATACCATTGTAATACATTCAACACATATTGTATGCATTTAAACAGTGCAAATTCTTATGTCAGTACAGAGCATTTCTCCATACTGCAATGCCATTGGCGCATTTGATGACGCGTCTGATGACGTTTCAAATGTTGCATGTGCGACGGCTTCCAGTAGGCCGGAAAATGCGGAAAAACGCGGAAAAATCGAGGGACTTTTGAAAAATTACAAGCCCCCACAAATATTGTGGACTTCCATTGAATTTGTGTTAATTATTGCAATCGCAAGATCGCGATTTTCTGGAGGGACTGAGTAGTTTATAGAAAATGTATTTTAGTATTGACTAAAAGATTTTCAATATCATGGATGATTATTTGCTTGATTCCAACAATGTGTCTCAGGCCTTTGAATTCTATCGCCGCCATATTTATGTATAACGGAGCATACACATGGAGAGTGGACAAGGACAGAGAGAGAAAAAAGGCAGCAGAGGTTTTGATTTTACTGTTTACACATTCATTACATCTGGCTGATGCTCCTTGTTATTACACTATCACCTTTGCTGCTGTAACACTCGTACAATAACTAACATTACCATTGTCATTTATTGCCAGTAGGCATCTCCTTGATGTATAGGAAGGGCAAATGTAGGCATAAAATATAATAAAAACATACTATAGGTTGTATAATAGCGAAGCATGAATATATTTTTTTCACCACACACACACACACACACACACTGTCAGTGTTAGCTTGTCAATGTCACATATTTTACTATTATGAATGTCAGCTGATGAAAATGGGTAATCAATCTATATAGATTTATTATAATCAGTGCTGACCTGTCGGGACAGTTCAGAAATATGTAAACACGAATCACTCTTTACAACCCTAAGCATTTTTCCTCTGTGGGCACAGGGTCACAGGAACTCACAACTCCAGGAACTCCTTGGTTTCCCTGCTTCACATCCTGCAGAGCCTCCACTGCCTTTTTTTCACTCTCTTTCCTCTAGAACTTATCCGTTTCCACTGTTGTTTTCCTGCAACAAGTGACATTTCATTATATCTCATGATATTTAAGAGTGAGACTTCTGCTTAAGGAGACAATAACAAACAGACCATGTCAAGTGAAAGGTAAAGGGACTTCAGACCCTTACAATAACAATCTGTGCCAATGTGGCAATTAAAAGAACACTTTTATTGGACATGCAGTGACGATGTTCGATTGCCCCATGTGCTTCCATTGCAGCTTGTTACCAGGCTGCCGGCCGGTACCAGCTCCCTCAGTACTGGACCAATTTCAAACATTTTTGTTCACATCAATCTCTTTATCTAGTTACATGGGGAAATAAGGTCCAGGTTGAAAAATGCCAAAGTTATCCTTTAAGTGCAGTCTCACAGAGCTGCCAGCATGACTATAGACTTTTATTTTGAGTTTGGTTGGCTTTGAAAGGGTTTCAACAGTGTAAGAGTTGCAGAATTTCTGCAAGCTGCTGAGGAAAGTTACAATCTCAAAGATCTGTTTTGTTCTGTTCATCGGCACCTATGCCGATAATGTGATCAAGTGTGTTTGTTGGCAGACAAAAAAGGCTTGAAACCGGGCTGGTGAATTTATTTATATCAGCTTGTTTTATGAGCCCTGCAGCTGGTGAAATGAGAGGGTTACCACATAGACGATGTGTGTTTGTGCATGTGTGTTTGGATGTGTGTGAAAGCGGATTATTAATGACCGTGCACCACTTGTGAATTTTCCCTGGATTGTCGCCACAGACACCCAGTTTGTAGGCCTATTACTTCAAATGCATGCACTTTCATCAGTGGGCCATAGGCTCAATCACCATTGTGTTAACTCATTCGGGGATAGCAATTGACTTGAGACATTAATTTAAGGTTAGATAAGATTAGGCTTTATTGTCTCCCTCAGGAGAAATGAAGAGAAACAGATGGAGTCACAGGACACAGCCTCTCCAGATACAAACAATATATCCTTTTACATATACACAGTCAGCAACTTGAGAGTAGATGTGGGGGCATGCGATCGCCCTTGTTAGCAAAATAACCAAGATGTGTCCCCTTTGTTAAACTGTCATCCCTCTCCATCCTTCAGGTCTGGACCCAGATGCTGTCCTATCTGTACCCAGACCAATAACCGATAAATTGTTGAGAATAATTACTTTTTGATTGAGTGTTTCTACTTTAACTGGTGCAGCATTGTAGTACTGGCTTAACAGACAAGGAAAATCACAGACAAATTGCATGCATTGAATCATTTCAGGTGATGCTACTCAGCTAATCAAATCTGAGCATTACATTACAACCTGTGGCAACCTCGAAGGCTGAAAAAATGAAGCCAATGCAGAAGTGCCAAAAACTGCAGTTCATCAAATGGCCACTTGAGGCTGGCTCCAAAACAAAGTCAATCCACATAGACTCCCATGTTAAAATGTCCAACTTTACAACAGAAATTAACATGTTAACAGCCTGGGATGAAAAACAGCATTGGTCTCTGTAGCTTATGTCATCACTCATGACAAAGATAGCGGGGGTTTATTTGTTAATAGTTCACCCATTTACATTTTATTAATCCCAAAGTTGCACCTATTTAAGCGTTACATTTTTTCACTCTGCTGTCATATACACACACAGGCCCGAAATACACATACATGCATAAACAGGACCTAGACATACACTGATTGGATAGATTTCAGAATGAGGGGGCTGCCTTGGAGAGGTGCCCCGAGAAGTTTGGGGTTCAGTGCCTTACTCATTGGCAGTGCGCAGGGGCCAAACTGCCACCTCTCCAGATGCCAGTCCACAGTCCGTATTTGGTCCAGACGGGGGCTTGAACCTGTGACACTGCGGTACCCAACCTAAGTCCCTATGGACAGAGCTACTACTGCCCCATCGGCATTGCTACAGTCTGTGAGTCAGATCCTCTCCTTGCTCCTCCACAGCGACAACCTCTCATCCAAATGTTCACAACTGGCTTCAAAAAACCCGATTGGCAGGCCACAATGCCACACTTGAGGCTTGAAAACAGTAGTCCATAAACCAATGGGTGACATCACAGTGGCTGCGTCCATTATACAGGCTATGATTACAACATGAGTGAGTGAGATACACACACGCTCGAGAGAGAGAATAACAGAGTCAGAGGAAAGTAATTTTACATGGCATGTTGTAAAGAGAGAAAAGTAGACAGTGAGAACAGAGCTGATAACCAAGCAAGGGCTGACTCTTACATGTTCATTTTTCCCACGGGCAGTTCAAAACCAGAATGTCTCATCATATGTTCAGAGACAGTGGCGGTTATTAAAAGCGGCAATGTGAAGCACCACTACGAGACAAAGGACAGGGCATCTTTTGAGTAAATATACCCACTTAAATCCCAACTCAAGGCACAGAAAAAAATATATGGCACTGAATACGGCATTAGTTAAAAATGTAACAAACTGCCTACTGCATATGCAATCAAACTACAATCTGTAGATCTGTATATGCACAAACATACACACCAATGTGGTGTCCTACAGCAGATGCTGCATATTCCCCCCAATAAAAGCTGAGTGAAAATCTTTGTAATTATTCCTTTAAATATTTCAACTTTAACTCAACTTGGGTAACATAAAATCACTTGACAGCAAAAAGGTAGAGCATTTTATCTTCCAAGTGTTCTTCAGTGCTTGACCTTAAGTATACAAGCCAACACAAACAGCTCAAGGCTATATATTGTGATGGCAGCTAAATTGCAGAAATGATAACACAATGAATGTGGATTATCATCTCTACAGGATGTACAGTGTAAAATTTAGTCAGCGATGTCCCTGTGACAGACAATTATCTGAACATCAGTTCTCACTGCTGGACCTAAATCTTAAGTATTTTTATGAGTGTCAGCATTGCTGATACAATGTAAGACCAACAGCTTGTTTGTATGTTCAAATATTCCTTTAATGTATGATGCAACCTGTTGCAAGAGCAGACAATGAGAGCAGGAGAAGGCTGCTCGCAGATATGGGATTAGGGGGAAAAAGTAATTTATCCCCTCCTAGCAATTAGAGCATATTATCTTTGTAATTACTATTATTATCACAGTTAAAAAGGAAAGCATTTGTAAAAAGTGGTGTTCACGACACTGCACATTACTCCCTTATTATGTTAAAATTCTTATTAAAAATCTGAAAGTGCAATTATGTCAGCTGGCGAAGAGTCATTAAATCTAGCATGAAAGCCTCCCTGATATCAAATGGTGAGATTCAGCCTCTCCTCTAGCCAAACTCTCTCTCCACAATACAGCAGAGCTCTGTCACGCTCTGCAAAGGCTCAACAAAGGACACCGCAGTCCCATTAGCCAAGTAAACAAATCAGAGAGTGAAATGAGATGCTTTTTATACTGAAACAATGGATTTCCCATAGGAGAAAATATGGCGGGAGATGAAACCCAATAATGATGCACGTGCTCTTATAGAAACCCTGAGATGGGAGGCTTGAGTGAAACAAGCCCTATCCATGCTAAAGAGATGAAACATCCTGACGCTGGTTTATGGATTGACATGAGAATGTTCTGTGTTCACGATTTACTCGCAATTCTGGAGGATCTGAGATGAGAGAGACACAGTTTAGCATTCACAGCAAGAACACATTGATTCATCTGATCATTTGAGAGGACAATCTGATTTGGAGATGGTTTGACCATATACTGTGTTGCATTATACTGCTTTCACCGATTTGAGTGTCAAATTACAGGATTTCCTGCAAAAGAGATGGATGCAAATTCACATTGTCAAAGAAGATATTGTGAGTTCCTATCTGCACTGATACCCACTTTTCCCTAAAACGTGTAATATAAAAACATGCGCTCCATACTAAGTGAAAATCAATTTGCCATCTCAGATTGTCATATTCTTTCTCGCCTAGCCCGCCTGCAATTATTGTGTAGTATTCACTTCTACAAGTGTGATGCTCCCCTGAGTACAAATACCATTTTTTATTTCTTTATTTTTTGTGAGCACACTGCTCTCAAGACAGAGAAGATTAGAACTGGATAGTGGCGACCCTTGTCTTCAGAATGGAGCTCTTGGGGGACACGAGGTTGGTGGCTTTATCTCTGTCCGAGATAGAGGAGACCCTCCCTACAGCTGCTTTAACACAGAGGTGCTCTAAGTATGTCTGACAGAGTATTGATTATCTCAGGTCTCATGTGCAGCAGGACTGCATTAGCTCTCGACAGCCAAACAGACATTTCGCACACATACGGGCCCCCAATGACCTCAAGACTGATGGCTGGAAAATACTGCCAAATCACAGTATGGACACAGCGAAAAAGTAAAGAACATGGTACACCTGTAAAACGCCTTAACACTGCTTCTTTGTGGTAATCAGGTTTGGGATATTTGTTCAGTGTTTCAGAAGCATGTGATGCTCATCACTTCAAAATCTCTAAATTACTCAAAAAGAAGCTTTCTATAATTAATTTAACATATGCTTTGGTCTTGGGTTCAAATTGTAGACTGTATACACATAATGGACATAGCCACGATGCCATCACCTATTAATTTGTGAGCTCCTGTTATGAAGCTTTGAGTTTGGCATTTTGACTGTCATCATCTTTGTTGTTTGGAGCCAGGAGTAACCATATTTGGACCACAGACTGAATATAAAGATGGGAAACGCATCTCCATTGCCTCTCACTGTACAAAAATGAAGCCAAAATATTCTGGATATGGCTACTGCCATGTTGCACTAGTGACACCATTTGAAGCCAGAGTCCTAGGGGGTCTTTGCTGCTGCTCCCCGTGCTTTTGGCTTTCCATGTAGGTGCATGGAAGGGCAGGGAGGTTTGCCTCTCTCTGCCTCTTGTTTTCCTCATTTGCGCGTGGAAGAGCTGAGGTGTGCTCTTTCACTTTTTCCTAGGCTTTCTGCATAGGCTTAGAAAAGGCAAAGAGGCCCCAGAACAGAGCCATACTGCCAAATGTAATACTGCAAATGGAGATATAGTTTTCTTTGACAAAAGTGGTCCTGACTGAACTAATTAAAACCAAACTTATGAGAAAAATGAACACTTGAACATACAGCAGTGTGATAAGAACTACCTAAAATAACAGAAACTATGGGGGAAATAAAAGACAGTACAGTATTGTACAGTTGTCAAGAGCGTGAAAATTAGCTATAGAGACCAGCACCATTTTTTTTGCACCAGGCTGCAAACATGTTTATTTCTGTTGTAAAGTTGGACATTTTAACATCAAGGTCCATGGAGATTGGCTTGCTTTTGGAGCCAGCCTCAAGTGGCCATTCAAGGGACTGCAGTTTTTTTTGGCACTTTTGCATTGGCTTCATTCTTCAGCCACAGAGGTTCAGATGTAAACTCTGTTTGGGAAGAACTGAAACAGAACATACACTATTATGAAATAACCATTGTGTTGTTAAATACAAATAGAACATTTCTCACCATTACAGGACTGCATAAATTACAAGTCAAAGTACTTAAACACACTGTAGGCTATAGTTCAATATACATTAGGGAGGGATGGATGGCACAGGAAGTAGCACACTGCTATTTCAGCTGATGGTATTCTTTATTTTTTTATAGCAACTTCTGGCAACAATCTGAACACACGTATTTTCAACATTTTTGTATATTAGTTTTGCCAGTTGTGTTTTAAGGGAAACATAGTTTTTGTATTTTTTTTTCCAAGGGCGGATGGTAGCTGTCCAGAGTGTAAAACTTTGAGACCTAAGACCGGAGTTCACATCCTGAATCCTGTGTGTGGCTAGGTTAGGCAACAAAAGCACTTTGGTAAAGGTCAGGGAATGATTGCAGTTTGGGCTTAGTATTTGCAGTAAACACTAGGCTGGACTTTTCCAGTAATTAACCAATTTTGTCAGTGAACATTTTGGAGATACATTTAGTGTCAATATCACCAAAATAATATCTGGCTCTTCAGCTGCTGAATGCTCCACTATGTTCCCCAGCTAGTTGATAACTTTGTGTGCTGTTTGGTGTGGGGCTGGCAGCGCACAGTCGGTTTATCTGAGCTTTTTTGATGGTAACGAGGTTGATGAGGCTATAAAGCTCCATAGACCTGCAGAGTTGGCTGCTAATTCTTTGTATGTCTGTCACTGTGAGTGCCCCCTTTCATATTTCATAGTCATTTGAGACATTAATTAATACAAGTGTGATTTTGCAGCTTGAAGGTCAAATTATGTTTAATTCTCTGTCACCTTCTGGTTCAGTTCAGTCATGATAAAACACTGTGTCAAATTTAAGCTTAATAAATCCTTTTTGAGGGGAAATGTAACTTTTCACTGTTGTTTACTGTTCATTTCATGACACTGAAACTGTTCGTGAGACTATGCCGTGATCACAATATAAAATGCATCTAATAGAAAACTGTATCCAAGCCCACTATAAACTGTTATGCATGAGGGCTGCTGTCTGCATTAATCTAACGTCTTATATGGTGCACCAAGATGACATTTGCATGTTTGTTAAATCATTTATCAAACATCAACTATAATTTGACAGTAAAGTATGGTACCTGAGCTTATTCTACAAATCTAACTATATTGTCTTAGCTTGTCATATCACTGTCTCGTCTGATGGTGTGTTTATATGTCTGCTTCTCCCCATTGTACCTGTATACACCTGCTCCCTCCCACTATCTTTATTACACATAATATTAATGTAGAGCAGGGTCGGTGGTTGACATTTTTATTGAATTATTTACAAGGGAAAATAATGACAGTGGGGTCTCAGCACTAAACAAATAAATAAATCAGATCTCAGATCTCTAATCAAATCTAGGGATGATGTATGTGGAGCAGGGTGTTATTAGGTTAGGTGATAGGTGTCAGCACTCACAATGCCAGCAGTGGAAGAGTGCATGGGTTTGTACAAGAAACAACTGGAATGTATCTCTGTTTCTTATTTGTTTGTTTGTTTTTTGACATCTGATTCTCCATCTCAGGCAATCAGATGATGTGGAGATTTAGGAAATCACAGTTGGAAGTTTTATTAGAATGCAAAACTGAACAAGCTGCTTAATGATTTCAAGAAAAAGAAAAGAAAAACAAATGTTTGGGTTTTTTGCCCATTTGTTATTCTGGCTATGTTTGATTATTGATTGAACATAACACACAGGGTCAATATGGAATGAATGTTTAAATGACGTTATTCCTCATTTTGTTGAATTAAAAAATGAACAAAAACATGTTGTTTTTCTGTGGGAGGAAGAATTTGCTGGGTGGCTCTCACTGAAACAACTGCTCAAGAGGGGAGGCATTCCTTGCAGCAAACAAACACTTTTACAAAAAAGCTCCTGACCTCCTGCTAACACGTGAGCCTGGAAAGTTCTGATGTGCTGTCTTGTTCACTCATCATTCTCCTCTCACTGGTTTCACCAAGAACAGTTAACCCTCTACGAAAACTCTTACTTACTTATTCCTGAGATGTTTCGCTCTTGATTCCTCGGTGGCTGATTTTGCCCAGGAATGCATGAAATATAAATGTTCCAAACATTTAGGAGTGAGTATGGGATACAAATCTTGTTTTTGGAGTAGTTGCAGAGGTGATTGAAAATGGTTGTAGAGTTTACAGGAAATCTGAGACAGGGAGAAAGAGCAAGGAAGAGATCTGGTTTGGATGTCTCTGCCATTATGAATCTAGTATAGTTCTTTCCACTTTGCGATTGTCACTGTGTGCTTCTACCCAATCAACTGAGCCTGCAGTCCACTCCTACCTTGCCCCTTAGCAAGATGCATTTCAAATGTTTCAGCTGTGTGTGAGTCAGGATGTTGCACCTGATACAGTTGTTCTCCAGCAAACTGCTCCGGAAACTAAGGAGCCTAAACATAACCCAGGAACAAAAATTGTTTGCATATTCACTACATCTTAGGAACTGTTAGCATCTAAGTTTGGCCCATAGGAGCATGGTCTCACTCCATCAGGAACCAGCGAAAAAAGGCGTCTTTTAACGTCGGTATGATATGTGGCCAGTTAAATGGCGCCCGGCAGCATCAGGGGGAAACGCGATGGGACAAGGACGAAAGTTAAGGCAGTGAAAGTCTGTATGGGGCAGGCAGGAGGGGTGGTGGATGGGTCCAACAAACCAGCAGTGTTTCTGTCCTGTAAGATTCCAAAGCCAAACCCTGTTCTTTTTTCCTAAACCCAACCATGTGCTTTTGTACACCCAGGGTACCTTGCACATCATATCTGGACATGGAAAGTCCATGACCGAACGTTGATATGTAATGAGGTTGGAGTGAGAATGTGTTGCCCATAGCGGAAAGTGATGGCTTTATATGCGACACCTTATTTTTCATGCAACAAGACAACAACAAAGTCATAAATGTTACATTGCTTCCTTATTATTTTCTATGATGCTGGCCTGGTTGTTGGGAAGGAGACCTGGAGAGGCACATGAGTAGACAAAAAAACTAAAGAGAGAATAAAATTTCCATCCATTTCTATGATGTGGAAAAGCTGGTCTATTGATATAAACTAATTTAAAATATAAAATAAACATAAATACAATATTTTTTATCTTGTTTTGAACATGATTTTCACAGTTTGAGATTTCATCTTCTTCTGTCTTCTTCTGCAATGGTTTAATGGCACGCAACTGGAGGATCAGCACCATCAACCATTTTCGTTGATGCACCAAACTCCAAATATTTGCATAACAGTAGTGGATGAAAACATGCATTCATTTACATTTTCATTTTTTGCTTTTCTGGAAAGCACTTTTCTTATTTAAATTTGGCTAAATTGTGAAGGAAACTTGACTAATAGCAGTGGTTCAGAAATTCTCATCTTTTACATCGTCTGTGTATGGTGACTACAAAAGGTAAGGGAAAGATCATGGTTGTGGTAATATTCACCTGAAACACCTATCCAATGCACACCCAAATTAAACTGAAGGCTGTTCTTGTTTCATTTTTAGCACATATACATGCATGGTTTTATTTGACAGGAAACACTGTGACGTTATTTTTCTCAGCAGTCAGAGTGATTGTAAGTGATTCTGGCATTGAGTTATGTAAGTTTGAACACACTGAAATAATTGAAACAAAGGTTGTTTTTTTTTAATCTTCACCTCAATATTCTCTTGATGCTCAATTCAAAGTAGATAATAAAGTAGATAGTAATATCACAAAAAATAAACATTTTCCACGTTTTCTTAAGGTTTTGTCCAGGTGATTAAAAAAAAAAGGTTAAAAAATTGTACTGAATGTGTGATTATGAGTGTAACACTAATCAACACACAAAAAAATATATTTAGGTGCTCACTGTATATAAGAATAATTCTGGAAAACCTAACATGTTAAGTTTTTTTCCCCTTAAAGGGATAGTGCACCCAAAAATGAAAATTCAGCCATTCTCTACTCACCCATATGCTGAGGGAGGCTCAGGTGAAGTTTTAGAGTCCTCACATCCCTTGTGGAGATCCCAAGGGGGAGTGGGTAGCACCACAACTCCACCTAATGCAGGCTGACGGTGCCCCAGATTAAAACGTCCAAGAACACATAATTGAAACCACAAAATATCTCCATACTGCTCGTCCGACCAAGTGTCCTGAAGCCCCGACATAAAAGGTTACAGCTACAGGCTACAGTGAGGCTAAAAACAGAGTTCAAATGACATTTTTCCAAACAACTTTTTATGTCAGGGCTTCAGGACACTTGGATCACTATGGACGAGCAGTATGGAGATATTTTGTGGTTTCAATTATGTGTTCTTGGACGTTTTAATCTGGGGCGCTGTCAGCCATTAGGTGTGCAGTTGTGCTGCTACCCACTCCCCCCTCGGATCTTCGCGTGTTGACTCTAAAACTTCACCAGAGCCTCCCTCGGCATATGGGTGAGTAGATAATGGCTGAATTTTCATTTTTGGGTGCACTATCTCTTTAAGACAACATAGGACCCATATTTGTAATAATGTCTGTACATTTATACCATTCTATGATGACAATAAAGGTTTAACAACTGCTGTGGATCTTTGGAGTGCCACTGACTACAAGAACCACAATCCTGGGGTGAAGTCTGCCAGTTGCTGGCTCTTTAAACACCTCTAAGCCACAGGAAATGTGGTCCTTCAGCTCAGGCCATAGTTGGCTATTGGGCAACATGGATAATATTCTGATAATTCCCCCAAAAATGCTACCATTAATATTACTATTAGAGACTTTTTCAGAGCCCAGAAATGAAATCTGGACTATGGTTTCTACAATCAAAACAAGGGTTCCTGAGTTACTTAAAAGGTGTCTGTGTTCCTTGAAAAGTTCCAGCAGTGTAAACAAAAAAAGGCTTCTCTGTCACAGTCGTGGAGAGTTGAAAGTGACAGTTTAACATTCTCTCGCCATTTTCTTGATTTAAAAGCACGGCTTAACCAGCACACCTGAATACCATTCTGATAGATGTGGTAATTACATACCAAAACCAGAAAATGAGAGCACTAATCAAAACCAAACCAAATTTTAATGGCACCACGCACATTTTTTGCAACCATTAGAGTGTATCATCACCAGGAAAATATGAATTAGAAAACCTAACGTGAATACTTTTGAATATTATAATGAAATAACCAAACCTGAAACCTTTTATATCCAACCTACTTGTCCAATTGACATTAGGGCCCCTTTTGCCATAGTGGTGGTTCACAATGAGATAATCCCCTCATGGTGGCAATAATAAGTGCATACAGGAGGTGAAGAAGTCAATGGACAATTAACTTCAATTGACACTGAATGGACAATATCTCTAAATGCATTTACAGATGTACGGTGGCTGGACTAGCTGGAATAAAAGGAATTAAAATTAGAACACTGTTCACAGCTGAAGCCTATTATCCCAACACCACAGAGAGGGAAAGAGAGTGAGATATAGTGAGTGTGTGTGCCTGTGAGAGAAATGAGGAAGAGAAAGAGAGAAAGAGGACAAGACCACAGACGAAGGGAAGCAAACTTGAGAGCCATTAGGAAAAAAAAAAAAGTCCATCCCCAAAAAATGACCTCAGGTGAAAATGAGATAACTTTCCCTCTTTTTATGGCTTCCACAAAGAGGTATTATCAGCTAGAAAAGGGCATAAGGCGGGGAAAGTGAGATGAGGAAGAGCGTGTAATAGTGAGGGAGGGATCTCCGTTGATATATCCATCCAAAGTGGAGGGCCTGGAACTGACAGGGCCCAAGAGAAGCTTCTGCAAAGAGCCTGAGAGAGATAAGGGGGTCATTATTCCCCAAACTTGAATAATCCCTCGACGGCAAAGCCCCGGCCTTCCCCAAGGGTTATGAGACTTCAGAGTGTCTGTGAAGAGAGGGGAAGAAGAAAGAGAACGGGAGGAAAAGCATTTTTGCTCTATATGTAACCATTTTTAAAGTGTTATTTATTTATACATTATATGGGTAGAATAACCCCAAATGAATACTGCATCCAACAGTGTGTTCCATACTCGCATGCTGTCTTCCCAAAGAGTTGTCAAAATCGAAAATAGAAATAAAAATAACATTAGCAGATGTGTTCAGTGAATATGTTGAATATATCAAAAAATGGGAAAAAATAGGTGGTTATAGAAATGTATAATCAATATTAGGAAATATACTTGAAATATCAACCCTGTTGAGGTGTTCTATGCAACATTGAGAGCATTAACAATTTAAATCCATCAATCTAATTAAATCATTTCTTTGTCACATGGAATTAAACAAAGCACAACTCCAGTGAAATGTGATCCCATCAACTCCTTTAACTTGTTTTTTTTTTTTTTCATCTTTCTACATTGTTGGCTGCTGCTTTATCATTCTGCATGTTTCTGGATGATTCTAGCAATCCAAGGTATCTTGTTGTGGAATAATTTAACTGTCCATATCCCAACCCAACAAGACAGCCCTATGGTTACTTTTCTCGAACACAGCAGCAGCGATTCACAGCTGGACCAGGACAGCAACTCACAATCCCACCGACACACCACTCCTTATTTACCATAAAGCAAACGCCTCCTCTCCTTCTCTCACCAGAGTCTACTACTAGTTCTTGATAACTCATTGGAAACAAATGCAGATCCAGCACCTGTACAATGGCTAGCAGGATGCTAGTTCAGCTGGTACTCATTCTCCTCCATCTTTCCTCGATGTTTACTAATGTTTACAATTGAAAACCTCAACCTGGCTAGCTAGCTAGCAGAAGTCAGCAGAAGGAGAGTTTACAGACTGGTGAGTTGATTTCCACATCTTGATGAGCGACTTATAGCCACATGCTATCACCGTCCAAAGCCAGCAACAAAAAGCACCACCAACACTTGCAAAATAGACTTAAGAACCTTAATTTAGCACAAATTAAGCAGAATTGACAAAGAGGCCATCTCTGCTATGTAAAACTATAGTGGAGTAATGGCATCCTAAGAAGAAAACTTTGTGTGTGTTGTAATCTGAACTTCTCTGTGGTTTGTTGTGGTCAGTCGGTCTAGCGGTGTGTGCATGTGTGTATCCCACTGGCTGGCTCATTGCTGCAGAGCTGCACTACGCTCTTGTGATGGTTATCATTGATATCGGGACGGCATTGTTGTGGAACTGTAGTGCCCATTCCCCGGTTACCCCCGGTTAACACCATGAGCTTTGTCAGCACTATTGCATTTGTTTAGAGTTAGCACCGTTTGCTGCTAGCTGCTGGCTCAGCCACCTTCATGTTGAGAACTGTGTGCAGACTCATACTCATACGCTCTGAATTTCGCACAGAGCCCTTTTAAACATCACTATAAAAACTGTTAATTAATTAACAGTCAATAACAGAGAGAAGTATAGACTCAATTCAATGATAAAAAAGGCACTTGTCCTTTCCCTCTAGAATGACACATAGAAGCATTTTTTGATCTGACACCCCTGCCAGCATTATGACATCATTTGTCTGTGACTTCCAAAACTGTTACAATTTACTGTTAAAAATGAATATGTTTTAAGATGTGATGTGTTGTATGATGGTTTCAGTAGATAGGTGCTTTGCTAAGGTTAGGAAAGCTTCATGGTCTGGGTTAAAATGACTACTGTACTTCATTTAGATAAGGGAAGCTTCGCTGTCATGGTTCCATAGTCAAGGTTAGAGTGCCTGTGGATATTCTCATTCATCCAGGTCATAGCTATCTCAAGGCAATTGAATCGAATGCAACTGGACTTGGTTTTGACAAAACCAAGTCCAGTTGCGTTCGATTCAATTGCCAAGGTTAGAGTATGATCATGGTCATGTGTTAAAAAAGCCAGCGTTGTCCTGGCTTGTTTTTGTGACCCATCCACAACCCTCTTAATAAGTGCTTGGAACTGCTTCCTTGTTTATTGCTGTCAGCCCATCGCAGACATGATCGCAGCCTTTCAAAATACATGGGATGCGATCATGTCTGCGATGGGCATGATCGCAGTCTTTCAAAATACATGGGATGCATACAAATTTGGGTGCATTGATTTTCGTAGGAAATCATACAATTTGTGAGAACAGCCTGACTTTTTACAAACTGTTGAACTGAAAATCTTTGTTACCCTTATTCTAAGCATCAAGGTCAAATCATCAAAAATGAGCCTCCTCCAAATCATACAGCAACATTTTCTGAGGCGTGGGAGCCAAAATATACTCTGTAATGCTAGATTTTGGTGTCCCCTACTTTTTTCTTGGATTTTTTTTTTTTTTTTTTATCTGAAAGGAGTCTGGTAAGTATCTTGTTGGCACAGTCTGTGCTAGCATCACTGTGGTGCTTCACTGAGTGATACACTTGTCCTACCTCAGCAGGAATTACAAGGCCCTCTTAAAATAAGTCTTGCTTAGTGAAAAAAATGCGGAAAATGAGGTGATCTGGGGTGTTTATCTTTGTGGCATGGCAAAATCCTTGCTGCTTCTGGCGTGGGGAATGACACACAAGTGCATGTCTCCCCTCTTGATGGAGAAAGAATGGCGGCAAAGTGTCAAATTATCCATTTTGTGAAGCCAAGTTCTGAACTTGTCATTGTCACACCACTTTTCATTAACTGCAGGAAAATGCTTGTTTTTGGAGAGTTCCTCTTTAGCTCCATCGAAATCTTCCCTGCAGCTTAAATCAAAAAGTGCGTTTTAACTCAAATGGTTTAAATTATAGAAGAGAAAAAAAACAACAACACTGCAAACCTCACAGACTGAGTTTGAATTATTCTGGGAGGACAAAGCCAGTTGTGGGACTCTCCATGTTAACTTTTGCTGGCAGCCCTTTGTATTCTTCCTGTTTTGGTGGAAGCTAGCTTTCTTCTCACAACGGTAACCCCTGCAACAAGCTAACAAGTCCCAACCAGTCTGTGGTAGCCACCCGTCCAACTCAAGGTAAGAGGTTGAGCAGACCCACAAAAGGTCAGAGCATTGGTGGGATTAACGATATTTGCTATAAATTTAAAGTTAAAGTCCCACTGATTGTCACACACCTGAGTGTGTGAAATTTGTTCTCCGCATTTGACCCATACTCTGAGGGAGCGGTAAGCAGCAGTGGTGCCATGCTCGGGAACCATGTGGTGATCTAACCCCCCAATTCCAACCCCTGATGCTGAGTGCCAAGCAGGGAGGCAATGGGTCCCATTTTTATAGCCTTTGGTATGACCTGGCCGGGGATCGAACCCACGACCTCCCAGTCTCAGGGTGGACACTCTACCGCTGAACTGGTCACGATAATCTGGTCACAATGTATACGACAATAACAGTGCTGAAATGAGGTATATATATATATATATATATATATATATATATACAGGGACAGCTGGCAGGCCTGGATCATGGGCAGCACCGGTGTAACGATTTGACAATGTGTTATGTGTGCTGACAGCAGTTAGCAGCTAACTCAAAGAAAAAGAACAGCAGCAGAAATGTCTGCAAATTGGGAAAACAATGATGTCCGGGAGCTCCCTACCCTATGAGCAGGGGACACCATCAGCCGCCATGTGACGGGGATGGTAAATGATTGTTACTGCCATGTTATGCCATTGTTATTGTTTATGAAGAGCTGCCGATGTATCTGTTATATGTCACACCAGATGCGGATGCTGTTGTGTTACATGTCACACCCATCATGCCACTTTTGGTTTCAAAATGTCAACATACTGTCTAAAATCACACCGATGCAGCATGATGCTCCTGATGTTTGGTTCTGTGTGAAAAATACAAACGTGGCATAATGAAGTGACTTCACAGCATCCCTGTAGCTCAGTCTCTGTGTAAAAAGGGCTACTGATGGACTGATGGAACTGAAGGACTAGAGGTGGTGCCCCTTCTTCAGCTTGACCATTAGCATTAGTTTTTTTTTTTTAAACAAGACATTTTTCTTTTTTTGGTGGGTGGAGTTAGATGGGGTGGGCATCCATCTATATGTCTCTTACAACAGGTCTCTGTCACTGCTTGTTAATACTGTGAGTGTAAGTCAGTAATGCATTGCTACCCGACACACGTCCTCCAAACTATATGACTAAGTAACTTCAATCCTGACATGATTTATGCTACTGCTACATTTGTCTTGCTGTGAGGGCAAAGTCAGGGGTAGAAATGAAAAGGGCAGCAATCAAATCCATGTTAAAGCTTACTTTGGGCTGGAATCAGTTTCTCTGACTGTCACTGTGCATTCTACATAAAAGTTTTGCAGTTTCTCATATCTGAGATATCAATCCGTCTCTATCTCTGGCTTCTCAGTGACCACCTTGGGAATATTCTGCCTCTGTACCTCACTGTAGTCTATGAGCTAGCTGCAGATCAGAATTAAGGGCAGCCAGGCAGAAAATGGCTACAGGGGCCATGCGGGCAGCAGCGAATGAACAGCATAAGATCATTTTCAAAGGGGCCCTAAAAATTAACTGTGCTGTGCCGTTAACTCAGTCGCCTAACTGCTGCATGGTTAAGTTCCAGCGTCTGCATTTCACTGTTGTCCAGTTGGTATTTGATGAGCATTGGGTTTTTTGATGGACTCCAAATTGCACTTCAGATGTTGTTTGAGAGTTCAAGCATCCAATTACGTTCTGAGCCATATGTACGTGACACATCTTCAATTACTGTCCTGGAGCCTGTTCATTCAAAAGCAGAGGGAAGAATGTAGAACAGATCTCACAAAGAAAAAAGGCTCTGTGGATATGGTATGTCAGATTGTTCGCCTTATCCCTACTTTTTCAAAAATGGCATTCTAGTGAGTACAATTTCTCATGTGCGCTATGCATCATGCTTTCTTTTATATGCATGTCCTTAAAATATTCGTGTTTAGCATTTTTTCCGTGGATACGCAATGCCAAGCTCAGTAGCTCTTGATGAGAAGGACACACATCCATTGTGGGACAGTTACAGTCAATCAGTTTCTCCCTGAGACTGAAGGCTGACAGCAGTATAGTGAGCAGAACCAGACAAGACCAGTGTAAACAAAACAACATATTTTCTGTACTTTCTCATAACCGTCTATCTCTTTTTTTTTGTCACTGGTGGGTAAACAGGAAAAAAAAAAAAAGGAGGAGAGACGCACGCGAGGGGAAAGAAACCAGCAACACTGTCAGTTAATTTTCAGATCTGGTAATCTTCCAAGTTCATTAACAAAAGCCTGTGTCTGACTTGCTGTGGCTTTTGTACGCACCGAGGAGTTGTTGTGATACACCACAATGAATAAGTGATAAGCTGTTTGGGTAATTTGCGAAGTGACACAACTTTTATTATTTACGCCGTAAACCCTGATGGGTGGGGGCTGGAGGAGGGGGGTGGGGGGCACAGATAACAATGAGCGAATGTGACAGGATTGTGTGGGCGGAATCCACTTAGAACTATTACAATCAAGCTTCATTTACATGAGCCGCCGACAACCTTCAGTTGACTTTGGGGGCTGCATTTGGGAATAGCGGACATGGGTATTACAGAGCATACTGATGCATTTGTAATGGGGGCAGGCAGCAGAGCCTAATGCTGACTAGCTCGGCAGAAGAAAAAAAAATGCTCCAAATGGAAAGAGATCAATTCCCCCCTACTTCGCACTGCGTGATGGATTTGACATTCATCAGTGCCCTGTCAACTAATGCATTTGGTTTTATATTACACCTGAGATTTTTTTTTCTCTCTTTTCTTTTATGGCTTCATGAAGCCAGATTAAAATTGTGAATTAATTTTTCGGTGGGCATGAGAAGCCAAGGAAATTTTGATTTTAAAGAATGATGGAGTATTTTATTTTAAGAGGGAAGAGTGATATTGAGAGCAAAGGAGAAAAGGAAGTCATTTTCACAGGGCTGCAAAGTCTAACCCAGATTAATGGTATTGGTTTATTTAATTTATATTGTTTCTTTTATTATTTTTAATATATTAACTCACCCCCCAAAGGATCTCCTATTTAACTCTGCAAGACATTAAAAGGTGTACTACTACAGTAGTGTAAAACCCTGCAAGGGTTCTTTGATTTGAAATATAACCAGCCCCCACACTGGATTCCTCCCAGGTGCCATGCATCCCTCCTATGGAATGTTCTCTTATGTGTAAATCAAGGCAGTTATTAATCCCACTGGTTTATATGATGGTTTTCATTATAAAACTCAAATTTTGGCAGGATGAGGCCCGACAAGAGAATACATTAATCCAAGAGATGATTCGTCATTGTGAGAGAGCTTGGCACAACAATACATTGCCCATCTGAAAATGTAGAACACACCTCATCCAAACAGAGGCTCCCCAAAAGCTCTTGGGAGAAGAATAGAGCACTGGAATCATAAAACAAGACAAGCAGCGCTCAGTCTTTCGCTGTATTTACAAGCTGCTCATGCTGTTTTATACCCATCCACACTACGCTCTGTGGCCTTCAGACATGTGGAAGAAATTAAATGTTGGGATGACTTTAACAGTGTGTGTAACTGTGTGCATTTTAAAGCAGCACTCACTCACCATAGTGTTAAAGACAGATATAGTTCATTCACAAACAGTCAGAGAAACATGTTTTTTTTTGTAGTATACTGGGGGATATGTGGTTCCTCCCTGACAAGATAATCCAAATTTGTATTTTATGACTCTGAAAAAATCCCTCAAATTAAAAATTGATATGTGGGGCAAATGAAAGCTTCAGATTTGGTGTCCTCAATTTCATTCTCTTTTTTTAAAGCAGTTACAAGCCTTGGCCTTTCCACCTCCTAACACTGGGGGGAGCTGTTATATTAATACCACAAAAGAGGGACATGGATGGAAACAGGTGAAGTGGAGTGAGACAGTTCGTGCTTGATTAACAATAGTTGGTCGAAAATTGGAAACTGGTGATTTAGGTATGTGCAGTTAAAATATCTTTTATCCATTAATTCCCATTCTTTTATATCATCTAATTTGTACTTACTTTCAATCACCAGGCACACACACACAAAAATCAGCGTCCTCGAGCTTCCTATGAAAGTATTTTTTACTGAAATAGATGAGTCAAAACTGAAGCATGGCTCATTCACAGCAGATTGATAACCCTGACTGCTTAGAATGCCCTTTGCAGATTATGATTATCATGATTATGATTAGAGTTCGTCAAGTGTAAACAACTTGTTCTGATAAACACTCTTCATGAATGCTCATCTCTCTTCCCTTGACATCTTCCTCTTGCTCTCCCATTCTCCCAGCAAGCCTCACACCACCCAATTTATATCAGAAGAGACATTTGATGTCTTTGGCAGAAATCACAAAGCACACTGTTTGTCACATTAGCGTGAGATAAAGGGAAAAGACATTTTCTGCTTGTTGAACACTGGGGAAATGAAAAAGCGATAGCAGCTCCTTTTAATCACATCACAAACTTTTGTGAAGAAGAAATGCAGATTATTACAATCAGCATTTAAGCTGCTTTTTTTCCCCTTTTCTCTTTTTCTGACAGTGCAGTTGTTGCCTTTGGTGTGTCATGGGTGAGTGAGTGTGTGTGTGTGTGTGTGTGTGTGTGTGTGTGTGTGTGTGTGTGTCAGACAGACAGAATCCATGTATGTGCAGATGTGGTCCTTCAGGGACAGATCTATATATGTTTTTTGACAAAAGATGTAATTTCACTGACAGGGTAAATTTCCGCAGGCAATTAGCCGGAGACAAGGAGCGCGGAGAAGCCTCACCTCCTCGTAGGCACGCCGTCTGCTTTTCTGTCCTCTCCTTTTTACTCCTTGACAGAGCGCTGTGTTGCCTGGCAGAGCATGAGAGAGACAGTAGCACTCCTACTTCCTTTTATTCTCTATCAAGGTTACACTGGTGAAAGTGCTAACCGTCTTTGAAGCTGGTTGAAGTTGCACAGCATGTGAGTTCCATTAGAGATCAAATTTTCATTCAAATTATTGATCTTAATTTAGAATCTGTCTTTTTTTTTTTTTTTTTTTATTATTAAATTATAAAATGCTGGAACAGATGGAGGATGTCTTTACCCATGCTTTGTTAATACTGTCCATAATATAAAAACACCTGTGCCCAAGTTCTCTCATCCCATAGGTTGGTGTAAATATGCACTAATTTAGGTGACCTATTTTATTTTAATGATGGATGAGTTAATTGGGCAATTAACTCAATAACAGGTGTCCGTAATTGCCCAATGCTTCAGAGACTGAGGCTTAAAAAGCTGCTTTGTCCATATATAGCTTGATGGACAGAGCTGTTCATTAATGTCCACCCCTGTAAAAAAGTAGCATGTGTGTTTGAGGGCTGGAGGCTTCACACACCATGACATTTAATTACTGGAGTATTCACATCCTTTTCTTAAGCAAAAGCACCAATGCATTAATGCACAATATATATTATGTATAAGTAAAAGAATAGTATCATCAGCAAAATGTACTCAAAGTATCAGAAAGTAAAAGTACTCATTCTGCAGATATTTGGCCAATGTGACTGATATACAGTATTATTATATGTAACATTATTGGATTTTTAAATTGTATACTGTTAGGTAGTTTAATCATATTTGTCAAGCCCACTCCAAGAGTTCACAAGATAAATGTGAGGGGTCATGAGATGATTCATGAGCTAAGCTGTGCTGCACAAATTTGTAGGCTATTCCTTTTTTTTTTTTTTTTTTAGACTTTTATGGACAGTAATCTTTGTGAAATAATGGATATGTTTACCTCTTTTGGCCTTGAAGGGTTACTTAAATGACACCAACTGAGTTTTTTGGGGAAATGACTCTTTTGTGGTAGCAATAGACTATAAAATAATGGACATAGCCATAGTGTAATCACCCACTGATTTATAGAGTCCTCAAGGTAGGCATTTTGGCTGATGCCATGATTAAATGGAATGCTGTGCTAGCATTAATTAATGCTAACGCAAATTGATGTTTTTTATCCTTCAACAACAAACACACATGGTTGGATTTAGGCAACAAAAACACAGTTAGGTTTCGGAAAAAAGAGCGGGGCTTGCTGTAGAATCTTACAGGATGTGAACACCAGTCTCCTGGGTAAAGGTTGGTGGTTGTTGGACCCATTCATCACTTGCCACACAAAATCTGTGATTTATCTGATTACCTGTCCTTGTGGTAAGACCTACGTAGGCAAAACAAGCAGGGAATTAAAAACCCACATCGCGGAGCATTGTAGTACCATCAGATGCAAAAATCTTAATTATCCTGTGGCTGCTCATTTTGTGGAAGCTAATCATCCTATTGCTTCATTGAAATATATAGGTATTGAGAAGGTTTCCCTCCCCAGAAGAGGTGGTAATTTAGAAAACCTCTTAGCTAGGAGAGAACATTTCTACATACACTATTTGAACACTCTGGCACCAAATGGTCTGAATGTTGATTACAATTTGAAATGTTTTCTATAACTTTTTGTTCTAGATAAATAGTGACAGTTTTAGTGACAGAGACCAGGTACAGCTTATATTGCTAATGATGCCTTTTTATAGGTTGATGTGCAGCTGATCTGTTCTTCTTTTTTGTAAATATTGTATATTGTGTTTGTTTTGGAATAATCCGCGTTTTTTTTATGTCCATTGGGATCCTGTGCGAAATGTTTTGTATTGCATACTTCCTTTTTCTTCTCTGAAATGGATATCTTGATAGGATTGTATTTATATGGATTGTGATGTTTGATCTCTGATGTGAGTTTTGCAATCAGCTGATTTATTCACTTCTCTGCTGTCAAACATGCAGGTGATTAGTGTCAAATGCAGACCAGGTGTGTACACCAGGTGAGCTGATTGCTCACAGAAGGCTTTATCAGCCACTCCTTTTGGTGTCTCATGTGTGTTAAGACTTGACAAAGGCCCTGTGTCGAAACGTTGTCCTAAATAAAATTCCTTTTTTACTTGGAGCTGAGTGTGCGGCGTTCCCTCTGTTTTCAAGTTTTCTACTCCATCGCCAGCACCTCAACAAGACAATCTGCGGTGTGCGTTACTCTTCTCCTACCTGTTGGACCCATTCACCACCCCTCCCCTAGGACTTTCGCCTCTGCATTTCCCCCTGATGCCGGGTGCTATTAAACTACAACAGCAACCAGCCTCTTATCATGCTGATGTTAACGGACACCTTTTTTTGTTGGTTTCTGACACTGCAAGTCAATGCCCACGCTTCAGATTTTGATGACTTCGGAGTGAGACCGGGCTCACTATAAACAAAATGGAATAGCTGCAGCTACAGCTATGCCTACACATTTTGCATCTGAAGTTATGCTATGGTTAAATTACCTAACCAATGTAACAACTTGTCAATGGATGGCACCCAACTTTAATAACATTTAAATGGGTGAATACAGCCTATTGAAATTCACTCACCACTAAATAGTAATGAACATGTAAATTAGCTAAAGAGACTAAAACCATTTTTTGTGCCAGGCTGTAAAGGTCTTTTCTTCTGCTGTAACGTAGGGCATTTTAATATGGAGGTTTACAGTGATTGACTTACTCTCGAAGCCAGCCTCAAGTGGCCATTGGAGGTACTGCAGTTTTTGGGACTGACACATTGGCCTTATTTTTCAGTCCCTGGGGATGCCACCTGGTGGTGCTGCTATGAACTCATAGACAAGGGGCCAGTCTAGTATCTCTGCAGTATGCCTCTTTATAGTACTACTCCACTACATTTAAGAGGGAAATTTTTGACTCTATATTTATTACAGCTGCGCTTACCAGCTATTATGTTAAGGTGTTACATCCATTAGCCTATACAATAAAATGCAATGTTCTTAATAACTAACCAAACAGTATATAAAGTTAAAATAGGCTCCACCATGACCAGCGATATTACCAATAATTATTTACAGACATAAACAGAATGCTTTGAGGGTATTTTGCAGGGTATTTACATAAATGCAAGCTAAATTAGGAACATTTCATATGTATTATATGTAAACACCTCAGTATGTGTATAGCCGTTAAAGGTCCTGGGGCCCCATGGCAGTTGCCTACTTTGCTTAAAGTCCCCCGAGCCCTGCAAATAGATTTCAAACCACTTGTTTACTGTATTACAATGCATCATATTTATATGTTTTTATATAAAATTTACAGATGTCAAGTAAATGTATAAGAGTAAAACAAAGAATGTTTTTCTCTGACATGTGCCAGAGTAAAAGTAGCATGAAATCGGTGAAGTGCAGTACCTCTAAATTGTACTAAGTACAGTATTTGAGTAAATATACTTAATTACTTTCCAGCACTGGATGCTTAGCATTTAGAAAATATCTCATTCTAAGCCCATATGTCTCTCAACAATTCTTCTTTTCTCTTCATAATGTGAAAGAGAAAAGTGGAGCGATGGCATGATGAAGTGACGAAGAAAAGGAGGCAGAGAGGAGGTGCTCTGTCTCGTCGAAAGCAGGGTTAACCCAGCTCTGCCTCCGATGTCTCAGCAACGCTGGGTAATGGCATGAAAGCATCTGTGGCAAGAGGTTTTGCGAACGTGTAGCTCTCATTGGAGTGTGTCACATGCATTCAGCTGCTTTGAAGAGAAAAGTAAATGAAAGAGAAGATGCAGCTCGCACCTCAAAGCTCTTATTCCAATTGTGGGGGAAAGTACTTTCTTTTTCTCTGTCTGAAAACAACAGGAAGATAAGATTCTTATTAGAACCTGTCAAACTCAATAACAGCAGCATTTGTAATACATTTTAGCTTCTGAGCTACCACATTTATGCCTTTACTGAATCTGTGATTGGTTCCTGACATTTGCGAATAATTTAGCAATTTGATGAAATACATTCTGCTTTTCATAATAGCATTTAGCGTATTCATGAAAGTTGAAAGTCATTTATAGCATTTACGGCAATCAAAGTGCACTCATGATAGTAGATTCATAAACACAATGCTGTCTGTTCTGTGTGAAGTGTCTGAGAAATTAGTGTGAAGAACAACAAGAGAGTGCAATAAAAAGAGGAAGAAGGGAGAGGGCAGGAAACAGTGGAAATATAACCCTGACACAACAACTTATCAGTGTAAAACAGTGAATAACAAAAACAAAATTCATTGAATCGTGAGAGAAATCCTCTGAAGTCAGAAAATAAATGAAGATGCTAAATCCAGTACTAATAAATATTCAGTGTAATGTTTATTTCTGATGTGAATACCTTTTTCGGTGTAAGGCGAGATTAAATGACTTTCTCTGAATAATGAACACCCTTCACGCCGCTCGGATGAGTGCGTATTTGCAAATCGAGCAATCACTGGTGTCATTTCCTCAAATATTGAAATAGATGAATGATTTTTTTAAGAGCAGATATATGTGTCAGAGTGTTTGTTGCAGCCTTAAGTAATCTGCAACATTTTCCAAAATAAATCTTCTTGGTATTGCATCACATTGATTCAAACTCGTCTGTACCAGTTCATGAAAGCTTTTTAATTACTGCTGTAAACACAAAAATCTTGGAAAAGGTTACATGTTTGAAATGTCTAATCTGTTGGAATAAAACTAATCAGAACCGTGCAGTTATGTCATAGTTGCCAGTTTGATTTAGTTTTCATTTGATAGACAATCTCTGCATGATGCGGTCTAGGAACACGACAATGAGCACTAAACATGAAAAATAAATAGATGCAGTAAAGAAGTCACACATTTCTCCTTTAATTTGTTCGCATCAACATCATAGCCCAGCAGCAGATGAAGCAGCGAGGTTTTTGGGGACTAAAATAACACGATTTAGAATGTTTTGGGCCTCTCTGTATGATAAATAACCATGAGCGTGTGTGAGTGTGTTTATGTCTTTTTTTGCTTCCTTCCTCTCCCCCACGGCCACGCTGCTTTTGTGCCTGGTGGACTGTTATTAAATCTATGTGTGGTCACACAGCCTACGGTCTGTAACGCTTGATTCGTGTGTTTTCCCTCCTCTCACCCTTGCCTTTGTCAGCCCACCACTGACCTTTCATCATAGCCTTGAGTCAGTGTAAGAAGTGCTGCGGGCTGACAGGAAATGCTGTCTCCACGGCTCTCTACCCACTGTCGAAAAATGTCATCCCGTAATACAAACAAGTACTAATGACCTACAATAAACCACAGTCATTTGGCTCTCAAAAACACTGACTAAAATGGGTGCTGGCTAAAAGCCTTGTAATAGACTAATTGTACTGATGAGAATGAGTAGTAAAAAGTAAGTTAACGGGACATTACAAGAGATAATCTATGTCTATCATCCTTCATCAGTGACCCATAAAAACTGGCACAACAGAGACAGAATTAGCATTTTAAAGGCAGAATGAGGATGATTTTTCCTAAAAAACAAAAAACAAAAACAATGTTAGACTCAGAAATAACCCTCTCAATCATCACTTATGACCCAATAGAAGAGTGTGGCGGTTTCTGTATCTGCAGAGACTCTGCCCTCTGCCTGTATTTTTGCTTTACTTTTCATTTCCCTGTGTTTGGGATGTTTCTGGGCTCCAGCCTTTGGGCACTAGGTGTGTAGCCACCCAGCCACAGCACTCAGAGTGTAGGGGCTGGTCTCTATAAAAAGGTAACTACCAGGTGTCAGATTGTA
This sequence comes from Epinephelus lanceolatus, assembly GCF_041903045.1. NCBI lineage: Eukaryota > Metazoa > Chordata > Actinopteri > Perciformes > Serranidae > Epinephelus > Epinephelus lanceolatus. The sequence goes on from NC_135735.1 coordinate 41,671,085, forward strand.
AGCGCGCATCAAAAAGGAATCTACAAAAAGGGCGAACATCATGCAAAGAAAACGCAAATGTAGTGCGCCAAAATGCCAATAGGATGAAGATAATTCCAAAACTGGGCTGTGTTCTGGCAACTGTGGTGTGTGCTTCTGGTGTCATTGAGCTTGAGAAGAGGGGCCAACTTAGAATATTGTGTTTACAAACCGCAGACAAATCCTACTCATTCTGCCTTTAAGCCATACTAAGTCAACCTGAAAATTAAACTAAAGACCATATTTTTTTTTTTAGCTATTATGTAAATGCTGCATCATACAGTGTTTATTAAAAGTGTCAGTTACTCTATTTCTCTTCACTGAACTAATTTTTTTGCCTTATTTTTAGCAATGCTAGTGGCATGGTTCCATGGATAGTAATGTCAACCACTTTGAACCACTGAAACCACTGAAGTACTGGGACACAGGCACTTTTGGTAGTGTAGAAACACAACAGAACGCTAAAAAAAACATGAAAAATCAATATTGATATTCAAATTTTTGATGGTTAGTGCATTAATAGGGTGTGGCAATTAACCAAATTTTACAATTTCACTACAATTACTGTCTGTAACATTGACTTTTTAATTCGGTCAAAGCATTTCCACCTCACTAGTTCAAAACTGCTGTGACGTCAGCTACAAGTACTGCTTAATGGAATACTCCAGTGACTTCTGCTACTTCAGCGTCACCTACTACTATGTTTCTTTTATTTGCCATATTTATAATTTGTCCCAGAACACAGAGTAAAGCCAGTTTCTCAGTAGAGGGGTACCCTCATACAAAACACTTGGTCTGACTTTTAAAAAGGTAATAGGCAATATAATTGACCTATGACTAAGTCCCACCCTCAAACATGATGAGCCAATCACAGTGCGTATAGCCATTCATTGAAATGCATTACAGAAAGTCATTTTTGTTCGGTTTTATAAGCTTTTTCTGAGATTTGAAGTTTAAAAATGGTCAAACGGTGTGCATGGGGTACATGCAACTCCGACACAAGGTATCCTGAGAGGCTGGGCGACGAGGTGTATTTTTTACTCTTTCATAAACCACATCTCAACCAAGAAAAGTGTCTCCTTTGGATAAAGTTGTGTGGTAATGTTAGACCACAACATCAACTCAACATGAATAAGATTAACAATGATGTCTACATCTGTTCTAAGGTAAGTCAACATCGTGTTTGAGGCAACATATTGTCACTTTGCTGGAAAGAAATATAAAGTTATCGTTAACATCTCTAGCTAACGTTAGCTAAAGTTAGCCTAACGTTAGCTCCTAGCTGCATTGTTCATCATGTCACCTTGTTTGCTGGGAGTTCATTAGCCTGTTTTGTTCTAGTTTTGTACTTTGGTGATCGTACATCATTGTTAGCTGTTGTCCAAAGGGCTCTAGTTAAGCTAATGTTAACTTAATTAATTAATTAATTAAACGTTAATTAATAATTTAGCCTATCTGTAATCGCAGAGATAACAAAGGTTGGCAAACGTTATGCTGAATGATTCAGTGTAAATACTGTAGCACCAAACTAACGGAGAGACACTCTTGGTAAAGATGGTAAAAAGGCCGTTATCCTTTTCTCATATTCTGAGCCAAAAACCTTAACTTCAGTGGCACTTTAACATGTTGTCTTTGATGGCGATGGCAACAAGATGCCGTTCACAAGCGTACACTGTGACCTGTAAATTTTGGCTTGTAATTTAAGCTTTTCAACGACCTCAACAATAAAATGATGAATATATCCCTCCAATGTGTAGTTTAGGCCCTTTTGGTTACTTCTCAATGACATCTGATCGTTATGTCCCCAAAAATCATGAATTCCCTCCTGTGAAATGCCGTGTACTGTGACACCTGCCATAGCGCCGGTCACTGAATGTTGATAGTTTGGCCGAGTGAGTGGCTTAACCATAGGTCAATTAAGACTTCAATGTAGCAGTTATACCAAACCAGTTCTCATTCCGAAGTCATCAAATACCACCGCTTCCTCAGTGATTTCCACATCATACACCTACCAAAAAAGATATCCTTTTGCAGTGCCAGTTTATATTGCCGCTGGACAACATCAGTCTGAAACACCGCCAGACAATAACATAATTTAAGGAGCTGCAAAGTCTACGGTGACCAGATGTCCCTGATTTCCGGGGACAGCCCCCGATTTGGGTGACCTGTCCCTGGTAGAAGCTGTCCCCGAAAATGTCCCCGATTTTGACATTGAATGGGGGAAAAATGCGCGCAGACTCAAACACCAGTTATTACGGTAGTCAGTAAACCATAGCCAGAGAAGACGTCGTAAGACGTACAGACATTATCAGGAAGCACGACCAGACACAGCAGCATCAACAACAACAATCTAGAAGCGGCAAAAAGGACTGAAAAGGAGAAAAGGAGACCAGCTGCCGCGTTAACTGGTATGTTGTGTATAAACTTATTTATTTTGTGTCAGCTGGCAGTAGACTTGACTGTGTGTGTGTGTGTGTGTGTGTGTGTTAAGTGAGGTAACATTCAGTGCGTCTGTTTAATCTGAACTGAAGACCTAACGTAAGGTTATAAAAGTCAGTGAACGTTAACATTATGTCACTGTTTTTATATCTGTCATTGGTGAAGCTGTAACGTTAGCGTGAGATTACCAGGTGATGACATTGTTGTGGCTCTGTTTTAGAAAAGGAGGAGGTGGAAGACTGCTTTGGTAGCATAGGATTTTCCTGGAGGCATGGGGACCTGAGACTGTGTTAAAATAATAAATAAATAATAAGTAAATGGTTAATAGTTGTGTGTGTTAACTGCTGTATTTTGTGTCGGGCTGGCACCAGTCACTGCTGTGTGGGTAACCAATGACTGTAGTAATCTGTAATGACTAAATTATATAAGTATTATATTACCAAATCTCATGTTCTCCTCTGCTCTTATTCTACCCAGGCTCCTGAGGTGGAGGCTACGGAGGTGGATGAATGAGGAGATCAAGGTGATGTCATCCCTTTTTTTGATTGCCACCTTTTGTGTCATAAATATCAGTTCAGTATTCAGTTATGAGTTGAAACCATCCTAACTCAAGCTAATAAGATTAAGATATTTTTGTCTTCCTCAGTGGATGTGGTGATGTCACTCATTTGTTTGATTGCAACCTTTTGAGTAATAAAAGCTGGTCAAAATACATGAAAAAGTACTTGTCCCCGTTTTTTATTTCATAATGATAATATTTAATGATTTTTCACCGCTGCACTGAAAATGTCCCCGATTTTCATCTCAGAAATCTGGTCACCTTAGCAAAGTCCTTGTAGGGTGGGGGAGAGGGGAGGTGACTGGGTCCAACAAACAACTTTCACCCAAGAGCCTGGTGTTCACTTCCTGTTTGAATGTAAAGCCAAACCATGATTCCTTTTGTTGCCTAAACCTAACTACGTGCTTTTGTTGTACAAGGAAATAAACATAAATACATGGTGTGTTATCGATGCTGAAGAGCAGAAGCATGAGCAGAAACTGTACGTTTTCTTTAAAACCCAGAGACACAAAAGAAGACAAAACACATGTAACAGACGTAAATTGACACAGCGTACAAGAACATCAACAACTGATGCACCCAGGATACCTACTGCATCATATGTAGACGTGAAAGTCCCCTGGCGTGGTCAGCCCTATGTTCCCACAGCCCTATGTTCCCACATTTCTAAGATTTTTCTTAAAATTAGGCCCTATGTTCCCACAGCCCTATGTTTCAAATAGGCATCCTCCTTCCTTAATGTTTCCTCCATGAGCCTATGACGTCTCCAGAGGGCTGTAAAGTGACTCCAAGCATCCCAGGATCACCCCCTCTCTATGCCAACCCGGCTTCCCAGAGGTATTGATGCACTGTAAACGTCCAGTTGCTGCACTTCATTCGACTGATCTGACCGGAAGCTAGTCAGTGCGAGGCCTCTGTGCTACTTAGTTTAGTTTGTTTATTTAAAAGGACAATGTGCACTTACATTAAATGTTTGCAATAAACAAAGAGATGAACACACCAGATTTAGCTAAAAGCTACATTCCATCTGTAGTCCATTGCTACTGAATAATAGGTTGGGTCTAATTGGCTACCAAATTGGGAGAAAGGGGGATAAAATCTGATACAAATTTAGGAAAAAGGAAATGTGGGAACATAGAGCTGTGGGAACATAGGGCTGTGGGAACTCAGGGCTCGCTCATAGGCACGCTCCCCCACTGGCAATACCATGATATGTGACAAGTTGGGAGTGAAAACAGGCCATTATACTGGTAGCTGTAATTGTAATGAGGGCCCCAATTATAAATACCTTTATTTGTTCAGCTTGGTTTAAAACAACGTTGATGAACCCTTGACAAACAAATGTATGGGCTGAAATGAAAGAAACATAGTGAAATTGGATGTTTTTAAGTATGTGGGGGAAATACATTCCACTACGTTCACTGTTAACAAATTGTTGCCTTTAGGTCAAATCGTATAATTACTTTGCCAATCACAGGGGCTATCAAATTGTCAGTCACCATAAAGTAATTTGTGGTAAATGTCAACATAAAAGTGAAGTGTTAAGAAGAGAGTAAAACATGTTTTCATAAATTGATGTGAAGCTGTTGTGTTAGAGAGGTACGGGTACAATATAAAACCACCCTGAATCATCTAAATACCACCAGCTGTACATTAGGTAGGTAGTGTTAGCAACATGCTAGGGCTTGAAGTGTGAACTACAGCACATTAGTAACCAAACAGCCAATACAGACAATATGGTTAGACTTTGATCTGTATTTGAATTTTCCTCAAAAATATTAAGAAAAGAAGAATTATTTACTCATGGCTTTGTAACAAAATAATGAAAGATCATTTAATTTTGGTATTGACAATTTCAATTCAGCTAGGCGACCATTTTTATTTCATTTACTTAGTTGTTACAGTCCACATAAAAACACATGAGCAAGTCAGCTGTCAGGCATCAGTTTTTACACTGACTACATCTGTGTTGATCAATACTGAATCAGGACTGTCAGTCTTTTCTTCGCACATTTTATAAAGACTTTGCTCTTTTATTTTGTTTTAGATTAATGTTTTGACTTTATGCCTATGCTTTTCAGATATGTTGATAGATAAACAGCAATAAATCACTGGATTATATAATATCTTGACGGGCAAACTAGAGCATCCATACAGTGTATACATATGTGTTGTTTTTATATGGTGCTCAGTTTCATACAGGGTCAACCCACACAGTAGCACAAACTGCATGATGAAGTTTCACAGCACTGAAGTGTAAGATAACTAATTAGAGCAGGAGATGCAACAAAAACTTCCAGCACAGAGGGAATGATTATTACCAAAATAAATGCTACAATAATAGCGTTGCTTCGTCATTGCTGAAGTGTGCCATTGCTGATCTGATAAAAGGCACAACTTCCAGCACCTGGTCAAATAACTGCTTGTGACATATTGATCAAAAACCCTTGAGATATACTATAAGGTAGTTTTTAGTATGGGGTAGTGGCAATTGTACTTATTGACCCTCTAAAAAGGTACTGATCTGAGTTGCTTGATCTCCTTACTGATCCTCTCCTTGTTCTGTAATGGCTGGAACGCCATTACATGGGCCCTGAGGGAAAACCCCTAATGACCTTTTGATTTTAGTCTAGACGTTGGAGATGCAAAAAAGATCTGAGCTTAGGGCTCTGCTTTGTCGAGGATTAAAAGTTCTGTGATATAGCCAGGGTACTCAATAAAATTGTGAAATCAATTCTAACAGGCCCAGGTAACCAGCAGACATAGCCCTGATGTGGTTGTATATTTTTGGGTTTTGTTTTAGGCCAAATAGGAGAGGAGGTAATTCAAGCAGACGGCAGACTTTCTGTAATGTAAATAAAAGGAGAAACAACTAGAACTTTCCTTGTTTATGCCTAAAGGACCGAAAAAGACCCTTTTCTGTTCAGTTAAAGCTGCAGTGACCTGTGCAGACAAAGATTGTCCTAAAGTAAGCTTTATCACACTGGGAGAGCCAGATGAAGAATTTAAACCCATTATTACTGAAGTTGATTTGAAGGCCAGTACAAATTCTTTTCAACTAAGTGATGTTATTCACATGACAGGGGACACTTGTTGCTTTAATTAAAGTGTGATGACACAATAGAGTTGGACAAGTGTGACCCGAAGCCTCAATGGGGAACTGTTATACACTGAAATACAGTGACCACGTCATTTAAAGTTCCTTGCTTATTTCTTTGTATTTCAGAAAAATATAAGGTACACTAAAACATAAAAGAAAGAAGAAAAAGTCAAGCATGTCGAGGTTACTTGCAATCCAACTCTTCTTGTTAGCAGTAATGTAATAATACAGGGACAGACAATTCTGTTAGCTTATTCTGGCTGATATGTTTGCCAGTATAAAACTATTACCTACTGTGTTATTATATATTAACCTCTGATTTACTGCAACTCCTCTGTTGACATACATATCTGTTTTGTGCCTAATTTGCAAGTAATGGGCAGGCAATTAAACAAGGCTCATTGCACAAAGGTTTTCAATTCATTCTAAGCACTGAGTTGGGGTTAGGTTTTGGAAACAGATTTGATTTATTGATGTGTGTTTGATTGTAAACAAGACCAAGAGTGGGGCACTATGAGGATGTAATTACCTAGGTATTGTACTTCAAGCTAAATGTCTAACATTTGCATACACACTCACAATGACAAAGCTAACATGCTGCTGTTTATGTTTACTATGCTTACCATTTGAGTTCAGCGTGTTAGCATGCTAACATTCGCTAATTGGCAATTAACACAAAGTACAATTGGTGGAAATCTCATTAGTTTTGCAGGTATTTGGTCATAAGCCAAACAGAATTATCAGCATTATTTCAAACCACCCTCTGGGGAACATGGATATCTCTACCATATGTTATAGCAGTTCATCCAACTGTTTTGAGATATTTCACTTTAAATCCAAAATGTTAACCTCATTTTCACTAGAGAAAATGTCACGAGACCGACAAAGTCAGGATTCATCTTCTGGGGAGCTTGAATGTCCATCCAAAAGTTTGTGGGTCAGTGGGCCTTGATGTCAGATACAGATGCACAGGGGCACTCTTTAGCAGCTCTATGAGACGCACCGGGCACTGGCATTTTTGGATGTTATGAGTATGCAGTGGCATTAAGAACAAAATAGACTGCATGGGTGGGAGTGGAGGTGGATGGGACACACAAACTTCAGACTTTCACCCAAGAGCCCGCTGTTGGTGCCCCTAACAAATTAAGTTATACACAATATAGTGTGCTAGCTTGTGAAGCATGGTATTCTAGTGATGTATGTCAAGTGGCGTTGCATTACATTAGTAACAAGCATACTCATTTTAGCCAAACCATGATTTTCTTTTCTAAACCAAGTTTATTTTGAAAAGAGACTCCATGCATTTATTAAGTGGAATCTGTACATTTCTTATGAAAATGTAAGTCTATTTTAAAAAAGACACAAAGCGTGTAATGTCTGTAAGTTGACAAACCTAGGACATCCAAAACCAGCATTGGAGGGGTACCTACAGCATCGTAATTTGACGTTCAGGGCCACTGATAAAGTATCGATATTTGATGAGTTGGGAGTCAGAATGTGTTGAGCCAATAGTTGTTGAAATACTTCAGTCTGGACCGAAGTGGTGGGCCACCCGACAAACCGGCAGTACTTACTTATTTTTACTGCCCATTTCATCCCCATCTGCTGGGCATATTTTAAAGTTGTTGAGACTATTATGGCACTCTGTTTTGCACAACAATGCTTTTCCTATGATGACTGACAGGTGAGTCAGAGCTTCACTGGGGAAAAGAGAGAAACTTACTTTACAGATCACATAAAATAAATGGTTTTACTGTCAAAGGATCACCACACATTATGATTCTCTGCACAGCTGAAAAAAAAAGCCTAACACTCAGGATAGGACCCGAATGCAGATAACCGGTGGAATGAGTTTGCTGAATGTGTAAGCAGAATGTTCTCGGTCAAATAAAGAGCAAATTTACAGAGTAACTAACTGATACATTGAAACGCTCAGAGAGTCTGACAGGAACAAACAATTCTAAAACGGTTCTACAGTCTGAGCAAAACATGTCCAAGGACTTACTGTTGCTATAAAACAGGTGAGATAATTCACGTACAAGTTCACATTTAAAGGGTTGACACAATAAAAGCAGCATGTTTACAATAAAATGTTACACACACGCTGCAATAAATGCTACCTTTATGAAGCTATTAATGGTCATTTATTGTTGTGACTGTGTCAGGGAGGTGTTAATTCAACTTTATAGCTAAATTTGAGTCTGTTGTTTGTGGTGTTATGCAGTTGCTCTGCCCAGTGCTCCACTACTTAAGCCGTGAGGCCAGCAGTGTGTGGAAATTAATTAGCCATCATTTTAACATAATGTTATGCAATATTATCTGCTGCAGAGCAGTGAGCCTGGAAATATTTTTGGTGTTAACAGTTCTTACAAAATACAATTATAACCTTTCATTTGTAGAGAAAGCCATCTTCTGCAGCACAAAGCCTATGAATATGGACTATAAATGCATTAATGAAGTGTGAACCCTGCACGACTTTGGATATTATTCTCTAAAACAGGATTTCAGTTGCCTCTTAAGGCTGTCCAAATACATCTAAAAACATGTGCAAAGGCAATGCTTTCAACTACATGACATCAATTAATTATACATAATATCAGAGAGATGTAGCAACAACAAAATAACATTCTGCAAGAATTACACAACTATTAGATATGACATGAGGACCAATGAATGAATTCCATCATCTGATGTACCAGTTTTATTTATTGGGAATATTGTTTCTGCCAGTGTCTGTCATGCTTTTCCATTTCATGTGTTTATTACACTGCATTTGACTTGGTTATCCTTGCCTGACCTCAGTCAGATATTTCCAAATATTTTCACATTTCATAGTGTTCATCTTGCTTTGGTTTGTAGTTAGTTGGTAAATATTGCCCTCAAGCATAAAGTTCCTTGATGTAGTCTTTTCTGCAGAGTAAGAAATCACTGACAGAAGATCACTGTTCGGGAAATATCCGACAATTTGTTGCCACAATGCTTTAGCTTGCAGCATGACGTTAGCGATGTTGTACAGAAATTCACGGTCCTCAGAGGATAAGTGAAAATGACATTTAAGTGAAATGTCTCCACAGTGGTTTGAGCATGAATTGTAATAACTTTAGTGAAACTTCAACCTTTTATCTAGCGTTACTATCAGGTCAAAATTTAACTTTGTCTAATACTTTGGCTTATGTCCAACATTTCCATTTCCATCAGCTTCAGCTGTTCTTTGTGTTTAGTGCTAATTGGCAATTGGTTAGTCATGGTATTTATTCCATTATGTTTCATATTGTTACTTAACTCTATCCTAAGTTCTATCGTAGGCAACTGGACTGTCTAGGGTTTCTTGAAGACATTTTGCCCCTCATCCAAGAAGTTTCTTCTGTTCTAACTGACGGGTGGGGAGTCGCGGGATTTAAACCCTGTGTGGGCGTGAGCCCTTGCAGAGTTGTTGAGATCACAGGTTAGCTCTGAATTTCAGAGTCATTAGAGTAACATGTGAGTTGTTAACTCTAATTTCCAGTGTTGTTTCCCAACAAGAAATGTCTCTTTACAGAAGTCATTACACAGATCCTCACTCTGATCTGCTGACTGCATTGTGAAGAGATTAGTGGAGAACCCATACTGACTTCCACAGTTATACAGGACACAGTTCCAATGGATAAACATGCTTCTAACATTAAAATTGATATAAACAAACTTACTTCTTTACATATTTTTTTTCAGCCAAGTTAAAACTCAATCATGCATGGTAGGCAGCCAATATCAGATGCAGCCAAAAGGAAAATGTTGGCATTGTACATTTCTGCAAAACACAAAGACTTAAGAATTTGTTTTAAACATGTAATATTAACATTTCTAAAGTGACATAGTATGTAAACTGACTATGTCATGCAAGGTGGAGGGGACGATGAGACATTTGTCAAGCTGCAGCCCAAAAACTGGTTATTTTAAGACAAAGCATGACATTTTCCATAACTATCCATAACCAAGTGGTTTTTGTGCCTAAACCATATCATTACATAATTATGTACAAATGTAACATATCCAGTATTTGTGGAAACACAATGCCAACATTCATTCTTGCGACTGGGCTGTCAGATGAACATACTGTACATACATCTCACAAGCTGTGGTGTGATGTTGTTGTGTTTCCACTTCAGTGTAAGAAGCTCTCCAATCATTTCTTTTTGGTTCCTATATTTCACTCCGTATCTCATTTTTTTTCCCACAGTATCCATTGACCCCCTTTATAGCCAGTAATACCTGGAGGTTTCCAACAGCTCCTGCATCTGAACAAACAGACCTTCCCCCCTTCCACTGCCCCCAGGCCACCACAGAGAGAGATATGGTCTGTCAGATCATCAGGCAAAGAACCAATGTTGTGGCTTCTGTCATCAGAAAAGAAAACACACTTATGAGGCCTTTGAGGCTGACGGAGTACCACGCTGAGCCCAAAGAGAGAGAAATGGCTTCACAGAAAAAGGGCAGAAGAAGCAGAATGATGTCTTCTGTGCTAAATGGCAAGAAAAAGCTCTGGAGAAACAAATTATATCAACAAACCTTAAAAAAAAACAACAACAAAAAAACATTGCCGTTCTTTTGATGTTTCTTTAATTAATCACCAAAGTGATGGTGATTTTAAACAAATAATGGATAACAAAACAAAAGGCAGCGAATTATTCTACGAGCATAACTGAATAATTAGACATGTAAACATAATTTAGATTTATTTAGATTTGCAAATTAAAATGTTTTGCCATAGCAGAGGCAGTAAAACAGATAGATGACATGTGAAATCAAGATATGTCTTGGGCCTTTAACTTTCTTTATGTGCCTTCCCCTCAGATGTTGCTGTGCCTAGTCTATACAATGGTATGTCACATTAGACAGCTTAATGGATAGGCATGTTCTGAACTGTATTCCTCGGCTTAGCAAATGTATTTTTAATAGTCTATTATGCTTCCCATATTGAATTGTGCGTGCTCTGACATCTTTATTCCAGACAAGACACAGAGAGCGCAGGAGGGAAACATATACTGGACTGAGGACATTCCTGTTCATGTCCAAGGACTTAAGCTTCCTGAAAGGGTCATTCAGAAGACAAAAAGATAAAAATATCAACATGTGATATATTATTCGTTAGTTGTATTAGAAATTATAATAGCCATAGATTTATGCACATCTTGGCAACTGTTCAAGCTTTGTTGAATAACGGACACAGTAAATTCCTCTCGTCTCTAAATGGATTAAGGAGCGATGTTTCTGAAGGGTAAGACCAAATGACACATGCTTCATTAAAGTCCCTTCATTAATCAACATCATGAGGTTGCAACTTTCATGCATACACTAAAGACACATCATAATATGCAGTCATTTAATACTCAACACAATAGCCAGAAAAAATGTTGGCATTGTAGATTTTTGTGAACCAGGGATATGTTATATTTATCTTACTATATAATGACGAAAACTGTCTGTGTATGTGTGGGTATGTCTGTCTGTGTGTCTGTTCCACGTTTTTCTCCTCACTGACTTGGTCAATCCATGTGAAATTTGGCACAGTGGTAGAGGGTCATGGGACGATGCGAATGAAGCAATATTACATCAATTGGCCAAAGGGGGGCGCTATAGCAACCGATTGAAATTGTAAACTTTGAATGGGCATATCTCATGCCCCGTATGTCGTAGAGACATGAAACTTTGCACAGAGATGCCTCTCCTCATGAGAAACACATTTGCGTCAAGAACCCATAACTTCCGATTATATAGATTTTCCGCTATTTTGAATTTTTTGAAAAACACTTAAAAACAATCTCTTTCTACAAAGTTTGACCGATCTGCATGAAACTCGGTGAACATAATCTAGGGACCAATATCTAAAGTTCCCTCTTGGCAAAAGTTGGAAAACTTACTAAAACTCTATAAGTCAATGAATATTGCGGAGGGCGTGGCTCATCACATAAAGGTGTATAACATCTCAAGGGTTTCACCGATCACCACGCAACTTTGTAGGCATATGACCACACATAATCTGAGGGGACCCCTCCATTATTGACCCCATCAAACAAAATGGGGGTGCTAAAGAGCTAATTTCTTATCTAGGCCTAACCGCCATATTGATTTTTACTAAACCTGGTAGATATGTAGAACAGGATGCCTCAAGGTGACTGGAGAAATTTAACTGTAATTGGCAACTGGGTGGCGCTATAACAACAGAAAAAATGCTTAAAAATGGCTAAAATGTGACCGATCGCTGTGGCTCCCCCTGTGGCCGAATGTTGTTTTTTTCCCCTAATTTTTGGTATGACTAAGTCATGGTATGGTATGCTGTCCTCAATGGGTATGGACTAGTAATGTTATTATGTAATGGTTTCTTTGAAACTTTGAAACACTGTGGTTATCATGTAGTTAGGTAGTAGGCTCAAAGACCACTTGGTTATGGTTAGAAAAAGACCATGTTTTGGCTTTAAATACCCTGTTTTGGGGGGCCAGTCCCTGCTGGAAACATCATGTCTTGGTAAAGGACAGCCACTTTTTGCACTATCTGTTTCCTGCAGGAAAAGCAGTGATATCTCAGTAAATAAACAACAAATTTTCATTTCACTATCCTGGGAGAAAAAGCAGTGACGCCTAAAAACCAACCAACAAGTCATGAAAATACACCCAAGTTTAGTAGCTAAAGAGCCGCTGAAAACACAGCAATGAAAACATAAATGGTTTTGTTGTCTCTTGGTCTTAAAACAGTGGTCTGCAGACTGGCAAATATCTTACCTACAGCCCTGTTTCCACCAAACACTTTCGGTATGGTACCTTTGGAACCAAAAGTAACCCTTCAGACATGGTACCTAGACCCTAGATCTGTTTTGCGTTTCCACCACAAACGGTACTCTTAAATATGGGCGGGGTTGTTGTCACTCACTGTTCCGTCCAGCACTTGCTGTATTTCCTCTTCACCGATGACAGAGGGAAGTCTGCACCTAGTTTATCGTCCAGGGAACGGGATTGCATGACAAAATAGAACAGGCAGGGTGAGAGTCTTTCTCCATGGGATGCTTGAAAATAGCGAGTTAGTGCATTTAGTCCTTCTCAGGTAAGCTCAGGGGTTTAGTGTTGCAGTAGCCCACAGGAACAATGCTCCATGACACTTTTTTCCTCTAAGTGAGGATTAGAATATATGCAGTTCACAAAATGTGGTCAAAATGAATATATATTTTGAAACACTTGAAGAGCCACTCATTGCTTGAAGTGTATGTCATCCAAGAGAGACAATAAAAACTAGTGAAATGGTCAAGGTTGTCATTCAAATTTAAGGTGTGCTGATGGATTCAAGTCGACACTGAGTTACATTGCGAGTAAACATTCCACCTTAAAAGTTGCTGGCAGTTGGTCCAGTGACTCAAGTTATTATTTCCTCAGACTACAGCTGCTGCAAGAGGCAGCAAAACATCATCACATTTTATAGCTATAGTTTAAGGGCCCATCCCAATACTTAGCCCTACCCTTTGGCCCTACCCCTACATTTGCGCGTTCCCGTGAGGGGTAGTGGTGTACCAATTCCTTTATGCGTGTAGGGGTAGGGGGCATAACGAGGGGTAGTGGGTATGAAACAAACCCTTCGGAGCGAGGGATTTCAGATACTGACCTGCCAGCGAAGGGGTAGCCATGGCTACCGCAGAGGAAGAGACGGGGAAAAAAAGTTCATACATAGTTAACGTTACCATCGTCAGGTTGCTTGTTAGCTAGCTAGCTATCTGGCGTCTGTCATCTGTCCTGTTCTGCAAAATTGTCGGACTTTTCACATTACGATAACACGCCAGCTAGTATAACTCTGCTGCCTCGTAATGTTAACTGGTTAGCTAGCTAGCAGAAGTCCCCTGTCGTCTGTCTTTCATCAAACGAAGCATGATGAATACAGCAAACGCGATCAGTAAGATGCATGAGACTCCATTGTAGATGCTGGTTGAAAATGTAGATGGCTCGCAGCTTCCTGTTTAAAATAGTTACGTATACGTGAACGTAACCGACGCCGTGACGTAGTGAAAGATTTCTACCCCTACCCCTCGTTGGGCCAAGGGGTAGTGGGCAAGGGCTAGGGTTAGGGCCATGGGCTAAGGGGTAGTGGACAAGGGGGGGGGGTACCAGGATTGGGCTTAAGATGTGCCACGGTATGAAAAGTGGTTGCATAAGCCTCAAAACCAGCCACAATTTGGCCCTGAGCAAGAGTGGCCATCCGCTATTGACAAATGGACTACAGTGTTCACAGCTCCACCCTTTAGTATCAGATCTGTGTGCTAGGTACCCCAACAGAAGGGTGACCAAAAATGGGGACAGTATGGTTCCATTGGCACCATCGGCAACTTTTTACAGTGGAAACAGAATAAAAGCTTACCACTCTGAACTGTACCATACCATACTGCTTGGTGGAAATGGGGCTATGGTGACCTGCCATCCACCATCTCCTCCACCTTTCAATGACAAAGTCAACACATGTAATCACTTTAGAAATGTTTGATATGATAAGTAAGAAACATGCAAATGAAACAAATGTTTGTGATTTGCAGACACGGACAATGCCAACATTTTCTTCTGGTTACCACCCATATTAAACACATTTGTAAGTGTTTTTCATGGGGTCAAAGAGGTGTTCATTCAACTTTATTTCCATTTTTGAGGCTGCAGTTTGGAATGGTTCCTCCATACTATACATGTAAATGGATCATAGACAAAAACTAATTTCAACATTTTAAGTAAGGTAATATTTAAAGCAGAGCTACTATGGTGACTTGGTGTACACTCTGTCATCATTACCTCACCCAAAGAGAAACAATAACGGGCACACATTTTAATGTGAGACTGCTATAATAGAAATATTTCCCTGTCGCTTACTGTAGGTTGTAGGTCTCGATTAATACTAGGGCTGGGCGGTATACCGGTTTGTACCGAAAACCGGTATTTATTTTCGTTATGATATGAATTTTTCATATACCACAATACCGGTGAATAGCCCAAACAACGCCCGGAATGTGCGCAGCGGGAAAGTGTTTCAGCAGGGACCCATTTCACCGCTGCACACCACAGGCACGCATGAGCGGGTGAGAGTGAGAGCATAGAAAAGTTTAGAGGCGAGAATGGCTGCCGGAGAGAGTCCTAAAGGCGAAGCAACTGTACACAATGACCCAGAAGAACTCATACCAAAAAGAGCAGTGTTTCCCCTATGTGCAACTAGCAGCGGCGCACTGCCATTTACAATTCTCCTCTGCCCTCTGTATCACGCACGGCGGAGTTTCCCCCCGATGCGCACACATACACACACACACACACACACGCACACACACACACACACACACACACAAAGCGCACACACACAGACAAAGCGCACACACACAGACAAAACGCACACACACAGGTGAGCACACTAGAGCACGGCTCGGACCACATTTTCCTGACCGAAGACAACCCGTCCCGAGTCCGAGACAGTTACGACCGGGCTCCACCGGGCACGTCGCGCGACATGTCTGCAGCGCGAGTCCCGTAGCAGCTTGCCCCCCTGTTAATCAATTACAGCAGCTCCACCGGCACGACAACTAGGGTTGGGTACTGTTCATAATTGAACCGATACGGTACCGGTATCTGGAATTCGGTACCGGTACCAAACGGTACCTTATTTCGGTACTTTTTAACTCTATGGGCCCTAGGCCTTTTTGGGGTATTTTTACTGCCTTTACTTTTAAGCTCATATCACAGTCATTAAAAAGGCTACATACACATGCTATATCTTGTTTTTTTCAGGACAATCTGGGCTAACCAGATTTGACATCACTCCATGTCCTTCTATGTGCCTGTATTTTATATTAATTTTTATATCAATGAAAAAACAAATCTGTGTTACTAAATTCTTACATTTTTACATGTATCTCACCATAGCAAGTTGGAAGTTGACATATTCTGCCATATATGAAGAGGGAAGACTCTCTGGAATCTGGCAATATAAGAACCATGATGGTGGGACATTCTGTCACTTCACAGCTGTCCAAAACATGTGGTTTGTGCCAGGCAGAAAATGATCATCAGTATTTTTTCATTATTGCAAGAAATTCCATTGACTCATTCACAAGTCAAAAATGTGTTTTATCTGAAAGAAACATGCAATAGTCAACCAAGTGCAATGATGTCCTCCAATATAATAGGCTATTTGTTTTTCAGTTTCAGTTATATATTGGGGGGGCATTTTGGGCATTGGTGGGGGGGCACATGTCCCCCTGAATGTATATGGTGACTACGGCCCTGTCAGCATGCATAACTAGGCCTCAGTTGTCTGGATGTGCAAAGGTGAAGTGTGCTGGTCTTGTCATACAAAGTTTGATGGAGTGTCAACTGGACAATATGGAGATATTTGCATCTTGAAAGCCGGACTACAAATGTGGACAGACAGGGAGAAACACACGCAAGCCTAAGACGTGGTAAGATACGATATTCCTCACTATATAAGTGACTGATAACAAGATCTGTATAATGGATTGTAAAGAAATGCACTAAGTAAGGCACTATGTGTCGTTCGGGCCCATAGTCTAAACTTCTTAGTTTCAACATTTTATTGAAAACATTTAGGAACATTCAGGTACCGAAATTTGGCACCGTTTCATTTTAAGTGAATCGGTACTCGGTAGTACCGACATGAATCGGTACCAAGTACAAAAAGTACCGAGTTTCGGTACCCAACCCTAGTGACAACTCTCTATTTTACGTGGCTCTTCTATTTTTGTCGCGCTACGCTCCCCTACGCGACCCTCCAGCAGATAAAAACTACATGCAATAGTGTGCTAAACGAGCACAATGTGTTTTTAAATGAATAAACCATTATCAGAGGTGATATGTGATGATTTTTTTTCATGTATTTACCCATGTTTATCCGTGACATTGTGTAAATGTCTGTGGCGGACATTTGAAAGCGAGTAGATGACAAACAGTACAGTAAACTTGCAGATAACTCAAATATATGTAATAGCTTAGGTGGGAAATGCTTTAACATTTCATGCAGCCTCTCTGCTCGGCAAACGGTAAACAACCCCGCTGGCTTCTCTACGTGTCGCTTCCGTATGCAGTCAGTGGAGCCCAAATGAATGGAGCGGAGCGTGTGTTGTGTTCAGGCGTTGTCAGGTAAATAACAAATTCCAGCACTTGAATAGGCCATAGCACAACACTGCAGCGTGTCAAGTTGGCCGAACCTGAGCAAAATACCATGAAATATCGTGAAACCGATATGATTTTTTCTTAAAACCGTGATATGAAAATTTTGTCATACTGCCCAGCCCTAATTAATACAAATATTAACTTGAACAGATAATTCAAGGAACGGACTGGCACGAATACAGACGTCTACAGAAACTTGACAGAGCAAATGTATCTCATGTTTTGCACATTATCGTTATGTACTGCTTTTGCTTGGTCACTGTGTAAGCTTTATATGTTTTAAAATGTATTTAGTGTCAAGCACTTACAGTTACCTGATCGCAGACTGTAAGCTGAATAAGACATTCTGATGAGATTATCCCTGCATGCACTTTTCTCTGTACATTATTCTGTGCCTCTCAAGGGTTTTGTGTCAGCGTTTCAAGTATTCCTATATATACTTTAGCGCTCAACAAGTGCATTCGCTAAATGCATTTGAGCTGTCCTATAGAAATAAACTGAAGCAGTTAATGTCTTTGCCTCTTGCTTGTTTATTTGTACAGATAAATATTGTCCCATAGTTATGCACCAGATGTAATGTATAAATAGCAATGAGTCTAGCTGAAGCTAATTTTCAGACCCTGGTTAGTCTTTAAAATCTAGATTGAAACAAACAAACAAGTAAATGAAAACAGAATGTTTTTATACAGAAAATGTATATAATTTTGCATTCGCTGACACACTATATCTGGGAAAGGCCATTTATGCACTGTCATTTTTTTTTTCCGCATGAGTGAGCAACTCAATCTCACATCAGAATGTATAATAGCTACGGCTGGAGTGAAAACTATATTAAACTGTCAAAAATTAGCTAATTATATTTTTGGAGAATTTGACAATGGTGCCATTTCTTTGGTCTCTGATCCATTATATCTGTTGTTTTGCGACATTCTAAACTGAATTCTTGTTCGGGAGGCCTGGGACTATATCAGTGTGATAAGATGTGATTAAGAGGTATATATCAAACTTAAACTGCACTGGAAATAGGTCATTTACATTGTTAGCATTAACAAAAATAAATGCGACTATATTAAAATAAACCTTATTTGATTCTAAGTTCAATATTTCCTAAACAGTAACTGCTGCAGCATGTAAATGATGACATTTAACAGTAACAGAAGTAGTGAAGAGTCATAAAGCTGGCAATATCATGATGACATCTTTCTAAATTTTGCTAACATTAGCTAATATTATCCATCATACAACACTCATACAAAACATACCAGAACAAGTGGCTGTAGCAGAAAACCCCCTGGATACTCTTAATTCAGCAGGGGTGCATTGTTTATCTTAGAAATTCAACTTTAATTTGTAAGAAAATGTAAGTGATTTTTTTTTTTTCCCAAAAATTGTTTTACCCAAGTTGGTGGCCAGTGTCTGTCATTTAGAATTGAAATAACTTCCCTGAATATATATATATTTTTTTATTTTTATCGTTATGCAGCTCGGGCACAGGTGGTGCATCTACGTCTCCTCTGCCACCTGTTATGCCTGAAATAGAGGCTGACCTGATTTTTGACCTTAGCTTTTATATGAGTATTATAATAACAATAATATAATATAATATATAGGCTATCATTTTATTAATATATGTAGGCTATAGGTCTGTATATATCATGGATCGATAAATGAAATATTTCAACATTCAGTTCGACTGTCCACTGCAACGCTGTTGACCACAGCAGCAATTTCTCTCCATACTGCATTTTTTCCACTTCCTTTCATGCCACTTTTCGAGCTGCCAAATAGAACCAATTGGTTAAATTGGACCTGGGATGTCAGCATTTCCATTTATGGGTCAGAAAAGATTACCTTCTTGGTTGTATTAAGGCTAACTCTATGTTGTAAACTCTCATTCGTGACTGGTGAGATACAAGCATTTTATGAGTCACACACAAACATGATGAATGGATGCCTTCTGTGCTTGGATCTGCACTGGTTTGTAGATTGGATTCATAAATGAAGGCCATTATGTTCTTAGGTTGTCCACTCATCCCATTCTCGTGAACATGATATCTCAAAAAACACAGGAATTTCTTCAAATATGGCACAAACGTCCACTTGAACTGAAGGTTTAACAAATTAGATTTTGTTGGTCAAAGATCAAGGTCACTGTGACTTCCTATTCATCCCATTTTAGTGAATGCAATATCAGGTACGCCTTGTTGTAATCTCTTCAAATTTCGCACAAATGTCCACTTAGATTCAAGGATGAACTGATAAGACTTTGGTGGTCAAAGGTCACTGTGACCTCATAAAAAAATTTTTTGGCCATAACTCTGAATTAATACGCTAATTATGACACAATTTCCTACAAATGTCTAAGAGGATAAAATGATGGAGTGATCACATTTTATGTTTTTGCTCTGACATCATAATGTTCTGCAAAAACACTTTATAGTACATCACTCAACACCATGACTCAGGAACAGAAGGGGAGACGTTTGGTCAGACACTGAATTGGACAACGGTTATGGGTGCCCATCAGGAGACTGTGTTGATTGTATAGATCTTCTGTGCTGCTGGACTGAAGAAGACTTAGAATATGTAACTTCTTTGCAGCAGCATTCACATTTGAAGAATTGTCTTTTGTTAGACTTACATATGAGTCCGGACAGACAAGAATGTACAACCCCGAGGCAGTAATTCTTATGTACTAATTTTCAGTTATTCACCTAAACATAACAGCTTCCATATGACTATTTCATAACAGGTTTCATTTACTACTTCTGAAAGTATTAAGAAGGATACAAAATGTATAGCTCACTATAAAAACTCATGCCTGACCTACTACTGACCTTAGACATATTTTTATCTCTGACAACTTTTATACTGTATGTGATCTAGTGCTTGCAGCCCATTAACTTCCATCATGTTTGTTGTTAAATACTACCAAAGACTACTTCACATAATGTTAAAGACCTGTGCTTCCACTATGTTCTGCTCCCTTCCCCTTTTTACATAGACTTTTACTGTATGAATGACAAAACACAGCAGGTACATGCCACATTACCACCTCTGGCCTTGAGAGCAATGCAGACGTCACCTCATTCTGCGCCATGATTTGACATGTGCTCACCTATGCGGAATTCAAACAGAATATGCCTCAGTATTCATTACACATACTGTAACTTTACAGAGGTAGTCTCATCTCTCAGGTAAGCATGCGTTAAGAGGTCTTAGCTGGGCAAGTCATTTGATCAAGGCTTATTCAGTTCATTGCAACCCCTGCTTCGTGCTCCTCTGTGACTCAAGAGATTAGGCTGGTGTGCACACTGAACACTACACCTACTGTAAAAGAGCCCACTGTTCAGGCTCAGCACATATAGGCCTTTCAAAGGCTCCCTACTCAAGCTTGCAGTGTTCAATTGAAGCAAAAATAGCGCAGTGTGAAATGTTATTCAGTCAAGATGAGAGGGAACATATTGGTTGTCCTTTGCTACCACTGTCAACTCCTCATCCCTCGAAATCTCTCCCAACTCTGGCGCCTTTCTGAGTGGTGAGCCATGGTTGTCAATACACTGTCAGTCATCCCCACACCCTCTCCTTAAACCAGGGGCTTAAAATGGAACTTCAATATTTGCATTCCAATTAGCATAAATGTAAGAAAGTGGAACAAGTAGCTTTGAAAGTCATCCAGCAAAGCGCATATTCAACCAGCAGTGAAAAAAGGGAGAATAAAAAAGAAGCATGTGTAAGAGAGAAAAGGAGTGAGGACACGAGGCGAGAGCGTGAGAGGAGGGGAGAAAAAGAGGAGGGGGAAAGAGAGAGAGTTCTGTATTATAATAGTGGGCCCAGGCTACATGGTTTGAATCACTGGTGTATGTCTTTTATGAGCTTACGACTTCACACTGCGTGGAAAATCTGCCCTGCTGCCAGGGTTCTTTGGCATTCAGAATGTCACTTTTAATCACATTCCCCTCTGAGATGTGATCCCGCTGATCAAAGACGCTCTGACTTTAAGTTAACACGTCAACAAAGATAGGAGGTCTTGCGTATTCTTGCCTGGCGCACATGCTCAAAAACAGAGGATTTCGGTGAAGTTGGTTTATTGTTTGTTGTTGGGGGTGGAGAAGGGTTGAGGCTCGGTGGTGTGTGGTGGCTTAAGGGGATCTTTGGATGAGTGAGAGTGTGTGTGTGTGTGTGTGTGTGTGGGGGTGGGGGGGCTGTGTGGGTGGTGCAGCTCAAAAAGGTCTGTCTGCTCTGCAGGGATAGGCAATATGTGATAAGGTATACAGGGGGCTAAACTGTAGTTGATGCCTAAAATTTCAATTCAGCACACGGTTATCAAGTTTTATTTTCCACCTGATTTTGATTGAATTTTGTTTTATATTTTTGACAGTTCATTTTTGTCACATTTAAGTCATTGGACTATGAATTTTCGTTATTACATGACGTTATCACATTAAATCTAGATTTAGAGAAACTACAGAATTAGTCATACATATACTAATGCATACGTCTTCTGAGCGGAAACCGTTTTAGAACACTGCAGTGGTATGAATGGCTAATGGAGTCACTTGTGACTCAGAGTGTCCAGTCGCCATTGGTTGGTTTTAAAACACAAGCTACATCACCTGTTTCAACAGCCAATCACCTTGTAGTGAAGTCCGCTGGCCAAGTCAGTCTGGAGACAACGTGTTCACTTGCTGTGGCATTCTCTGACAACAGCCCTCTGTCCCTACTGAGTCCATCTCCTTTACGTCCGTGACTGTTGACATACTATCAGTCGCCTTTCTTACGGTGTGCCATTGTTGGATGGTGGGTCGCTACTGCTGCTGGTTGTATGTGCGAATGTCTCACACACGCACACACAGACTACTCACTGACTGATTAATCAGCGCCGATTATTTGAATTATTGTGGCCTATTTATTATGAATATGGTCCATTTGAAGTTTAAGCTGTTTTGCTTTTGTTTCTGTTGTTTCATGACTACTAGAAATGCAACTGTATCAAGCCTGTAACTATTACTATCCTTATCCATATTTTCAGGAGCTACAAATTATTTTTAGCTATAAAATGAACTTGAAATACTCGCCTAGTGGCGCTGGTGTAAACCATACTCAATATATAAAGAAAGGATATGGCTGCTGCCATCTTGTGCTGGTCGTAAATTGAGACCAGCACTAAGGCTTGAGACAACCAGCTAAAATGTCAGAAAACACTGCCACTGTGATAATGTTGGTGGACATCTAGGGCAACACTTTGTAGCTGACTAGATTAATCCTCATTTATACCAGTAATCTAACAACCGCAAAACATAGCCAATGGAAAATGACATCATTGCCACTAATGTTTCATTAATAGTACTATTAATGCAAGTTCACATGGTTTTTAATAAAGTGACATTAGCACAAGCTTACTGTTTCATAAACATTAGCATACTGGCCCCCAGGTCCCCAGGAACAGCTCCGGGCTTGAAGCCAGTTTTACTTAGCAGCCAAAAGTGGAAAAACAATGACCAGGTCTGTCATGTGATGAGATGGAGCCAAAAAACATCTTCTCCATAGACTTACATCAGGAAAGAGATGTCTGTAAATCAGTGGATAAATTTTTTGTGCATCACAACCCCCACAAAATGACTTGTTTCACTATCAGGATTTGATCTGTTTGGTCTGATGACATTTTGAACGTCTAGAGGAGCCCCATGATTAAATCATTTTTTCCCAATTAAAGTTAGCGGAGCACTAAACCAGAAGTCAGCCACTTAGCTGGTAGAAGTTGGCTGCTCTGCTACACTTGGCTATGCTCAGGGGCCGTAAGTCTCTTGTGCACATGCTCTGTGGGCCCCATACCACAGAAATTGAGCTTTTTTGGCTTCATGTGCCACAGAGCAACTTTTATGGGAAAGAACGGGGCCCGGCCTTCACTGCTGTATTCAGGTCTTTAAATACATCCATGGTGCTCTCCTGCCTGTTCTCATGGTTTGTGTCAACTTTTTGTAGCAGCTTCTTGTTTTATTTTTTACAAAAAGCTTTTACTTTTCATGCTTGTATCATACTGACTCTATGGTGATGTTCATCAGCATCATAGCAACGTCCACTATGCTGGCCACGGTAAGTCACGCATACATGAAGCACAAAACTCACTGCATAAGATGCCTTCATGGCTTACATTTGAAGCTTTCTTACCAGAAGTGATAGCAGAAACCCTACATACGCTATAATTATGTTATATAATAGTCAAAATCAGAGATACTTTATTGATTTAAGTCAAAGGAGGTGAAGGGCAGTATTTTAGCGGGCAGCACTGCAGTAGAAAGCACACTATCTGCATGGACACCCCATGCGTGCAAGATGCTACAGTCCAACAAGGTAGATGTCACACACAGGTAGATGTAGGCAGTGTGTCCCAGCATCATTCAAAGTTCAAACAAATTATGTCCCCACTCCAGAAATCTGAGGTTTAAGTTCTTTGCTGGAATAGCAAGTGAATATCACTATGGATAATTTCATATATCTGGAAAAAAAAAAAAAAAAAAAAAAAAAAAAAACCTACTGCAGCTACCGCAAACAAACAAAGCAAAAATTGTTTTTTGTGCCTGTAGTTTATAATTCCACATCAGGTTCAGATGGCATCAAGTTGACTTTTCACAATAAAAATTGACAAATTACATCTAGTTAGTGAACTGACTCAAAGCAGAGCATCAGGTAAAAGTAGACATTGTAGTTTTCATAGCGTGATTGACGATATTCAAGGAGCGCATAAAAAACATATCTCACCTGGACTTAAGCACCAAACGTGGCCTTTCGTTCAGGCGTGCTGCAAATGAAGCCACTACCAAGGAATGGTATATCCAGTCATCCAGAATGTGCCTTTTCTGGCTCATGGTTCTTTGCAGCCAAGTTTTCGTCTGAGGGGGGGATAATGATCTTTCTAATTTCATAGCCGATATGGATAGACAAAGTTCAACAAATGCCTCAGCTTCTTTACATAGCCCTCTGGCTTTTGGAGTTGACACTGAAAGAAATTCAGCAACCTCTTGTGAAGTCAGCTGCATTTGTAGGCATCATCTGTCCATCTTTTTCGGAAGCTGAACTTTGTTCAGTCCCAACAAGTTTTGATTGGCAGCATTGATGAGAATGCTTTGTCTTTTGGCATCACTCTCATTCCCTTTCAGTCAAACCTTTGACTTAGCTCTGTTATAACTAAGTCCCTGACTTCTAAGAATTGACACCTCCACTGTGCCTCTTGTCAGTCAGACAGCACAGGTTCAGGTTCTGTCGTGCGGCTGAGGCAAGCTAGGGCTCTGCTCTTCCTGTAATGAGGGGGCACCTCAAAATTGTTGCGGGTTGCACGGGTGTTACTTTTGTCCAGGAACTGCTTTACCAAGTCAACTTGGATGCACTCCAAGGCTGCATGGACAGTGCAGGTTTTGCTTAGCAGACTTGGGCCACTCTCATGGAAGGCCCGAAAAGAGTCTTAACCACCTCATCATCATATATTGCTCCAGTGCTTTTACAGTCTGTGTGTCACGTATGCAGCAATGACATGGCAGCGGTGTGGAAGCACCATTCAGTCGGGTATGGCATCGGTACTTTGCACACCTCCTCTTATGTGCCAAAAAGAACTAAGTTTTGCTTTTAGATGATTCTCAGATGACAACAAAACCTCCTGGAACTAAATTTGTATTTGTCTGCAATGTCTCCTTTCTCTCACTACCTCTTGCAGAACTCCAATATGCGGTGACTACAAAGGACATTAAGGGAGCCTGGACACTCCGCTTTTAGTTTTGCTCAAATGTCCAAACATGTCTGATGTACTGTCAAGACAATATCCTTGCAGACATTCAAAAGTTTAAACTGAGAAAAATGTCCTTGATGCATAACAACAATGTTTTTTGCTGATGAGTCACACACATTGTAAAATCCAACAAACATGTTCTGTGCTGTCAAATTTGAATAAAAAAACATAAACAGCATGAGTATTGCTCACATTCAGTAATGTCAGTTGTTCCATCAAAGAAATAACATTGTTGAGTTTCAGAGATGATCTCTTGCTGTATGGCGTGAGCAAACATTTCAAGTATTTTGTTTTGGATTCTACCCAACATCTACTTTTCTCTGTTTAAAAACCCTAGATTTTGCTACTGAGTACATTCTCTCCAACATAAGCTGCCAAAGGATGCTATGGCGATGACTGTGCCTTCTGAGTGGCATCCATACTCTGCACAGGACTTAAATGGATCCAAATCAGAGTTTCAGTCCTGCCATTGGCCCATAATGCCACGGGTTCCACAGTGATTAGCTCAAACACACTGTCTATCAATACAAAGTAATCTCATGCACGTGTGATTGTGAATAATTAAAAGGTGTAGTCCCCAAGTCTACTGTCAGAAAGGGGCACCAAATATATGCCCAACAAATACATGGAAAATAAAAATAACAAAGACATGCAATAAAATTGCGCAATAAAAACAGTTACGGAAAAAGTAATAATAATAATACCACACTCTTAAATAAAATATGCAATATAAAAAGCTCCTTACAGCACAGAGATAAAAACACACACGCACATTTTAATAATCTTTTCTTTTATCTGCTTCTTATTGGGAAATCTTGCTTTTTTTTATTTTAAGTCTTGTCAAAATGAGTACTGGTTATTATTATTAGACATTAAAAAAGTTTGGATTTTTCCACCATTGCCACTGTGTGCAAAACTAAATACTGAGGCTCAGTTTGTAGAAAATTCTTTACCAAATGCTGGTGTGGAAATGGTATCACAACTAGGTGTTGCTGCCCAATGCAGACAACAGACGGGAAAAAGTATCAGTGTTTCATCAGACTGTGAGCACATCACCCAACCCAGTATCAACCCGTCAGATACCGCCAGGGGCCCTTGGCAGTAGACAGCGATACACTGAGGCACCCTTTAGCTGTGGCATATTTTGACATTCTGGGGAACTACCATAGTATAAAAAGCAAGAAAGTCTGTATAAGGTGGATGGGTCAAACCAGGCCCCCAGAAAATGTGCCAGGCTTTGGAGTCAGTTCTTGTAGTGGCCAAACAGTGGAATCAAAACTTCAGAGTCTGTCACGTGATGTCATTGGTCCCAAAAAGACTTTTTCCCCATAGACTTATAACGATGATGTGATATAACGTAACACAGATGTTACGTTATATCACAGATGTTGCAATCGTAGTATGCTACACACAAAAGCACACTATTTTGTTATTAAAATAACTTGACTGCCACTGATGTACAAATGTGTTTTTCATGATTAAAGTAACACAGATGTTACGTTATATCACAGATGTTGCAATCGTAGTATCTGTGATATAACGTAACATTATAAACATACTTATTTTAAGCCAAACCATGATGTTTTTTTCTAACCCTAACCATGTGCTTTTGTTGCCTAAACCTATGGAAGTAAACCTAAACACGATTTTTTTTTTTAAAAAAATATGTCATCAGTTTATTTCGACAAGAGACTAGAGCATAAATTGACACACTGTCCCTGAGTGTCAAAAGCTAATAAAGGAAAGGTACCTAGTGCAGCATATTTAGACATGTATGGTCACTAACATGTTGGTAAGACCTGACAAGAATGTGTAGGATCACCCCATGAGTGTATGGTATTAATAAATGACATCTTGGTGTTATTCAGGGCCCCCAACCAATGTGAACAATTAAACTAAAAATAATATATAAAACCCAGCAAAAACAACTTGATGCTGCATTTCTGAAGCTCAGTATGTTAACTCAAATTCTGTTCTTCAGTAAACACAGGGTCTTTGTCTCTTGCGGACACAGTGCACATTACTGTGTGAATGACGAACAGAGACAATGAAATTATTCACGATTGGTTCATTTCAAGAATCCACACAAACACTCAAAAAAGAAAAAAAAAAGAATCCTGTCGTTGTTTCTTGGCAGTGTACAAATGAGGTGTAAATGAGGTGTAAATGAGGATGAGCGCTTTTGCTGGCGCAATCTGGTAAAGAGCTTTTCACAATTTATGGCAAGGGTCCTCCCTTTAGGACATGTAAAAAAAGAAGCAAAAGCAAAATCAAACTTGTCTGTCTCATGTATGCTAATTTTTCACATCACTTACAGGAGAGGATTCAAAAAAATATCCACCTGGACAGCTGGCTCAACACATTAGCAAAAAGGAAAGTAAACATGAAGCCATTTTCTTTTCTTCAGCCCCGGGGTCTCCAGTTTACCACACACAATAAAATATGATGTATATTTTTTACATGTCAGTTAATTAGCACACATTTTTACCCCAAGTAACATGATGTGCAACAGCATCATTGTCACATGCAGCTACAGTAAAAGGGACAATATGAAGCAAATAGTTAGTTCAACAAACATTTGTCAGAGGCAGGGCTGCACTGGAGGCAATAATCTCATAGTTTGAGTTAAATCTCTACAGGCAGAGCCAAAGAACCTGAGTTTTCTGCTTAAGTAACTTTGGCTTAAGCCCTATGAAAAAAAGAGAGTGAGAGAAAGAGGGAGAAACAGACTAATAGGGGAAGCCTTGCACTAAAAAACAACAACATAATCAAGTCTTACTGAGTTATTTTGGGTTATTTAATTAGTTCATATGACCTTGACTTGTTTGACTTGGGAGTGAACACAGTACGATGCAGTATTTTTACAGTAGCTCAACTGTTGGCAGTTAAGGATACATTGTACTATGCAGGGTTCTTCTACAAAATAATATATAGACTCATACAGAAATAATCCTCATAAATCATCACTTATGACCCACTCAGTGTGTGGCAGTGTATTTATCTGCAGAGACTCTGCCCTCTGCCTGTTTTCTTATTTTATTTTAACTTTTCTGTGTTTGGGATGTTTATGGGCTTCAACCCCTCCAAGTGACAGTGTTTGGCAAGTTACCATAAAAATGTAATACATAACATACCGTTATTTGAAAGTGATAAATTACTTTAACTTCTTCAGCAGTAATCTGTTACTGGTTGCAGTACTGTCACAAAAAAATATTTAATTATAAATGATAAAATTAGAATTTTATGTAATGGTAATAATAAAAATAAAAAATGAAAGAGGGCAACATTGTTTCATAGCAGGTGATCAAGTCCTGTGCTAAGTTTATAGCATTTCATTAACGTACAAATCCAGTGGTGGGCAATATTGTATAACCTAATGAAGGCTCTCCTCTGGAGTGCAGATCTGGCCCATTCATTCATGTACATGCAGTGGTTACCACTTTGTGTCAGGATCACCCACTTATATAAACAGTGGTGTGATTATATTGAGCAATTAAATAGCTGAGACCTTTTTAAATAAACAAATAGCCTTGGACACAGAGAGGGGCCGGTGGAGGGTCAAGTCTGATAAGTTACGAGACAGGGATAAATATCTGTGGGCCTGTCATATAAAACACATTAGACAAATGCTGAGGTTAGTTCAACAAGCAGATTGGCGTGTGAGTCAGTCACTATGACAAGCGCAAATGAAACAGCAGAGATGGAAGACCCACCCGCAGGTTCATGGAGAGAGAGAGTTGTGTACAATGCGGGATTAATACTTCGGCATCGAATCGGCAAGTGCTTTGTGTGTGAATATTGCCAGTTAAAGTGAAGCCGATTGGTGTACTTTGTGTATTTTTGGTTGTGTTTTGAATCAACTTAACTTTGCAGCACTTAACAGAAACCCCGCCGCCGCTGAATGTTTTGGATGTGTAACTGCAGAGTGACAGACACACCACTACACAAGTATAAATGCACACAACAGTGTAGGCCCCATGATAGGGTCAGCTGCACAGGTATAAATCCCCCTTAAGAAAGATGATGATGTTCCTGCCTTGCTTGACACCCATCCAGCATGCTAATGGCATCAACCAGATGTGCTGATCACTGGGACGTGGAAAAAAAACAAACACTGGAGCCCATGTCCTTATCCCTGCTACTTCATCGTAACATGTTATATATATTACTGTGTTACTGCTAAATGTGAAAAAAATACTGTAAAGCATTGCTTTACTTTTGTAAAAAGGTAAAAAGGTAGCCACCAAGTGCCAGACCATAAGCAGCAGGCTTCCAAGACACATAGTGCCAAAAACACAATAAAGTGAGGTGAAATGCCAATCGAAAATGAATCTGGGCTTGGCTTTCACTTTCACTTTTGCTGGTGAGCTTGTTTACAAAAAGTAACTGACAATCCTGCATAGTATACCTTTAAACAGCAGAGGGAAACTGATCGGGTCGCCCCTGGATGACATTTGTTGTCATTTCATTTTCCAGTGTTGTCTGCTGGCATTTCTGCTCTGTACCCTTCTCCTTTAACTATGTCTGTCCCTCCCAGTCCCCCCAGTCCTCCCAACATCACCCTTATCTCTCCATAATGACCTCCATCTAAGCCGCTGAGCTTTGGCCAGCAACCCTGCATATCCCAGGGGTGCTGACCCTGGACCACCCTCCTCTTTGCCAGGAAGCCCTGAGCAGCAAGGGAGCGGGGGAAATGCCACTCTGTAGACTGTGTGCTGCATATATGATGGTGTCCATGTTCGTCTGATTGAGGGAGAGACATTTGAGTGTGTGTCGTTGGGGGCAGGTGGTGGAGGTGAGGTGTGTTTCTTTACATGTGTGCACAGACAAGTGTGTGTGTGTGTGTGTGTGTGTGTGTGTGTGTGTTTGTGCACGTGTGTACGTGCATGCACACACATACACTCACTCAAGTAGGTCCTCAAGTGTGCCTTCAATTTTAATCCGTAACTGCATTATAGATGGCCTGGAAAAGTGTGTGAATGTGCAGCTGCTCAAGAATCTGCGTCATTTCACTCAGCTGTGGCTTCCCAGAGGAAGAGAGGGGACCTTAAAGAGCATAGACCTGAATATTTAGCTCTCCCCCGGCACAGCACCTTACACCTAATCAAGAAAGCACACTTATTGAAGCTATTCATTGAGCTCATACTTATGAGGGCCTCTGAGTGATTTTCTTTATGCACTGGCCCTCAAAGGAGATGGAGCTCCTTATAGACAAGCAAAATTGCAAAACAATACAGGCCAGTAATGTACAGCACAGCATAAAAAAAGAATATCTTTCTGAGTCATGCTGAAAAAGTAGCAAAGAAAACTTTTTCTCCTGACTTAGTAGTTTGAATATGTGTTTTTGTTATTACCTTAAAAAATGGCCGGCATTCCTAGGACATCAAATACTGCAGCTTTGTCATGCCTTTCAGTGAGTGATATTGGCACCAATGGCACCCCTCAGCCTCTTTATGAGACGCACCGGTATTTCAAGTAACTCCAGTGTAAACCCATCCGTGGCAATACTTGATGCAGAGAGCAACTGATGTAGTATACAGAGTGAGAGAGCCCATATAGGGCGAAAGGAAGAGGAGGTGGATGGGTCCAACAAAACCAGACTTTCATCTCGTAGATCACAGTTCATGACTCTTGTGAAAAAAAAGTCAATGACATGTAAACATAAAGTTTCGTACTGATGTCAATGTGTATTTATGTCATATTATAATACGCAACATATGCATTTATTTTAACCCAAAAAATTGATTTTTTTTTCCCCCTTGACCTAAGGAAGTAGTTGCCGACGTCTAACTGCAACCGCTTCACAACCAGTGGCAATCCTAGACTCGGGGGGGGGGGGGGGGGGGGGGGGGCACCAAGGCCCTGACAGGTACACCTAATGTGTATGTATGACAGTTACATGTATTGAGCAGACTTTCTTCATGGTATCCTGCTGTCATACAGTAGCTGGAAGGGGCCACACCTAGGGTTTTTTGGGGGGCAGTAGAGTTGCACTGTACGTCGCCTTTATGGGAAGTTTTAAGGAGTTTATAGCAGTCACTGGAAAATGGGGCCCCTTTTCCCAAAATTCTCTTGGGGGGTCCCCAAACATTTGCCTGGTTTTCTCTCCTGACAGTATGCCCCTGTTCACAATATTAATCACGTGTAACAGTGTGCGTGACAAAGTATCTGTATTTAATGACTTGGTTATTGAGAATGGTTTGAAATGACACACGTGAGCCCATATCTTTTGGCCTTATAGTTCAGAACTGGTTAAGTTTAGGCAGCTTACTTGTTTAAGATCAACAATGATCATTGGCAGGAGGGCAGGATGCAAACATTCCAGCTAAGCATGCATTCATATTCAATATCCATATTGCACAGTTCCCCACTTCAGGACTTACATACAGTGTCACTGCTCATTGCCAGTGTAGGAAATATAGTGAGGCAGGTGATGAGGGTGTGGTAATCGGGTGAGTAACCAATCAGACCAGGGTTTAGGTCCCATTGCAGAGCTGCAAATACGTTTTGCCTTTATATTATCTGTAATCTTAGTCTTTCCCTAATCCCAATCATACCGTAGTTTGATGTCATACTAAACATTCAACTCATTCCAAATAGGATGACAAGACACTGCTATATATGAACCAAAAACCAAAGCCAAAGATATTACACTAAAAAACATATGTATATGTAAATCTTCAAATAAATTGCTGCCCAAAGCAGAAGACAGGATGCATCGCTATAAGCCTCATATGTTTATCCTGAAAAAGGCCCTTTTTCCTCCGTCCTCAGGCTTCCCTCAGAATAACTAGCTGATTTAAATATTTTGTATGTGAACAGGCAACTCGCTCTTTGTACATTGGCCATGTGTAAACAACTACACTGACACATACACAGAGCATTGTGATGTTCCCTATAAAAAGGACAAAAGGAAACAAAATGAAACTCATTTTCTTCAAGGTCTTAAGGTGACACAATCCACTTTCCTTCTTCCAGACCGAGCAACAAAATACCAGATTTTACCTGGGCATGTAAATATCTTTGTTTCATAGATAAATTACATTGAACATGATATTCATATTCATATTCTAAATGTATGCAGTTTTGGTTTAGTCCATATATCAGTAGCCTTCTATTCTTTACCCTCAGCTCCCACAATTTCTATTGACAAACAAATGCTGATATTTTTTTATATCACCAAACCCTTTCACATATGTTTTCACCAAGATCCATCAATCTTAGTCGAAAGATATGCGGAAGATAAGATTTCTAAGGCCACTAACCCTGCCAAATAATCTTGGAACAGCAGCCTAGTACATGGGTATGCTATTGCACTGGCATCCAATTATCACCCTGCCGTGGTCCTATAATACACTATTCACACTGGTCAAAAAAACAGTAATGTTGTTACTGTAAGTGCTAATGCACTTAAAAATGTTCTTACATGGAAAATCCTGGGGTCTCCTTAGAGATGAGAATAGCCATTATTACCGGCAGGTTGATAGCGAAGAAACATATGCACCTATTCTAGCCCAGCTAATTATCAGCTCCCAGCATAATTAAGGCTTATAGATGAGCAAACATAATTAGTAGGCATTATGCGGACCTAATGGGGGGAGTGAACAGGTGAGCATGTATTCAGTCCTTTGTTTATGAGCTAAGGGTATAGTATAATGAGGCAGGAGAATAAAAGTTGATTAGTTATGACCTAAATGTGTCCTTATATTGCTCTGATAGAAAATATAACACAGTATAACTGCAACACTGGAATCACCGGCATGTTATTGACTAATCAAATTCTACATGTTTCATGTATGCCTGAGAGAGCTGTTGATATTACAGGATCAGAAGTGACAGACTGACTTCTCATACAGCACAGTCAGTATACAATATAGACTGTGTGTCAGAAGATAGATGTGACACAGAGGCAATACACACACTTCAGCACAGTGCCTCAGTAATCAAAATGTAACTAACAATGTGGCGCGTTATTGGCCTTTCGGGAAAAATCATTGATCATCCTGTAAGTATTGGCGCTGTAGCTTGTTTATGATGAGACATAGGTGGGCTGGGAAGCATTTGAGGTTGTGTGGAGGACCTAATAATTGGGCACATGTCATCACTGAATGAAATAGTACTCCCAATGGCAGGAGCAATCCTGTCCGATGTGACACGTTCTAAAATACTACAGGAGTAAATCTGGCACAGTGTAAAAAAAAAAGAAAAAAAAAAAAAAAAAAAAAAAAACTGCTCTGTGGAAGTGTGTATGCGGTGTTTGTGTAAATGGAGTTGAATAAGCAGCCTGGCAACCAGTATAGAGAGAGAACATAATAACATCCCTCCCAAAAGAAAAGTTGGGTGCTTTGAAAACAAGGCCTAATTAAAGCAGTTTACCAGTTATCTTTAAATAAGAGCATTTGTGTCCTTGCTCATTTCCCTCATGAGTGTAAGATGCGGGCTGGTGGGCGGGGACGAAGGGGGGCTTAATTTGTTGAGAAGAATCCACTTCACTTGGGGTGGCCTAATGAAAGTGAGATCAAAAGATTAGTTAATATTCAGCCACATTTATTAAACACAATGCTGATTGTGTGCAAACAGCAGTATTACACAGACTCCTTGCAGGGCATTGGCTATAGCTGATAAGCTTCCATTAGAAGGTTGCAGCACCACATAGGCACCAACTGGAGCCTTGCTGGGAACAGAATCATATTTATTCCCACTCTGTTTGAAATCTAATTCTGTCTTAACAAATCAGCCAGAGCTTGCTTAGGAGATGGTACACTGTCTTAGCGTGAGTCTAATGGGCGAGCTTTGAGCCACCCGCCATGATTTGACAGGGGTTTTGACCGCCACAGCTTGTAGAATCAATGTTGGAGTTTTGTTGTGAGCAGTTGAGTAGACCTTGCAGTGCCGCTGAAACAACATGCCCTTGTCCACACATATTGTTGGGACTATTTTCAGGAAGGACAACGCGAACATTTTGGGTCGATGCTGAACAACCAGTTCATCATTGTGGAGTTGATTTTGCTTTGAAGGTCAAAGTATCCATCTGTTTTCTGGTCACATATTCAATAAACCTGCAGATTTTGTAGCCTCAGCGGTCTTGAAAGAGTGCACAGCCATGCTCCGCAAGGAATGCATCATCACACTTTTTGTTGAAGGCTTTAGAACAGGAGGCGTAGAGGGCTTTCAGGTGATGTAACACTCAGAGGACCTCAGTGATTAGGCACCAGTAGCTGCTAGCTTCTGATTGCGTTTCTAAACCTACAGCTTCCCTCCAGTGGGAACATAACACAGTACATGATGCTGACATGAGCTGATGTTGACAGCCTGCTCACTTAAACATTAGTGCACTTGACTGATTTTATGTTTAACTATTGTCTATTTGTTAGCAAGCAAATGTTGAAATTATGGTGACCCAGACAACCCACTTTATTTGTCATGTTTCCCACACAGGCCATACCGCACATTAAACCAACAACTGACAATGTGATTAGTAAATAAAGCAGCCAATTTTAACTCCCGCTGCTGCAATGACAATGGAACAGCTGTACATGATGTCTTGTTCTTGTCAAATACACTAGTTGGTTTTGACACAAAAGTGAGGGATAACTAAAAGACAATGGTGTTTTAATGAATATATTAAACAACAATAATGATAACAAATGCAACTTTGCATGGTATCTATTTTTGAAAACATAAAGAATTTATTTATACAGATCAACTTTTGTGTTGAGAAAGGCTTATACGTTTAGAAATTAAAAATAAATAAATTATGCTGTCGGCTCATGATTTTTGATAAATGCTCACAATATGCCATAGCATTTCTCCTTAATTTTCAAGAATTCAGTACAAGCTACCAGTAGTCCAACACAATTATGCTGTTCAATTAATTAATTTATCCATTATACTTCAATTATACACTTATATGTATCTTAGATCAAGTCTGACTCTGTTTGATATAAATACCTGAATAAATAAAATGCATACTGTTGAATAAATACATTTGTAATGAAATAATTTAATAATTCTGCATTACTGTACCTTTTATTGCCACCTCACGATTGATTTTCTCTCAGCAGGACTTCCCTTGGCATGAGAGCTGTCTGTGCTGTTCAAACCCTAATGTGTTGTCTCAGATTAGTAATTGGCCTTTCATGTTCTGGTATGCAATCACAATGGGTGCTCATCTAACCAGGCCCCCTGAAAGTGTGCAGGGCTTTGAAGCTAATTTTTGTAGAGGCCAAACCATGGAATTACAACTTCTGGGTACGTCACGTGATGCCACTGGGTCCAGAAAGACTTTTTCCTGTAGACTGACAATGTGAAAGAGACGTCTGTAAATCAGTGGATATGTTTTTTTTTGAGCGTCACAACTCTAGTGATATAACTCATCATCCTATCAGCATTTGATTCATTTGGCCTGATAACATTTGAAAAATCTTTTATCCCCATTCAAGTAAGTGGAGCACTGCAAACCGGTCTCACCCCAAAGTCACTGAAATCTGGCACTTGGGCAGTGACTTGCAGCATCAGATATTTACAAAAAAAGGCCTCCTTTAGTGTTGGCATGATGTACGGCTATACGCCATTATAGTTTAAAGGTGCTCAGTGCCATCAGGGGGAAACATGGCGGAACAAGGACAAAAGTTAAGGTGGCAAAAGTTTGAGTAGGGTAAAGCCAAACCCTGTTCTTTTTTCCTAAACCTAACCACATACTTTTGTTGTTGAAAAAAAAGTCAATTCACAACGTAGTGTGTTTAAATAAATGGTAAATTGTAAATTTCCTGTGAAAACTGGTGTATTTTGAAAGAAGACAATGCATGTAACGGGCATAACTTGACGTGGCATCCCAATACGTCAACACCCTACACACCAAGGGCACCTTTCACATCGTATCTGGACGTGGAAGTCCATGATTAAATGTCGATATGTGACGAGGTTGGAGTGAGAATGTGTTGAGCACTGAGCCACATGTAGCTGGCTTGGCTAGCCAAAGTCTTTACTGCGCCTCCTCTGTGGGCCCTGTGATGCAGAAGCATTGCCAGTCATCTGGGTAATTTTATACGCAGCAGTTGAACGTTGCGCCACTGAGCAACTTTCATAGAAACAAAATGGGTCACGCCACCAATGCTGTATCCAAGTCTCTTTATACATCCATGCAAACACCTAACGTGAGCAATATATCTTTTTATAGCATGTTTACTAACCTAGCAACTAGCCAAGGTGTTTCATTTGCAATTAACAACTTAACTGGGCCTTGGCCTCAGCTTCAAAGGTTGATTTGAAGCATAGCATTTTCAAATCCAAATAGCCTACATAAAAACACATGGAGATTTGAAGTCTTTATCCGCTTTTAATCAACATATATTGTACAGCAGCTTGCAGTTACATGTCAACATCAACTTGGGTAGCTCTGTTAAAATAGATGGCCTTGTTAGGTAACTAACAACAGTGCCTTGTCACACCTCATTTCAGTGTCTCTCACTCTGCACTATCAAATCTCAGCCTCACTTCCAACTTCTGACTTTTGCTTTTTCATTTACCCTTTTCTTGCAAAATGACATCACAAATCATAGGTTGATTAAGATTTATGTGTGATACATAATGAGAGATCCGATAGAACAGAACCAAGCTCTGAATGAGTCATAAAAAACTACAAAGACAGCTGGGACAAGAGGATTTATCGTGTCACACCATAGCTACAATGGTAAAACTTGCTTGCAACATTTTTTAACTACAACACTTTTTGTTTTATTCTCCCTGTTATACCAGTATGCCAGTCAACCTCCATAATGGCCCACAGCGTAGTTGTTAAGGTGATGGGTGATACAACTGCAAAACCTTTACTGTATCAGATGCATGAATATAATGTCACTGCACTGATGGACACCTCTGCACCCACCCCAAGCATACTCACTGCGTTTTTGACCCATCCACCAGGAAACCCCATTGCTTCACCTCCCTGCTGTGGGCAGAACCCCAGTGGGTGGTGGTTAACTTCACCTGCTCTCTCTCCCCCAGCTGTAAATGTCATTCCCCAGTGCAACTAACCACTAAGGTTTCCATGTGTACATCATAAAACCCAGAACCCCATTTTAATACTCCCTTCTGATTTGCTCTCTCCCTTCCTTTCTCTTTTCTCTGTGTCTCTCTCTAGATCCATACTCAGCAGGACACGTTTTCTCTGCATTATCAATGTCATTGCTTTATGCCGTTATTTCTCTCTTGTATGTGGGGCATACTGTTTCCAGAGGCCTGTTATTTTCATTTCCATTTAGCTCTTTCTTCCTGAGTATCAGTCTTCGCGAGCACAGTGTTTAAAAAGGGCTTTGCTGAGAAAAAAACATGGCTTTGAAGGAGTCTTGCTGGAAGTCGATGCAGAGCTAACCAAAGCTAGTTCAATTGCCTTTTTCTCGGAAATTCAGCTGAAAATAGAGTGAAGCAGTTGTGTCAGACAAGAGAGTCAACACACTATGAATACTTTTTCATGCTGGTCTTTTTTATTTATGTCCAAAGTGTACAAAAGTAATTCTTCTCCTAAAAAAAGGAAGAAAAAAAAGATCATAACATGGTGGACTTTTGCTCAAATTGCAGAACAATTGTAAGTGAATTGCCCTCCATTCATGTGGTGACGGCATGATTTAGTGCAGCCTGTGTGAAATTGTCTTTTTGCTGCCTTAACTGCAATTTAAGTGCCAGACTTATCGAAACTCTTTTTATTGTGTATTTTTGTTGTATGCAACATAGATATTTCAGGTTAACCTGCAAATACCCATATGGTACGTGTTTGAAAATAGGTCATATAAAAGTTAGCAGTCCTGAGCATAGTGTTACCTTCTGTCACTTTCTTGCAGACATGAAAATGAATATTAAATACATGCTGTGAAAAAAGTGTGTTTATTTTACATAAGAAAAAGGGAGATAAACCTGAAGACCAACTTAACACAGCAAAAGCAAACAGGGTGGAATTCAGGAGAGAGAGAGGGAGAGAGAGAGAGAGAGAGAGAGAGAGAGAGAGAGAGAGAGAGAGAGAGAGAGAGAGAGAGAGAGAGAGAATGACTGAATCCAGCACCCGAAGAGCAGCCAGCACAGGTGATAGCCACCATACTGATGGACTATTGCCTGCCTCAGTCATAGAAATGAAAAGGACCACTCACACAGAAAGTAAAAAGGGGTGTCACAATGGTTAAATGGCTGAATGGCACATGACAGCACAATATTTGCCACAGCCAGTAAAAAGAAATATCAAGCTTTGACACATCTCAAGCTTAGTGCGTTGTGTGTAATGTGGTCTACCATTAAAGCTACAGCTGGTTACCTCTAGAAGAGACAACTTTTTATATATATTTTTATATTTGCTGCAAATGTCACTATATTTACACAACACTATATGAGATGGATAATCTGTGACAAAATCATGTTCCCCTGCCTTCTCTATTTCCTGTAGTGTGGACGTTTCTAGTCACCTCTCTGTAAACTCCGCTAATTTTTTGCTAAATTTAGGCTCTTACATCTACTTTGTTGTGTGCTGATGGTATTTTTTGTGGTAAGCTTTGGACGGTGGTTGCGTGTGGCTGATAATCACTCATCGGGATGAGGAAATCAACTCATCACTTTGTAAACTCTTCTCTCTTTTACTTCTAGCTAGCTAGCTGGCTAGCTGCTAGCCATCCAGGTTGAGGTTTTCAAATGTAATCATCAGTAAACATTGAGAAGAGATGGAGAAGATGGGCACCAGCTGATCTAGTGTCCTGCTAGCCAATGTACATAAATTGGAAAATAAACTGGACAACCTCCATGCTGCATCAGTTACCAACAGGATATCCTGGACAGTGACTCTTTTAATATGCCAATCGGACAGAGTAAAGGACTCTGGTGAGAGAAGGACTGGAGGTTTGTGCCTTATGGTGAATAAGGACTGGTGTGTCAATGGGATTGTGAAGTGTTGTCCCATTCCTTCTGTGGATTACTGCTGGAGATCCGGTGGAGTGACCAGAAGGCTGTCGAGGTCAGGATGTGTGGACAGTTAAAACATTCCACAACCAAAAAACATCCAGAAACATGGGCAATTATAAAGCAGCAGCTAACAATTTAAGATGCAAAAAAGGACTAAATTACAATGCAAAAGTTAAAGGAGTTGATGGGATCGGATTTCACTGGAGTTATACCTTGTACAATTTCCTGTGATTGATTAATTGACTGATTAATGAGTCTCTAAAGCAGCTGTCAATCATTCCATTCACTTCTTGATAGCTGCAGTCAAACTAGGCTGATCAATTATGAATCAAGATCCTGTCGCTTCATTTCCTATTTCTCCCCAGTGTTTTCAGAAACATATTTTGGTGTACTGTTAAGCTGTAAAATGAGAACTTTTCTGACCCGTCTGCCATGTTGGAAACAGTTAAACTGGGTACCCAGCACCAGTTGGACCAACTTTCTCATTTTACTGTTAACATTTACACTAAAATATGTTTCTGAAAACATTTGAGGTGAGAAATAGGCAGTACAGTAACAGATTCTGTTTCATACTTCATCAGTGCTGCCTAATTTGACAGTTTTATTACAGTTCACAGTGCAATTGACATGATTGACAGCTGCGTTAGAGCCTCCTTGGCTCTGACTGGTTGTTGCTGCCATGCCATGGTCTGATTCTAGTGAATGCCATTAGATGCAGTAAGAGGGAGGGTGGGACATAATTTTTTTCACAGACTGTCTTGTATCTCTTTCAGAATGTATTGACAATTGTAGTGAATATAACACAACATTATTTTCATAAAAGTTATCAACTGTTATCTACTCAGCAGGGCCACAAAAGACACATTGTTATACAGTGGAAGGGCCCCTTGTGATTTAATGCCCACGGGTCAATGAAGGTCTTGATCTGCCTAAAGAAAATAGTTGTGGGAAGATGACAACATGCAGAGTATCTAGGAAACATTAATGCTAAATTGAGGTTTTTAAAAATAAGCTGCCCACAATGAGGCTTCTTTGCTGTATCTGGACATCACAGCTTCTTTTATCCCCAACTTCTAATAGATACCTTAAGAAATGCTGTTTCAACAACTTTGCCTGAAGCAACTTCAGGAAAAAAGCACTGCAAATTATGTTTTTAAAATTAAGAAAGGGAAAAAGCATTTGATGTTGATGATGAACACATCCCACACTGAGAATCTCCCAATACTCCCTGCTGCTCAAATATACTTGAAACACTAACAAGGAGATATATTATTAATGCAGTAATCCATCCATGGAATTAAAAGTGGATTTATAATATTGTAGAACTTCACACTAAGTCCTTTGTGGCATTGATTTGGTCAGATGGCTCTGCTGTCTAAGAACTAATTACACTAATTATTTTGACTGTAGAGAAAAATGAAAATAGATTGAATCAAGTTTGAATTGTTCTTTCGTTACTGGATGAAATTAAGTAGAGGAAACTTTGCTCAGAATATAAAAACAGTGATACAGTGATAACATATGTCCAGGTTGAATTGACACTATAGGTGGATGATTATTACAATGATTTTTTTTCTTTTATTTCTCATGCAGATTATAATCTAATTGACATTTGTATATTTATTACATGAATATAAAGCAATGAGGGGCATTACGTGACTGCATTATCAATCCACTTTACAAATGCGGCTTTGAGTTTTCCCTGTGGACATTCCTTTTCTGTCTCCAGCAGCCATGACTCTGTTGCTGTTTGAGTGGATTACACAAGGAAGCCTGAGGAACACCACAATTTGCTGCTGCATCTTATTAGCCAGTTTTTGGCTTCAAGGGAACTAAGATTTTTAATGGGTGAAAATTACTTTCTTTTCCCTGTTATGTGTTCAACTTGCTCGCAGCACCAGCCTCAGATACCAGCTGGAAGCAGGTGGGCCAACGTGAGGCCAAGTAGTGACAGTAAAGTTAAACAAAAAAAAAACAAAAAAACAAACTAGAATTACCACCCCAAGTTGTATGCCTCCACGCATCAGTCAAGTTTCTCTCACAGTTTACATTTATGTCTGTAAATACACGGATGACCAAATATCTCCCCTTCTGCTCCTGAGATATGACAGAAAAGTGTTTTATGCAGAACCTTAGACATCACAGTGAAGCTGACCTTTGACCTTTTATGAATTCAATTATGGCCAAAATCATATTTTGTGAGGTCATACTGACCTTGACCATAGACATCTGACCACAGAATTCTAATCAGTTTATTCTTCAGTCCAAGTGGATGTTTGTGTCAAATTTAGAGACATTCCCAAAGGTGTTCTGGAGATATTGCATTCACAAGAATAAGACAGATGAAAGGTCACATTGACATTGACCTTTGAGCAGCACAATACAATCAGTTCACTGTTGAGTCCAAGTGGACATTTGTGCCAAATTTGAGGAAATTCTGTCCAGCTCTTCTTGAGATATTGCATTCACGATAATGACATGGATGCAAGGTCACAGCAGCTTGGACCCGTTGATTGACGGATGGACAACCCAAAAAGATAATGCCTCTGGCCCCTGCTATCACAAACGCTGTGGCACTAAAGAAAACAAACACAAAAAGCAAACAACAAAAACAGTTACTGTAGTTTTCTTATTTTTTTTATACATATGTTGTCATGTATGAAAACACCCCTAATCAACACTGTAAGCAAATGACTTGATTACTATAAGTAAATTTCTTAAACAGCAGTTACACTGGAGTGATTCTGTCCCAAGCATTTTGA
The DNA here is from genome assembly GCF_041903045.1 of Epinephelus lanceolatus. Lineage (NCBI taxonomy): Eukaryota > Metazoa > Chordata > Actinopteri > Perciformes > Serranidae > Epinephelus > Epinephelus lanceolatus. The sequence continues at coordinate 41,712,862 of NC_135735.1, forward strand.
TCCGTATGAGTGGATTATCAATGTAATACAACAGAAATGTCTGTAGCCGTGTTTCCATTCAGTTTTCACGCTAATATGAAGCAAACTTTTGAAATGTTGCAAAAAATGAAATGAAGTGAAATGTGAATGTTTTCATCGACTCGTTTGGTGCAAATAAACTAGCCTCCGGAGAGCGTTGTTTTATTAGAAGTTGGCAGTATAGGTATAGGTGCTTTATGTAGTCTGTTTACTGTAAACCACAAGTAGACAGAGCAGAAGAAGTAGAGGTTGTAAACCAGAAACAAATCAAATCACCTCAGCCATCTAACCCATATACTGTACAAGACAGAAAAAGAAAGAGCACTCCAAGAATTTCTTCCAGTTTGGCAAGTTTCAATTGTTCCGTGTCAGCTAGTATTAGCCATGTATCATGCTGTCCAGAGATGAAGACAAATATATGCAATGATTCTAATACATGGGAAGACACTGCCGGCATAAACAGTTGATCAGTCACATGAGTAACATGTTCACTATGTCACAATTTTTTCTGTAGAGGTGTTTCCATATCCCATTCATTGCATCAGCTCTTTTTCAACAAAAGCAACAACCACCTCACATGAGCAAAAAAAATATAAGGAGGTTTTATCAAATTTTGCCATACAGCTTTTCTAATGTGATACTTAAAACTTGTGCATAAAAGTAGATTTGTTGAAACACATAGTGATATAACCTATATGGTACTCTGTTTGCCTTCAACCTTTAGTGCCTTGCAAATGAATAGCCAGCCCACATCTTCATCTGACATCTGTTCCTTTCACTTACAGGTAGCTGACTTCAGTCATGACATTCTTGTCAAGCACTCTTCAGTGAGAACGACAGTCACCTTTCAGTGTCACTGCAAGAAATCATTATGGAAAAGATCTATTCCATCCTCTGCCCCTCCTGCATGTGTAGGTTCAGGACAGCTTTACTTGGTTATGCTTCCTCAGTTGGCATATTTGAAGACTGACTCCTGCCACATCCAACTTGTTGCAGGAAGATGGCGGTCTGGTCCTTCCAGTGCCTTTGCAGTTAGGGAGGCACAACCAGCATTTTAAAGAGCAGCACGTTAGATGAACACAACAGGAAAGATGACCATCAAATTTACCATGCATGTCCACAGAAGCTGCCCTTTTTGTACTATGTCAAGAGGGTACTGTCAAAGTCCCTACTGTTACTGTAAAGACAGTGTCAGGATCCATCTCCTTCCTTCTGCCATCCCTAGCCTGATGGTTGGCTGCCTGATGTGCCCAAACAGGATACCATGATGGCTGTCTGTTTGACTTCTGCTAAGCTTACCTGAGGAGATCACACAGGCAATGCTTTCATGAAGTGCTTCCTTGACCATGTCAGCCACCACTGGACCAAAGCACAAAACACTATTAAAATTTTACAATTAGCATAGTCTACAAAGAAAGAAGACACACTGGGGAAGAGCAAAAGACCTCTTCCAGAACCAGATGCCTTAGGCCTGGATGTCTTAGACATTTGCTGTCAACTTTAGGGGATGCAAACGTGCTGTATCTGTGCCTGCCACAAGTATGACTGACTGGGCCATCCACTGCTGAAGGAGCTGAAGAAGGATAGGCTGCACTTCTGTGACTCACTAAGAGGGACCACATCTTAGATGGGGTGACCTTTTTTTCTTCACTTAAGTGGAGTGGATAAGGGGAAAGCAGAGTTGGGTGTCTGTCTTTCCCTTGCCTCTCCATCTCCATTTTCTCTTTTCTGTCAAATATAATTCAGCTAAGGGTCACCCCTGAAAGGAACAGCCCTGGAATGGGGGCAGTTTCTTCTCTTTTCATTCAGTTGATGTGAATAAAGGGGAAATCAAAGTCCGGTGCCTAAAGCTGTTCGTGACTTAATGACCGATAGGTGAATAGATTGATCTCTCTCAGGGTGAAGAAGTAGAGCCCCTTCCGGCAAAACCAATAGCAGTATAAAGGCAGCAGTATACTCTATCAGAACTACTTGCTGGATGGTTGACTGGCTTCAGAACCCAACTACCCCTTCACCTTTCAGATATATACAATCAAACTTTCACATCCACTTTGTTCGTTGATTGGCCAGGTGTATGGCACTTTTTAAACAATTGAGTGCAAGAGATTCTCACTTTCTAGTGTGAGCGTTTGGGATACCTATAAACACTAATCATTCATACAAACCAATGATTGTAAACAAAGATGGACAAATGCATTGTACAAAACAAAGCCAAAATATCTTGGATCCCTTGCACTGGTGATGTCATTTAAAGCCAGGGTCTGCACAGTAGCAGTCACTGCAGTATCAAGTTCTCACCATCCAATTGGTTATGAGCAGTGCCACTGACTATGAGCACACCAACTGGAACGCACAGCTGTCCATCATGACATCAAACCCCATTTTTACAGAATCAAATAACTACTTAGAACCAAACTTCTCAGAAAAATGAACACTTGAAGATACATCAGTGTGATAAGAACTACCTACAGAGAAAGAAACCATCTTTGGGAAAATGTATTTAATGTATAGTTTTATCTTTTTATACTGCCCATGTCCCATCCCAACACTTTGTTTGATATTGAAAACACACATACACACATGACCTACATGCACATACAATGGTTTGTATGATATCCAACAAAGTAGCGTTGATATCATAAATATTATAGGTAGGTTTAGGGAAAATAAACATTGTGATGACTTTCCTCAGGATAACATCAAGTTCAGTTGGTTTTACATGGTTCTGAATGCTGGTCTCCTTGTCAGCACATTAGTCACTTGATCAAAGCCTTCTCCATTACGTGGGAACGAATTATTGGCTCATGGTCATACTGGTTATATGTGAATAGGGGTGCATTACTTTTTGTAGGACAACGCACAAATAGTGTATAAGAACAGCCTATCCAACCCGCTAATATGGAGGGGGTGGGGTGTATGACCTATACTATAGCCAGCCACCAGGAGGCAATCAAGATGATTTGGCTTCACTTTTGGGAAGCTGACATGTCGTCCATCTTTATTGTATAGCAAACTAGTTGTAGTTCTCTCTAAAATAACCTTAAGGAGTCATATCATGGGGGTACAACATTCACAGTATATTCTGGTCTGCACTTTCTGAAAGGCTCAATAGCTGGCACACTATCATAAAACATAGGGATGACTGATTCATTTCACCAACGCATCCACATACCAGAATATATGTAGTAAGTAATATTTATCTGTGATTACTGAAAACTCTTTAATTAAAAAATATAAAAACATTCTATTGTATATTGGCTGTCATCCATTTAAGCGTACCCAAAAAGTTATGCCAGGCTGAGCGAACCCAGGGAGGCTAAGAGGGGATTTATGATTTTGCGTAGACCCTATTTACCCTAAGTACAACATGCTAACATTATTAGCACAAGCCTATGGCATTTTACATTGTATAAATTAGCCTAGCAACTAGTGATCTTTTCATCTTCTTATATAAAACCAGGGACAACTGCAACATTTAACAAAGGTAACAGCACACAATCTGGCTCCATTACAACTCACAAGGTTCACTGATGAAACAACTGTCCTGTACTAAACATGGTTTTTAAACAAATAAAACCTGCTAACGTTATTAGCGCAAGCCTATGGCATTTTACATTGTATTGATTAGCCTAGCAGCCAGCGATCTTTCCCTCTTCTCATATAAAACCATGGACAACAGCAGCATTTAACAAAGGTAACAGCACACAATTTGGCTCCATTACAACTCACGAGGTTAACCAACAAAACAACTCTCACTCAGTATACAGCGACAGACAGGAGGTCTGCGTCACTGCGATGCGTAGTTACAATTCTGGGGAGGTGCACGTCAGGCTACGGCGTTGATTAAACGCAGAACTATAAAATGTGTGTAAAAAAGAGTGTGCCCACAGAACGCTTGAGAGGACACTATCCGTTTATTCATGGCGCCATCTGCTGTTACCCTCCAAAATCAAAGTTTCAGGTCCATTGGGCATGTGTCATAACCCATAGCTCCCATGGGGTCAAAGAGCATGTCCCACACTATTTTAAAGAGCCTTGAATAACCCAGCTTTAATGGCGGGCTATGCATAGAACTGGAGTTACTTTCATGTAACTTCTATTTATACTGTGTGTCCCATGTTTGTTTGTAACATTAGGCTTTGACCTTGTTAGAGGCAATTTATGGTTGTATCTTTGAGACAGAGACACGGACTAAAACAATGAGAATGGGTTTGGGTTGTTTATGTGTGAGTTCCTAATAAAGTGCCTCCTCTCAGACGGAGCATCGAGGCCATGTCATGCATATCTTTCATTTGTTAATAAAGTCGGTGGATGTGGTATAATTAGATGGAGGGGAGGACGGAGAGCTGTTGTTCCCAACTGTCTGTCACAACATGTCATTTATTTGCTATACCTACTGTAATATATCCAAGGTTACCTATATTACTAGGAAAAAAATACATTTGTTTTTATTGCATGCCCTCACATTTAAACACATCAATTTTCCTTTTATGGCACAGCTGGCAACCTGCCTAATTAGAAAAAAAATTAAAATGGCGTCATCCTCATTAAAAAATACACTAAAACACTAAACCTCTAAACCCTTACTCACAGCAGAGATCCTCATCACATCCCTACTGCTTTAAGTGAAATTTTGTTGTCAGGTAGAGTACAGGGTGAACACTAGCAGGGAGTCTTCTCCATGCAAAGGAAGAGGTAAATTGAAACTTAAGGGCAAAACAAAATGGAGCCAGCAAGCAGAGGAAGGATGATGTTGGCAGATTGATGAACTGCTTCAGACCAGGGGCATGGTCTTCATTCACTTCAGCTTTGAAATGACATTGTCAATTTGCATTGTGAGCGGTCAAGCGCTCTCTTCGGATGATTGAGATGACAAATGTTCAGCGTGTTGTGATTGCACTACAGAGTTTTTTTTTGTTACATGACTGTAAGTGAAAACATCACAGATGCATAAACCCAAGACATTTACGGATTTCATGGTAGCTTAGAAACAATTTTACTGCTCTTGCTGAAGGATATTTGAAAGCGCATTCACCACTGACGACTGGATAATGAACAGAAGATGATTTACCATAAAAGGCACACAGGATGTACCTTCAAAGAATTCACGATTAATGTTTGACTGGAAATGCATTTTTATGGGGTAAATATGTTGGAAAGAAATTTCACAAACAATTGCTTGTGTTCTTACATGCATGTGTTTACAATTTATTTCGAGCCTAGGCAGCGCCTCCACTCGTGTGTGTCCTCCAGTGCCAGTGAGGTCTCTTACATTATTCTACTCCTATCATGCAGAAATTGCCTGGACAGCCATTTGGCTCGTGTTTGCCATCCATTTGTAATCCGGATAGAGGGGCCATGACTGCTCGGGCCTCGGGACAGCAGCAAAATCAATTGGCTAGAAATGACATCTGCCAGAATCTGCCACCGGAGCGCTCGTAGGTACCATAAATGAAATCACAAGCCCTAATTGTGTGCTGATTTATTCACTTGTCTGAGTGCATCGCGGCTGGACCAGCTAGTAGCCCCAGAGCCCTGTCTGTGCGCTTGGTCATACATAACACATTTATTTATTTACCCACCCCTTCTGATTCACAGCATCACTGGGGGATATAAAGCACTCCCCCCTCCCACCCCAAATGCACACCCTCATCCCCCATTCCTTCGCCTACCCTCCACATTTGATTAATTCAAGTTTTTTTTTCTTCCTCCTTTTCGTGGCGGCGTGTAAAATGAAATGGCTGTGGAGACAACTGTCACTTGGCTCAAGTAAGATAAATATGTCGATGCCTGAAGAGGTTAGAGCACGCTTGCATGTTTGACTGCATTCAGAATAGAGAGATATTTTCCCAGCCTTCTTTCTGACGCCTTTTTGAGGAAAACTGTTGCAGGCTTTACTCCATTTCTCTAATTGTGAGGCAGAGCCGAGGCTGCTTGGTGATGTCAGCTAAGTATGTGTGACATTTTGGCAAACAGCAGCATCACTGTGAGACCACAGGCGGATTTGAGAGCATGCGAGACATAATTTTCAGCTTATATCCTCTCCCCTTCTTTCTCTGACCCCTTGATAAAAGGACACTATTGCCCCCAATGTGATATTTCCTCCATGCCGCCAGACACTTTCGGGCCGGTAGTCTGCTGAAACTTTAACCTAGCTCTAACACAAGCCTAAATAAAACATGAAACAATGCCTGCAAAAGTGTCTGTGAGGCAGTAGAACATCAAAAATTGATACAGCCTCCGCAGGCCAGACCAAGAAATTTATCTAAGCCCAAGAGTTCATCTCGCTCTTCCTGTCACCTAGGCGACAGTCATGGGAGGTTACAAGCATGCTTGAGATGATACCACAGGAAGGAGATAGACAAGAGAGAGAACCCTGTTTTTCATTATATCATGGCTATGGGAACTAGACAGAGAGAGAAAGAGACGGAGTGATAGGAAGTGAAATGGACTTAAAGGGAAGAAAAGATAAAGGGACAGAGAGAGAGTCATGAAAAAGATGAAAAAGAAGTAAATGACCTCTCAGAGATTGGGCAGGGAGGGATTCAGGCATATGGGAGAGAGTCAAATTAGAGAATTGTATTTGTGTCGCTGAAATCTGCCTTTGATGAAGCCATCTTTAAAATATCAAACATGTCATTGTAGCTCTCGCTTAAATGACATTTTCCAATATTTGTCCTACATTGCTGTTAGCGACATCAGAATGTGTGAACATGGCAGTGCAGCGGTCAGTGGGGAGATGGTGCTACGGTATCATTTAACGCGGTGAACAGCCCTGCCTTTTCCAGCTCATTAGCCATCCCCTTCTTTGTCCCAGGCCATTTGATAGCAGCATTAATCTACGGCTCCACTAGGCTTCCTCTCCCTATTTACCGGTATTTCATGAAGATTACACCACTCAACCGTGTAAATGTATGCTTTTTTTCCACCGCCTCTCCCCCTTCTAATGCGAGGCCCCAAACTCTGTGGAGTACCTTGTATAAACTTCTGCGACATACGGCGGATTAAACAGTGCATTTCCCCAAAAGCCCAAAGAGATGAGAGGCGAGAGCGAATGAAAGGCGATCAAAGCATTCGCCAGCGAGCCTCGTCCCGCTTGTTCGCTTTCTCGAGATGTTGTATGTGTTTACCACCAACATGGATGGCACACTGCCACAAACACCGTCGTCCTTTGATTTGGTTCACCTGCCATTTGATTACAGTTACTTGCTTGTCTGTCACTGTGGCATAAATATGACAAAGAAGCCACGTCCTGTCAAGTCCAAATATATTAAACATATTTTTTTCTCTGTGGATGTTTCTCTAATAAACCGAACAATATCAACACTATACATAATTTAAATCGAGACTGGGACTTTTTTTTTCCTAACCACTTTATAAGAACTGCTAGAAGAAAACCAAACAGAAACTGAGTCACTGACATGTCTTTAAATCTGAACTTACCTCACTCTGCTCCTCCAAGTAAAGCAAAAAGAAGACAAAGAAAGTCTTCCATATGGAACGCTTTGGCATATGGAGCTATATACCACTCTTAGGGGTAGGTAATCCTCAGGGAGGTGAGCTGAACCCACATCATAAAATACCACAACTACTTTGTCACAAACTTCTTAGAGCCCAGTTTTTCTCTGGATAAAGCAGCAGCTCTGTGATCAGTCTGGCAGACTCTGTCTCTCATGGGGTACCTGACTTTTTTATGGGGGGAAGACAGGAGACGCAAACTCACTCTGCCTAGAGCTTGCCATTCATCTAGACATGAGAGGTTTGGGCGTATTTGGCATTTAGAGAGTCGGTGGCATGTTTGAAGGTGAGTCCATTCATTCTCTTCTCCCTGCAAGGGTTTGCATTGTATAATGAAACCTGAAATCAGTTGTCTGACAATAAATGGCAATTCCATCTCTTCATTGTGGCATTTACTGCAATGTTCTTTTTTTTCAGGTTTAGGCATATGGCAGCTGTTTCTTTTGGAATATATGCAACTGCTTGAATGTGAAAAGTGTCCGACTCAAGCAGCTCAGCGTCCCCAAGTGATGAAAAAAAAATATTAGGGAAAAACAGCCATAGAAATGAAGTTGAACTTGTTGACATTGATGAGGATGTGAAACATTTCCGCTGTTTCCCTATCACAGTGCCTGCATCAATCCACATCATGCATAAGGCTTTTTCTTTTAAATCATGAAGCACTATTGGACAGAGGAAAATAAAGAGAACTTAATCCTGTCCTCAGTCCCAGCTGGCCAATATGAGGTTCAATTCCAGGCTATTATATTGGCCCAATAGAACACAGTGAATGCTATTCCCTGGCCCCCATTAGCTCTGTGTGACTTTAAGACCTGTTACTTTAAGACAGATATCAAACTGGAATGACCAGAGATGGCATCAGTGTCCACCACACGGGCACCGGGTTTCATGACATTCATTTTTCAACTCTGTGAATGCATTGAGTGCAGTTAGGTGCGAGAAATGAGTGATCATAGACTCTCTCGGCAAATGAGGTGCAGCACATTGCTATTAGAAGTGTCGTGTTTACTTAAAAAAAAAATTAAATCTGTTCATGTAAAGTGAATGTTCATATTCTAAGAGTTTCTTAAGAGATCCAAGTATGCCAAAACGCCAAGTCATGAAGAAAATACGACTACGCAGCTTTATATTTGTAGCTCTATTAAGATCTGACGCCTTTGAAGAAAGACAGCTTTGCGAGGATGTGTGGGCGGTGGAGAACGGACAAATGAGATACATCACAGAGGTAAACGGTCCAGTGCTTGTTTAACGAGTTATATCAGAGAACCATCAAAGGCCAGTTGGCTGAGCTAACACGCTCGGCACTCGCGCTCATCAACGTGTCACTGTCAATTCTGAGGCTAACTATCTCTCTGCGAGCCCCCACCCCACACATCCCGCTTCCCCTTAGCAACAGATGCCGCACTGAAACAACAATTACATGTGCTAGCATCCTCATCAAATGTGAATGGTGGATGTCATCGCGGTGCCTCCACCCACACACACACACTCCAAGTCTTGTTTATGCTCAAACAAATTAGCCTGTGTCGCTATGTCATTCATTTCCCTCATTCAAGATGATCACATGTGACCTCGCAAGTGCCATCATTCAGTTGGCATGGTTACTGCTAAAAACAGTAGATGCCCTTCAACATAAATTTGATAAGAGCTCAGTGGTTCCAAAAAGAAGGCTGATAAAAAAAAGATGGAGTTAGATACAGTATATCCCTTATTCTAAATCCAAGGTACTGCCTGGGCACATTGTAACAATTTTAATAATTTGCTATTTCCACAGAGATGATTGAGAAGAGTCTCTTCACAGCATGTATCCAACAGAACTATTTAGCATCATATTTATGTGAAACCAATTACAGTGGTAAAACGAACATATGAATAAGCTGCCCCCCAAACACCTCCACCCACTTTCTGGATAGCACAAAGAGAGAATGATTACAGACCATTAGGCAGAGCCTGGAGTAGACATGCCAATTCTGCCCGCCAAAATTAGAGGAGATGCAACTTTTCCCACATTTTTTTTTCTTTTTTTGTTTTTGTTTTTGCTGGTTTTGTTTTGGAGGAGGAAGTGGCTGTCAATAAGCATGGCCATGATAGTGTGGAAGTACTGCCAGTTCCAATAAAGCAGCAGAGAGATCACCGCAATGAAAGGTGACCTTGGCATAATTGAGATTCATCACAGAGAAAGCCAGGCGGCTGAAGTGACAGGGAGGGGAGCAAATGAGGAAAAAACAGGGGGGCTAAAAACAACATAAATACTACTTCCATTTTATGGGAGAACAGCCAACTGTTGGTTGGGTGGCTGGACCTGAATCTCAATGTCACCAACTGTATAGGCCACTGTGATCCTCGCTGCTTGTATTCTATTCTTGTGAGCAGCACACATGTGAAATGATAAAAAAAAGCAGCGCCCTCCGTACCCACAGAGAGAAAGAGACTGATTTGCAGTGGCTTGTGTGCTCTCTGGATGAGATAACAAACCGGCTGCATGTCGGGAAGCACATGTTTTGACCACAGAGAAGGACAATGACAGCTCTCCATCACGTTTTAACTTGTGTGAAGCAGCATGGCATTGCGCAGTGTTAAAGGCACTCTGGAGAGATGTGAACACAGCGAGGGATGAATAGAGGTTAGAGGGGGGTGCTGGCACGTATGGGGATGGATTATAGTGTCCTTTCAGACCTGCACAATATGCATGTTTGGGTCTGGGCTGGAGCCTTCACATAGCAGCCACACAGAGCTCCTGGGCTGGGGGGTGGGATCCCCCAGACATCCAAGGTTTTCTATGGCCTACAACAATGGCCCACATTCTGGGTCCACAACCCACCTGGCCTTGTCTGATAAATGGTTTTGAAAGAGGACACACACTGCACCCAGTCCAGCATGCAGCCCATGTGCCCAAACACTTCACTGCCCGTTGCTATATTCTATTTCTGCTTCTTTGAGGATGATTTTCCTGGCATTTCTTTGACATCAGATACTATGCATGCCTCACTCCATCTTTTGCTTGCTTGCTGTTGTTTATAAGAAACTGAAAGGGGTCCTCCACCAATTTAATACTGCACACCCATAAAGTTAAGGGCCTCTGTCTCAGAAGAGACAGATTTTTTAAAAGAACGATAAAAATCAAAGCAGCTGAAGCCACAAAAAATCTAATTTTGAGTACTTAATGTGAATCACGTTCCAAAAACAGTGAATCCTACATTTCCCATAATGCAACAGGGTGGTATATTTCATCAGACCTTTCTTGCCTCTTAAAAGTTATTGTCTTTTTTAACTCGACACTTCCAGTTTGTAGAAGTGTAGACTGGAGCCACATGATTTGAACTCGATTCAGACTCAAATCACAAATTTGATGACTTAAAGTCAACTTGATAAAATCAACAGACTGGCATTTCGACTTGGACTTAAACACTAGTGACTTGGGACTTCACTTGGACTTGGGTCTTTTGACTTGAAAATACTCTGTACCTTCTCCCAAGGCCAAAGATTAAATAGTATATTATTTAAAAAAGTAGTTTCAAGAATCAGTCATTTCCCTTCATTTCCTGAATCCATTACCATTAACATTCAGTTCCAGTAAGTCAACAATAATTACGCAGATCCAGTTTGTTTGAATCAGTCTGACAGCATTCAATCAACTTGCAAGTGAGAACTATGAAAAACTAACATTATGTTACATATCAGTTGGAAAAATAATGATACCAAAGACAGTTTTGTTCAAGTACAAAAACTGGTCTGTGGTCCCACGTTTGCTAGTTGTTAGCACAGGCTGTCTGTAGGAAATTTGTATTCTCAAGCTAAATCCAAGATGACCCGTTTTATGATCAGAGTAACTTTTCAAAGACATTATACATCCGTTTTCACCGCCGAGTAGTGCTCCTTATGACAAGAAAACTGTTTGTGTAGAATTGCTGGGGTGCCCCTTCAAGTTTCAGCTGAGATCTATATGATATTCAGAGTAGGCTATATCTATGTTTCAGAGGTTGTCTCTCAACATGGGGTTGGCTGAGTTGGCGGCAAGAGGCTAATGGTGCTAACAGCATGAACAGTGCCAACAACTACTACAGTGCTGACAGAGCTAATGGTGTTAACTGGGAGTGGGGGCATAGGATGCACCCTCTACCACAACACAGAATAGAAAAGCTTGGATCACAGCACACACAGAGGTAGCATGACTTCATTGCTCTGGACATTGTATAGAATTCCTTTAAATGACTTCATTTAGGCTAACAGAATGTGTTTGAACTTGACAACTGAAACAATTTAAATGGGTCCCTTTGTATTTCCTGTTGCTAGGTTTTTTTATTGCAATAGGTGACAGGAGGTACCCAGGGATCAAAACTGTTGCCCTACCAACAGAACAGCAATGAAATGAACAGTAGGATAAATCTATGGTATATCTGTGCTTTTAATGCTGTATGATGACTGTACAACTTAAGATGATAGATCAAGAGACTCTACAGAAAAGTCTGAAATTGCAGCATCACATTGATTTCAAGGGAGAGCAAAGGATTTTTTTCTATTATGAGTGGTACATGATTTTAAAGAAAAAAAAAACTATGCTTAGGAAAAAAAAAACTGTGCTGATGCAGCACAAACAACAAGTAGCTACTTCCATTTTCTATAATTAACCATCTTCATAATCTTTTGAGGATTAAAAGGCCAACTAATGACCAAAAAAATGGGATTTGGTAAAATCAAAAAGGATTAATTACTTCTCATACTTTGCAAGGTGACAGTAATTACGTTCATCCACTCAAACAAAAAAGGGAATAAAATAATTGGCAGACACTTAATTAAAGGTTACGGCTTTGACGTAATTGTGAAAGACAAGACAATTAAAAGTCCTATTATTCAATCAAGATACACATGGAGTAATTGGTGTGTTGCTCTCTGGAGGGCCGGCGAATGTGGGCTCTGTGATGGGTGGAGAGGGTTTGGTAAACATCGAGAGGAGAGTGAGAGGGATGGACTGCTACATCCCTCTAACCCATCCAGACAAGGTTATTGCGAGGGTTCAAACTTCAGAAGGGCCCAGGAGGGAACTCAGCCCCCTCTATAACAGATTATGGTGAGCCCCATAAGAATTGAGAATGTGAAAACCTCCCATTAATGTCAAGGTTATATCAGTGAGACGCCTCAAAAAGTCAATGGGCGTACTCCCAAGAGGCTCTTTGTGATTTGTTACCTGGACATTTCAGACAGTGCTACAGCTTCACAGACATGGAGAATTTGGTGGATATAAAAAGGCAGGTCTGGCCTCAGCACTCTATGTTAAGACACATATCTGATGTGAAATATGTGCAGATTTGCAAATCATCAGGCTGTCTTAAGATAGCTCACTGAAACTGAATAGCACAGTTTGCAAAACTTCATGAAGCTAAAATCTACAATATTTCCTTTGGCTGGTTTGAAAAATGATTATGGAGATGAAAAAATACCTGAGGACAAATACAGGAAAAATGAACCCACAGTTCTCCATTACATGGCGTGATGGCAAACCCATGACAGAAAATGCTAAAACCTGCATGTTAAGTTTATTTGGATGTAGAGGTGTGTATGTATGACACATATCAAGATTACATGGTTCACAATCTTATGGAAGAGCAATCCAGTCAGCTGGTAATGATATGCAACAGCTCCATGCCAACTCAATTAATCTGCAATTTAATAAGAAATTAATTTAGATGTGACACAATTCAATCTTTTTCAATTATGACAGACTGTAACTAGATTAAAATGAAACATTAATATTGTCTTAGAGGTCCAGTGTGTGGGATTTAGGGTGATATTTTGGCAGAAATGTAATAAAACATTCATTACTATGTTGTCATTGGTTTACAATCACCTGAAACTAAGAATCATGTGTGTTTTGATTACCTCAGAATGAGCCTTTTATAGCGACTTACGAAGGGGGTCGTCTCCCATGGAGTCCACAATGTTGTTGTACAGTAGCCCAGTATGGACACATCTAGATAGATAGGGCCATCCAAGTTTTTGCGTCAGCCACCATAGAGCTCCTACTCACTTGGCATACATATAAGTTTCAATTTGTTGCAATATGCAACGTCACTGCTAAATGTCCCTAAAACCTACACCGTCGACATTTAAAGGAAAAGTATGACATTTTAGACAATATGTCAATTTGTTTTTTTGCCAAGTTTCAGAAGAGAAGATTGATAGAGCTAGGTAGGCTATGTAGACTGGTAGCTGGAGAGGTGCTAGTTCACCTCCTGGACACTGCCGAGGTGCCCCTGAGCAAGGCACTAAACCCCTCAACCGCCTGGGGTTAACTATTAAATAAAGGCCTTTGGTTAAGTTATTGCCTTTGCAAAGAAAAAGTTTGGGAATAGCGTGCTTTGAGCAGTGTTGTGCTAGTTACTGAAAAATAGTAACTAGTTACCGTTACTAGTTACTTGATTAAAAAGTAACTCAGTAACTCAGTTACTTAAACCAAAAAGTCATGCGTTACTGAGAAAACTTCCCCCCTGAAAAAAAACTTGACTTAGGACTCTCGTCTTGGCTCGCCATCGCGCCATGACCTTGACGCACGCGCACTAGTGTCATCTATACTCTGAGTACGTCCTGGTTGTAGATGACTGAGTGGGGACGCTGGGGAAGGATCATGTTTTGGGAAACTCAGCCGTGCAGCCCAAAACATTTCCTAACTGTATTGGCTCATAGCTACATTGCCTAAGCAACAGCGGATGGAGTTTAACCAAGGGACTGTTAGACTACAACTTGACAAAACAATTGGATAGGAAACATGCAACCGTCTTCTTCAGTGGAGTCACTCGCTGTCAGGCAGCTAAACATTTTACAGGTACGGTACTTGGATACAAATATGGAAAATGAGCTAAAGAGAGCATTTGAAGAGCTACATGATGATGTCGAGTCTCCCGCCCACCGCAGACATTGTCTGTCCACAATAAAAGTTTCCTCGGGATAACAATGGATATCACGTCACTGGATATAGGCTAACGTTACTGGGACTAAAAATCTACAGAAGCGCTACCGCTTAATGTAATGTTAGCTACAGCACTGTGGTGAGGCCAGCAGGGTGACAGTGACTTCAGAGATGGTGAGAGACGTGTTTCATTAAGATGCTCTGGTAAGAATTGTTCATATACCTCTATCTGACTTGACTATCTTTTATTGTTTAGGGCTAAAATGTTTTAGTGAAAGGGAACTTCAGTTTGTGGAGGAATACTGCATGCTGCACGCCGTTTTAAAACCTGGCCAAAAATAACAGAGTAATGCACCGTTTGGTAACGGTAACTGAGTTACATGTTAGAGTATTAGTTACTGCCAAAACTAACGGCGTTACTGTAACGCGTTACTAATAACGCGTTACTGCCCAACACTGGCTTTGAGGTAGTGTTAGCGGCTGGTCTTAGTGATACTTGTTACTAATTACTGTCACCTAGCAAATTGTAATATATATTGTGTGTTTAGCAGGCTGTAACCACAAAGTGAAGATTTCAGATAGTGTTGAAGATGGTAGATTTTCTTTCATAATGTTTCATAGTGACTGAGGAAAAAAGTGGCTTGCACAAGTTGAAAAACCAAGCATTGAAGTTACAGTCATACCCTGCTTATTTGATTTGGCGAGAGGGATTTCAAGGAAACAAAACTGCCGAATAATGGATAATATTTACCGCAGTATCACACCCACCCTTTGACCCACAAATATGACCAATTAGTTCTGCAACCTGATCCAACCTGTGGACACATGATCCTCAGCCCAACCTAAAACTCCACATCCCATTAATCATTTGCTGTTTAAATAGTAAGTGATAATGTGGGGACACTTTATACATGTGAAACTAAGATATCATACTTTAAAGAGGCACCAGATAGAATCTTTTCCTAAATATATCATTATGAAAATAATGTGGGTTGCACAGGGTAGTATAGACAGTAAAATCAGACTATCAGCCTTTACATAGGTTACTTAGTGGCTTTGCAATCTTTGTAATAAGCTTCTGCCACCGGGGGCAAAATTTCATGGAAAAAATCTTTATGGCAGGAAACGTATTGTATTGCGAAACTGGTTGGTCAGCCAATCAGTGACTGGAGTTGGTCCTTATGAGGAGTTGGGCATGAGATAGTTGAGTAACGAGCACAATGGCAGACGGACAAAGTTTGGAAACAAGTGAAATACGGCCTAGCGAAAGAAAACGAGCTCCTCTGTCTGAGGAGGCAAAGAAGAGCAAAAAGGAGAGTGATAAAAGAAGAGGAAAAACAAGAGTAAACCTCAGTCAGGTGTTCAAGAGATGGAGGGAGCTCCGTGACCAAAGAGGCTTCAAAACCGATGTCCAGCTAGCTTTCTTTCTAATGGATCAGTAAGTAACACGGCTAAATGTTAGCTAGACGAGAGAGGACTGTACTGTACTGGCTGCTAGTTAATTCCTAGCTGGCCAGCATCGCAAATCGCTGCAACCAGGGACCGGGTAGCGAGTGTTGGTCGGCTGGCATCCTCGTTACCATTCTATGGCAGCCCTCAGGCAGTGATACCCTCCTCCCTTCCTTCTGTTCTTTTCTCATGGAGGCAGCTATCGACATCGCCCAGCTAAGTTATGCCCAGCAAAGTGAACACTTCACTTCACTGCAACGGCCTTAGACTGAGGAGCATCAAAATCAGTTAACGTTAGTCCACACAGCTCTCCCAAGCTGGCCTGGAGAGCAGGGAGATCATGTCAGTCATTGGCCATAAATGTGAGGGCAGACTTCGCAGCTACTGGGCACCCAGCATCTCCGACCGGGAGAAGTGGAGTAAACTCCTCTCCTCCGCTCCCGTTTGTCTGGTGAACGCCTCTCCTCTGTCAATACACTCTGCCAGCAGTTTAATAATATTGATGCCAGTTGTAACATTTGAATATTTTAGTAGTAAGCCATGTTCTAAGCAAGATAATGTATAGTGAGCCCTTACGTGTCTACTGTTGTTTGTACTGATACTGTGCATATTGGTATAATTTACTGTGCGCTGTTTGTACTGGTACTGTGCATTCTGCTATAATTATTTGCATTACTATTTGTTTTTTCTTCTGATAAATCTGATAATTGTTGCTCGGTCTCTTTACTCATTTATTTAGTATAGTGTCCACCTGCCACACCTTCTCATTCTACATATACATAGAGGTATACCGGTGGCTTTACAGCCTACATTTTATTGATTATCTCTGATCCCCACGGTCAATTTGGTCGTTGCGACAGTGCAAGCAACACCACTGACGCTAGGTCGTCAAGCTAAAAAAAAAAAAACGAATCCTATCTGTTGCCTCTTTAAAACAAAGGTTATTCAGGAAATACCATTTAAATTAATATTTTTTATTAACTCTCATGCAGCATATCTTCATGGTTAACGTGCCTGTTACTAACACACCTGATTAAAGCCGCTCACATATTCCAGCTGGCACTAAAGGCAGAGCTGACATACAAAATCAGCAGTCAGAGGATTAAAATGTTAAAACATTAAATTATGTTATTATTATTCTCATTTTATTTTAATTTATTTATCATCCAATTCCCAGGATGCGACCCACGTCTTCTTTTTTTTGCCCAGAACCAAACTTGGAAATAATATTAAGATTAAATACCATCACCCGCTGGGTACTCACAGGTACCTGACCTGAATGCGAGACTCTGTCACAGGCAATTTTTTTTTCTGCTATGGGAAGTGTATTCATACAGTACCTCACATCAGTGAGGTATAAAAAAATCAAATACATCTTGTTGTGTTGTAATTTACTTTTTGGAAAAACATTTTGTGACTGGTACATACGTTCATTAAAATGTTTCCTCATTATGTTAATATCAAAGAAATGTATAGCAATATGTCAAACTGTATAAACATGATTTCCAGAAGAAAGCATTGAACAGATGAGATTATGTATAATTCTGTCAAATTCACCACCAGTTTTGGTTCAGATCTTTGGTTGTGTATTTTGCTGCAAATCCTTCCCTGCTGCCGTGTAATGATTATAATATCACCTAGACAGATGCAGCAGACAGACAAACTTGGACAACAACCTTATTCAGTCTGAAAACTCATAAAACTCAAAAACTCCGACTCTCCACTGAAGTGCATGTAAGAGGCCATGACTTCATCTGTGATATCTAGGTCAGACTTAATCAAACGTCAGATTCTCAACCCAAATGACTGATTCAGGGAGCAGCCATCACTCATGTCTGCCTCCTTCTGGTTTGCTCTCTGACTCAATCTCTCTCTTTCTCCCTTCTCCACTGTAATGGACAGTACAGCCTGGATCCCTCCTCAGGTGTGCCAGCCAAGATAATATTCCTCAGGTATCCTTTAATTACCTATCATTTAGTATTCATGGCCCAGGTATTCATCACCACTTCGCTCATTGCTCACTGGCTGAGGGATGAGGATTTTCCTCAACAATATGCACTTCCCAAATGGAATTACCCTCCCTGAGAAGAAAGGGGTGAGGAAAATGAAAGATTTGCCCAGACAGACAAGACAAGGGGAGGTTCAGCTGATGAATGACAATGAAGCTGACTTGATACGGCATCTCAGAAAAGTTTTAAATAGGTCACAATAAGGCTTCACTGTGTCCATTGAGAGGAATGCATTTCTTATCAAATGTGGCAGCTATGCCTTGCATCCATAGTATTGTTTTTTTCTCTACATGGCATCAATTCACAATGAGCCTAAACATAATTGCAGTGTAGAGCTGAATCCCATACTGTCAGTCTAAACCCCCCTCCCAGAGCTGTTAATCTTTGACTGGCTATGGATCCATCAAGTTGTTAATTATGAAGTTACATTTGTTAATTTACATTGTCAAAAACACCAGTCTCTTGTAATTGGCTCATTGTTTGGTCATCTGCTCATCCCAGCCATTCTCTGTAAACAGAATGTAACATTATTTTTTGCTCCAATCGCACCAGATTCACATTTAATTTGCCAAAGTATGTGATCTCAGCGATCCTGCATTCTTCATCATAGAGAATCACATTTAACCAAATATTGTTTTTACATTTTTAGCTTAACTAGTGTTCAAATACAGTTATTATGTGAACTGTAACTCACCAAGATGTGAAATCCTACTGTGGTTACTACGGTAATTGTGCATCAAAAGAACAGCAAGCTGTATCCATGTGTTGTAATGCGGAAAATATGAGAGTGTGAAATCCACAGCTTCATAGACGCACCAGAAAGCCTTTGTTCAACTGGATTTGCCTTAAAGGAATGAACAGTCTAATCAAAGCTTGTTCCCCCTGAAGAATACTGTTAATGAGTTGCAGCATTCTCGACATTTTCATTCTGTCTTGTGGGTATATATTCTAATAAATCTTGATGTCTAATTACCACCAGAAAGCTGTAAAATGTTCTAAAGATGGACAGCATCAGCGTGTAGTAGGCATAATGAAACTATCACTGATATTAGATTATTTAGAGTGCTGACATTTAACGGTGAAAACATTTTGTGATTTACATTTTTCAGATGGAAATTATCCGTCATTACGAGGACAGCAGATGTTTAACAGGTCAACAATGACAGCAGTTCTTTAGCACCAAATGCTGTTGTTGTAGCAGCATTTTGCTCCTTTGATTGAACTGTTTGACACCCGCTGTCACTCCTCTACTACCCACATGCCGGTCCAGGGAAGTACACAACAGATGGAAATGGGGATGAAAATATTTATTATGCTAATGTTTTTTTCTGTAGAAGCAATTCTCCACTTTGGATTCCAGTAAATGTTGCAGTGTCCATTGTCGGCCTGACAGCCAAGAAAGCCTGGAATGCAAGTCCCTGCTGGAATCAAACCCACAAAGTGCTGTTTACCACTGTGACACATTAACTACGCCACTCGGGACAAGTAGTCTTCAGTTTTTTTTCATTAAACTATTAAGCTGTGATAAGAAGACATGATAATCCCCCTTCTCTTCAATCTTGCCAGCCAGACTGCTCTCTCTCCCTATCAGGAAATGGATTCCAAGAAGAGAACATTTGGCGTAAGTCATATGTCAGAATGCAAAAGAGAAGATGGGGGGGAAAAAACACATCCAGAAAAATATAACAACATTCTAACATGGCCAAACAATGTTGGAAATATCGAAATTGCATGAATTTTGTGGGTTCACATGGGGTCCGTTTAAGCTGTCCTTTAATGTGATTTAAAAGTGCTGTCACCAACAGTTGGTAGAAAGAGTGAGGAATGAAACTCAGCTGTGACATGTCTAAAAGCAACAGGGAATACAGACAAAACAAACGGAAAAATGGCAATGGAGGAAATTGGGATTTATTCCTTATAACTTGTAATTTACCACTTACTGCCTTTGTATTGGTCAACACATAGGAGGAGGAGGAGGAGGAGGAGGGAATGCATCATTAAAAACCTTAAGATGGTTAAAGCTCGACTTTTGGCTTAACACGGATGCAGGGTGACACGTCTTCTGCAGCATACCCACAGCAGAGCGCTTCCATTATAATCAACTGAAGCTTCTAGGCTGACCACAGAAGTGTAACTGAAGCGGCTCCTCTCTATTTTTACATGGCTGGTCTATTTGTTTTTTTTTCTCAACACGTGGCTCCAAAGCCTTTCAGCAGGTAAAAACCACACAGAACTGTGTAGAAAATTTGTACAATGTGTTTAAATATAAAAAATTAATATACATACCTCATTGTAACAGAAGCAATATGACAAAGCACAGCAACCTTGTGGATGTTTTTACATGTCAAATTAAAATAAATCAGTCAAATCAATTTGTTAAAACAATCCAGTTACTTAATTCAGTACCATTTAAAATAACTATATGTTTCCAAATCCTCTGTAACGAACTGCATTTTCACTTGGCAAAACTCAGTGCACACATAATGAAGCTGGAAGCAATTGCACTGTACACTGACTGCATATATGCAGCAGGTAAAAAAAATCCCACGCTGCTCCACCTACGCGACACGTCGCGGCTGTGCCCCATGTATTCTGGCTGAGTTAAAGCTTTCGCCCACTTAATTAGATTACTTTGTGTGCAACGAAGAGTCAGAACCCCAAGAATTACCACACAATGCTGCATTTATTTTCTCCTTTTAGCTTACTGTTTTGGTTTTCTGGGACACTCACAGCTCCCATCAGTTCTTTATATAAATCAGTTGGCAGACATTTTTAAGTTTATGGCATTGCAGACAGAGAAATTAAATGTGTGGCTGGTAAAATAAATAAATAAATAAATACAATCCTGCAGCTAGAGACATTTTTCTAATGATTTAGTAGAGCTTAAAATCAGTAAGGAGACAAAAATACATATTTTTTCTCTTACCTGGTTGAGGCATAGCAGCTCGCTCAAGCCTGACTTAGTCCCGGGGCAGCATGCTGCGTTCCCCTAAAGGCGCGGACACACCAAACCGACATCAGAGAATTAGCGGCGACGAAATCCAACTGTTGTGTCGTCTATCTCGCCTCACGTCGCCCTGTGTCAGTTGCATTTGAACACACTACACAGACTACATCCGACGGCCAAGTAGCAAGTACGTTTTGCGTCTGCGTGAGAGGAAATAACGCAAAAAGGGAAACCGGAAGTCCGAGGAATGCATGAGATAAACAAAGTAGCGCAGTGAGGGAGTGGTACATCCTGTCAGCCGAGGGGTTTCCTAGCTGTGCAGCCGAGCACCGCAGCACCTCCACGGACTATTACATCCAGACAGTCCCGGTGTTTCCTCCGCAGGCTCCACTTCACTCAACTTCACTCAGCTGCCTCACAAACCTGCTGCTTCATCCCACTTTAACCTGGATAACAAACCAGGGCTCGGTGCTCCGGTTGGATCCAAACGGAGAGCCGGTGCTAGCTGGCAGGCTAGTGGAGGCTAACTGGCTGTGCTTCCCTCCGGTCATGCTGCGGCTAATGCTCTGCTAGCCGCTCCCAGCTAGCCCAGGTTTGTTATTCAGGTTAAAGTGTGAAGAAGCAGCGGGTCTGTCGGGCAGCTGAGTGAAATGGAGCCTGAGGAGGAAGCACCGGTTAGCTCTGGTTTCACTACAGGCAGATTCACTTGCTACAGGGGCGAGGAAATAAAACCTGAACAGCCAATCAGAGTGATCTCTCTCACCGACAAGCTCCGCCGCCGATTCAACATGCTCAATCAGCCGAAAAGCCGCTGCTGCCGCCAAAGTGCCGACGGTGTGGGACATACCGCAAAAACTAGGCCGACAGACGCTCACCGACTTTGGTCGACGGCAGACCGTTGGCTTGGTGTGTCAGGGCCAGTGTTGTGCTAGTTACTGAAAAATAGTAACTAGTTACCGTTACTAGTTACTTCATTAAAAAGTAACTCAGTTACTTAAACCAAAAAGTAATGCTTTACTGAGAAAAGTAACTTTTTAGTTACTCTTCTTTTTTGCAGTGTAGTTTTTCTAAGCCACAAAGAAGACAACGTTGCTAAGAAGGATCATGTTTTGGGAAACTCAGCCCTGCAGCCCAAAATATTTCCTAACTCAACCTAATCTCACAGAAATATGTGAAATGACCACTACCTATTAACACCGCATTCCGTGGTGGCAGCACGTAATGGGTTGAAATTACGTGCTGCCACCACGAAAACAATGCCAATGTAAAGTCAATTAGGGTCCTCTCCCGTGGTGGACACACGGATTCCCTGATTCAATCACGTCACGTCAACCTCGTTTTCCTCAATGATATCTTTAACATTCCTGTATACACACAAAAACGCGGAAGTGTCCTTGATAACTCAACAATATGACAGGTTAATGTCAAGGCCATAAAATAAAATAAATGTATTTTGCCAGCTTTTGATAGCGTAGGGCTTTAAGAGCATTGTGCTGAGGGCGGATGGGGCGCGTTCCACTACTGTTTTGTAGCTGCTGTCTGCCGTCTGTGGGCTTCATTCCATTTCAGATTGCCATCCGTCTGCCGTAACTGAATCCAAACGCCAGTAATAAATAAATAAATAAGAAGATAAAAATAAGGCTGAGCACGGAAAAACCAGAGAGGAAACACCATCACATGGAGCCGTCCGCCCCTGGCAACCCGGCCACCCTCCACTCCACCAGGGGAGAGGACCCCAAGCCAGCGCCACAGAACGGCTGCCCCGCTGGTTATACGTCCGACCGTGGCAGCTGTCACACAAACCGCTGCTGAAAATTATACATTTTGATACAGGTAGGCTATATACATATTGCAAAACTCTGTAAAAGTACACCAAAGCATATTTTCGTTTCCAAATATTTATTTGAAAACGAAACCATTCATACGGTCAATATAAAACATTTTGTTAGTAATAAAAAACAAATGTAATCTCAATGTGACCACGCCAGCCGGCGGGACTGCGGCTGAACCACTTCCAATGTTCATTCATTCATTCATTCATTCAATCGCGTGTTCAATGTGTGTGTGTGTGTGTGTGTGTGTGTGTGTGTGTCAGAGAGGAGTATCAATAAAAAAAAGTAATTATTTCGGTGTTTATTTCTTTTATTCTTCCGTTTTTTTAATTAAAATGCGTAATATAGCCAACAATATTATAGACCAAATGTTAATCTAATTATTATTGTAGAATGTATTTAGCAAATCACCACTCTCAACTGGAGACAGCAGCAAAAAAAAAAAAGGCATTATAAAAAGCCGACAAATCGTGTTAATTAATTGACGTGAGACACTGAAGAGATTGTCTCCTATAGTCTGTAATTTTTTATTTTTTTTATCATAACTTCTCGGAAATTACTCAACAGTAGAACATGCTAAAAGTAAATACAATAATAGGCTAAATAGTATCTAAGCAATAATAAAGTGTCTAAACAATAATAAATATTATCTAAGTTATCTATTAGGCTACCATTCCACTCTGTAAATAGATCTTAACATTTCAATATGATTTTAATATTATTTTTGCTTATTTCATTATTGTTATTATTGGTTTTACTTTTTAGTAGTATTGTATTGTCTGAGGATGACTCATTTTAGTAACTATCTACAGTAAAAAAGATAAAAACAAGCAAAGAAACAAACAAAACTCATTTTATACACAGGGCCTTCAAAGTGCTCTCTGAAACTACACCTGACATGGCTTGTGTCCAAAAAATGAAAAAATCTAAACTTTGTCGTAGAGCTAAACCAAATACATCATTGGAAAGGTCTCAACCTGGAGAGTAACATATGTCAGTATGAAGATTCTACATGGCTCCTGCTTTCAGCCATTGACCTTTGAACCTTGACCTCAGTGCATGTTTGAGGGCTTATAACTCAGCAATGAAAGGGGGTACAGACATGGGACCACCTGTTATAGAGAGCTCTTGACCTCAGCTATCATGTGAGTGTAGTCAACAACTGAGGGTGCTGTCAGATATGGATAAAATATGGATAAAATTAATTTTCACCCATTTAGAAATTAGATATTTAAAATCTGATTTCACAAATGTGTTTACCATCCCCTTAAAGTCCACAGTGTACTCTCAATTCAATATTTACAACTTCCAAATCTGGGAAAAACACTTAGATTTTTAAAAAACTACAATTCCCTGGGACCGCGCCATGCAGTTTGATACATATCAGCAACATAGTTGTAGCTTCTGATTTGCAAAGTAGGGCTCTAAATAGGGTTGTAAAAAGATACTGTATATCTACTGAATATATGTAATATCAAGTAAAGCTGAACTAGTTATTACACTCCACCTAGATGAACTATGGTAAGAAAAAGTAAAGATGTCGGCTAATTTTCGATATTTTAGCTAATACACTAGAAACGGCGTTTTTGGGACAGTAGGTTCGTTTGCGGCATGTAAAATAGGGTTGTAAAAAGATGGATCTAATGAATAAATCTAATATCTAGTAAAGCCGAAGTAGTTATTACACTGCACCTAGATGGACTATGTTAAGAAAAAAAGCAAGGATATTGGCTAATCGTAGTTATTTTAGATAGTACTCTAAAAACGGCGTTTTTGGGACGGTAGGTTTTTTGCGGCTTGTTGTAAAACAGGGTCGTAAAAAGATACATCTACCGAATATATCAAATGTCTAGTAAAGCTGAACTAGTAATGACACTGCACCTAGATGAAATATGTTAAGAAAAAGTAGGCATGATGGTTCATTTCAGATATTTTAGCAAGTTCTCTAGAAACGGCGTTTTTGTGATTGAATATTTGAATAGGCTATAACAAATATCTAGAACAGCTGAACTATCACGTTATTATCATTATTATTATTATTGGTGGGAAATTATAACAGGGGAATGTATTTGCCGTTTTAATATCAAGAACACTTCCGCGTTTTTGTGTGTATACAGGAATGTTAAAGATATCATTGAGGAAAACGAGGTTGACGTGACGTGATTGAATCAGGGATCTGTGCGTCCACCACGGGAGAGGATCCTAATTGACTTTACATTGGCATTGTTTTCGTGGTGGCAGTACGTAATTTCAACCCATTACGTGCTGCCACCACGGAATGCAGTGTTAAGAGGTCGTGGTCATTTCATGTATTTCTGTGAGATCAGGTTGTCCTAATTGCATTGGCTCATAGCTACATCGCCTAAGCGACAGCGGATGGAGTTTAACCAAGGGACTGTTAGACTACAACTTGACAAAATAATTGAACGGTATAGGAAACATGCAACCGTCTTCTTCAGTGGAGTCACTCGCTGTCAGGCAGCTAAACGTTTTACAGCTACGGTACTTGGATACAAATATGGAAAATGAGCTAAAGAGAGCATTTGAAGAGCTACATGATGATGTCGAGTCTCCCGCCCACCGCAGACATTGTCTGTCCACAATAAAAGTTTCCTCGGGATAACAATGGATATCACGTCACTGGATATAGGCTAACATTACTGGGACTAAAAATCTACAGAAGCGCTACCACTTAATGTAACGTTAGCTACAGCACTGTGGTGAGGCCAGCAGGTTGACAGTGACTTCAGAGATGGTGAGAGACGTGTTTCATTAAGATGATCTGGTAAGAATTGTTCATATACCTCTATCTGACTTGACTATCTTTTATTGTTTAGGGCTAAAATGTTTTCGTGAAAGCACTGTTGCCAACTCCTCAGTAAGAAAAGTAGCTATTGGCTGGCCTAAAAGTCGCTAGAACTCGCTAAATGACGTCATCGCCTAATTTGCATAATTGTCCATATGCATGTAATTGTAATGGATGCTGTAGGAGAGAGAAATAACGTCGTGGGAGAGACAAAAACTGAGTAAAAAAACACCCTGAATATGTTTAGAACTACAAATGAACCTTTTTTCAGTGATTTATATTAGACAAAGAAAATTTTACATTTACATCCCGCCCTAACTGTAAACCAGGTCGGGATCAGAGCGATAGATCAGCCAGCGGCGGTTCCGCGCATGTGCGATTCACTTGCAGTCTGGACGTGGAGGGGTTAACGTTTCCTGCTCTGACTGCTGCTGGGAGGGAGGACTGGGCCGTCTGTGAGTGCTTTGGGGCGAGAGAGGAGCTCACGGCAGCATCCGCTGCCCGTTGAGAAGACTAAGAATGATACGTGCTCTCACAACAGAGTCTCCAGAAGTCTTCAATAACATCAGAAAAAGCCGCTAGATTTGTCGCTAGTCGCTTTTTTGAAAAAGAGTCGCTAGAGGGGTCTGAAAAGTCGCTAAATATAGCGACAAAGTCGCTAAGTTGGCAACACTGCGTGAAAGGGAACTTCAGTTTGTGGAGGAATACTGCATGCTGCATGCAGTTTTAAAACCTGGTCCAAAATAACGGAGTAACACACCGTTTGGTAACGGTAACTGAGTTACGTGTTAGAATATTAGTTACTGCCAAAACTAACGGTTACGTTACGTTACTGTAACTGCCCAACACTGGTCAGGGCCTTAAGAGGCAGTTGCTGGCTCAAGCCTGACCAGGTCGGGGGGAAGCTTGTGATGTTCCTCGGGAGTTTAGTTGCCTGCTCAAACCTAACTGAGACAAGGGGCAGCTTACCTCCACAGTCAGCCATCGTGAGGTTTAGCTCGCACCTGCAAAAGCTTCCCCTTTCCTCATAAAAACACAACTTCCTCCAGTACAAGTGTCCGGCTGTCTGGTGTCCAAAGAAAATAATCCATATTGTGGCCGCACTCACATCTCTTGGCTCAGTTAGCAGTACTGTTGCTATAACTAAAGAGTGCACTTTCTGGTCATACTACAGTGACGTCACTCTCAAAAAATAAAATAGGAGAGAGAGATAATGGCAAACTGGCAGGGCCCCACTTGTGTGGGCTATAATGTTAATATGCCAGTAGAGGATGGCCATGACTATGGTGTGTTATGTTCAGGAATTGAGCATGTGTTGGCCCTTTGTGATAATCCTGCTTCATGCATGAACTGCTTCTGCATGTCTGCTAGGCTAAGGGAAGAATGTTGCCTGTCATTTGGCGTCCACCAGCCCCTTCTCAGCGCCCGCAGCCAGCTAAGCACCCTAGGTTGGCGGGTCCAGTAGTGGGGGAACAGAGGCCCATCGGGGCGTCCCTCTGCCTCCACTATTACAGTATCAGTGGGGGGTGAGGGAACCGTGTTACATGGAAACGTCCTAGAGGACTATGATTTGGCCTCAGAGGGGAAGCAGATGCCTGTAAAAGAGCATGACCAGCAGTCGGCTATCCTTCAGGAAATCATTGGCTGGGCTGCTTTTGCTCTGGGGCTTGACCTGCCAGCTGGTCAGGGTCCCGCCCGTTCCCGCCCAATGAAACAGAGGGGCGACCCACACCGTTCCTTGTACCTCTCCTTGCTGATTTTGAGGAGGTGGTCAGGAGTCGGTTTGCAACACCCACGGCAGGGGCATGCTGGTCAGGGCTCTGTCATTGTATGGCTGTGAATGACAATTGGTGGAGGAGTGGCTGTGGGCCATTGACCCCGATGGATCAGGCTTTGGCTGCCTTGGTGGCTCCGTCAAAGTCCCTTCACGGTGTGTTACAAGGTTGCCCATAGTTATGATATAACTACTGGGTGGGGAGATAATCTCGATACGATAGAGAGCGTTCCGTTACTTTATAACCTTGGTTCTCTGAGTAAGGAGATTATCTCCCCAGGCTTCCAATCAATGTTAATCAGTGGGTAAAGTGGGGCTTTTATAGCCTGGCGCATCTGGGCCACGTAAATTGGTGTGTCTTCAAGATGATTCATTTTCCATGTCAGTTACCGCAGATGGGGATAATTCCCATAGTTATGATATAGATATAGAAATAGAAATAGAAATAGAAAGCCTATTTCTATTAAATGATATAACTACTGGGTTGGGAGAGAATCTCCTCACTCAGAGAACCTAGGTTACAATGTAACCAAAAAATTTGGTGCTTACTTATTGCTGCCCTGCCTTTTTAAGATTTAATTGCAAGCAAACAATTTAATCCTAAAGGTATGTATTTGTTTATGCATAATCATGGTTGTGTCATGACTTCAAGTTAGGGTAAAGTGGCCCAACTCATAAGCATACAAACTCTGCTATAAGGGGCCTTTTCACTTTTGTATTCCTTATAAGGAATAATAATTCTGACATATAGCTCAATGATAAAAGCACAGTGTGAAAATGTCAGTTCAGCCAGGGTTCCATAGGAACAATTGACAGCTTCACAATGAAAAAAAAAAAAAGCTTTCAACAGGCCACAGATGCGAGAGAGCATTGAAGATACTCAGAATCTCGCAAATGAAAGGAAAATCTGACTGCACTGTGACGCAGAAACAAACAAGTATTAAGTCTCTATTCTTTACATGTTGAATACAAGTACAGAAGCAGCAGCAACCTGTTTCATCTGATGCTGCCTGAAGGAGACAGAAAGGACTGAAATATCTTGTCACTGGAGTCTGCACAGACATTTGTGTTCAACTGAAACATGCTTAACCCTTTGTTTGCTTTTCTCAAATTTTGCTTTTTAATCAGATAATTATAATTGTTGAAGTTGAGCCTCAGTGCTCTTTTTTAACTTACACTGAAAATACAGTCTTGTTGCAATTCTACAAGTGATAAAATTCTTCATATCATTTTGGTTTATTAACAGTGGGAGCAATGGCATGTGGTTGCCATTTCACCTACGGTAGAGGTTAGATCAGGCCCAAAAAATCCAGCCCTACCCTCAAGTTAGACGCTTTGCTTAACTAAAGACTGATGTCTTTCTCCCTGATTTTGTGTTTAGATGGGCGGATACAATTTCAGAGTTTAAAAAAACTCCCTATGTTGCAGAACCAATAGTAAATCCGCAGGGCGGTCCTTCGGTGGCTCGCTGAACTCTCAATCTTGTGGACTGAGCACACGTTTGATAAAACGGAGTTAAATCTCATGGCATCCATTTTCAAGCTCTCTGTGTTTGTTTCCTCACGGACGAGAAAAGGGGGAGAGCACATATCCGGCAGGGCGTGTCTTTTTAAAAAATGCAAGAGGCGTTGCTTTGTTGCCGGCTGTTTTCTCCGGTGTGTTAAACACACTTTAGACAGGAGTGTCCCCAGACTATCAGAAGGCGGAGATCTCTGATTGTCTGGTGGCGCGACTAGCCCAACCCCACCCGAGCCCGTGCGTGTTCTGTCCGAGCCCCAGCCGGCCCGTCCCTTTAACTGTAGTTATGAGCCCGAGTCGGTTTAAACCCGACATTTTTTCAAAGGATACGAACATGGACATTGAAGGCTGACTCTCGTCTTTCTTTCCATGGGAAGTCCTCGTTGTGTGCCTCTGAAGTGTCAAGGTCCCTGTCTTTTTGTTGTCATATACCAATTTTTTATTGAGTATGAATGGTTTCGTTTTCAAATAAATATCTGGAAACGAAAATGTATGCTTTGGTGTACTTTTACAGAGTTTTGCAATAGCCTACCTGTATCAAAATGTATAATTTCGGTCAGTGGTATAAATGCTCAGAAGTCTAGTGTGTTTCATTTTTGTAACTTATAGGCTTCAGAAAACATACAAGACACATTTTTAGGAAAAGTCATAGGAAGAGAAGCTTGTAGGTTTTATCTAAACAAAGTTATTTGCATTATAGAAACCATCTTGGTGGCTCTAGGACAAGTGCACTTACATTGATCACTTCCATAAAAGAAAATGAGAAATTGGAGAAGATTGAAAAAATTGTTAAAATTAAATTAGGGAACTAATCACAGATGTATTATCTCTGTGTGTTTTTACATCTATTGTTGCTTTTAATTTGCAGCTATACTTTTAATGAAGCTGACATGTCATGACAGTCAAGCCACCAGCTAATTTATGTCAGTATCAAGTTTAATTATGTTGTGGAATAAAGAGACTCAAAACACATAGGATTGGACGTTTGAAGGTTTACTTGCAAAAAAGCCCTCCAACGTCCAGTCCTTTGTGTTTTGAGTCTCTTCATTCCACAACATAATTGGTGCCCAGGATGGGATGTTTTCTGCTTCCGGAATCAATCATTGGTGTTGGTCTGTTTTCTATTTGAACCTGCCAAATAGGTTCCCTATCAGCCCCAGAAATTATTATTGGCAGCTAACCTTCCCACAGAATCACTGGCCCTGCCTCTCTCTGTGTTGAGGTGGCTGACCCCCAAGACCCCTTTCTGTCCAACTGGGGTCCAGCCATGGATTATCTGGACAGTTTTGTCTTTTTCTTGTTGAGTGAAACTTAAAACAATTTCAGTACCATGTCCTACCTAGGGTAAAAATCAAATGAACCACAGTTGCCCCGTGTCTTGTGTCTGTACATTATTTAACTTGATTCAACAGAGTCCAGGAAAAGAATATCAGAAACACATGCTGCTAGTTTAGTCAGACAATGAAAAGCCATCAAATTACCAACTTATCTTAAATAGATGAATATGTTGGTTGTGCCTTCGTGTTTACTATGTGTTTTAAAAGTTGGCACAGTGAGATCAAATAATTACATATATTGTCTCTTTTTGCTTGGGCCTTTCCAAGTTGCAATGTGCTGGATGATGAGAAAGATCAGGCAAGCAGAACTAGTTTGGTTAATGCTTTTTACCTGCTTTCCATTCATGATGTGAAAACAGCCATTTTTTACAGCAACCTTGTATTTGCAAGATATCACACTCATCCATCAAATCGGAGTAAATAAGGTTAAGAATATCTCACAACCTCACATGGACCACGATTTTGTCACATTTCAACACAACATGCCAAGACTATCTGTTTATCAAATGTCACCCCAAACTGCCTGTTTTTTTTACCCAGCAACAGATGAAGAAAGGAAAAGCACTTTTTTTGAGACTGTTTGGGTTGCACCCTCTTGCTCACCGCCCCGCACCAGATGAGAGTCCCCACTGACAGAGATTACAGAAACCAGATGAAGAAAAGCTTCAAGCTGTCTCCAGGCTTTGCACAGAAGACAACAAGGGACATCATGCTGCATGCCACCTTGTTGTTTCTTTTGTGCTGTAAAGGCTTGGTGCTGTGAGAACAGATGAGGAATGTACGCCTGTTAAAACTCTACATTGAACCTCTGTAGCTGGCTGTTTAGATTTGTTTTAATTATATTGCAGCTGGGGGCTGAGTTCAGAGAGAGATTCCTCCAGGGTTAGTTCCTGTCAGCGTTAATACCCGTTAGAGACTTGTTCACTGATGTTCACTTCCAGCAACTTTCAGCGAGTTCTTTCAGGATATTTTTTTATTAAAGTGTAAGAAACACAAAAAATAGCTGCCATTTCATTTGTCTGCTAGTAAGCACAATGAAGTTATCCTGTCTGCTTGTTTTTATCATCGGGTCAAAATATCAAATTAATTCACTACACTGCATTAATATAATAATGGCTTATATCTAGCACCATTGCTATACAGTACAAAAGTAAAATGTTTTAAACATTTGCAGATGCTTACCTCATCTTTAAGCTCGTACATGAGCTTGCACCCCCCACACTCAGTCAGTTGTCCTGCAGAGGGATAGGAGCAGCGGGGCAACAAGAGCAACTACCAGAGTGGAATGTGCTGTACAATACAGAGGTAGCAAGTTTGGGCAAACAATCTGCATAGTCAGAGCCACCCACTACTGGAACAGTCTTCCTACTGAATTAGGAGCAATAATTAGCTAACCTTTAAAAAACAAACTTAAGAGATGGCTTAAAGCATATCAAACATGCAATCATGAGTAATCACACCACCTCATCTCTGGCACTGCCCATATGCACCCATTGTTTCTGCATATGTCTGCTGCTTTTGTAATGTATTTATGTATTTTTATTGTATTGCATTGTGTTGTACTGTAGTGCTTGCTGGAGCATTTATATTACATTGCCCATTTTATACCTATCACGTAATTTCTAAAGTGACATAGCTTTGATTATGCTGACTTTGATATCAGGAGGTGGAGCAACACATTCTCACCCCCAACTCGTCACATATAACTGCTTGGTCAGTGGACATTCATGTCTACATGTGGTGCTAAGTACCCCTAGCATCTGTTGTTGACATTCTGGGACAGCATGTCAATTTACACTTGTTACATGCATTGTGTCTTTTCAAAATACACTTCTGTTTTCACAGAAAATGTACAGTGTCTGCTCATTGGATGCATACAGACAGCTTAAATACACATGGTTGGGTTTAGGCAACAATAGCATGTGGTTAGGTTTTGAAAAACACATAATGGTTTGGCTCTACATTTATATAGGAAGCAAAGACTGGGTTACCGCCCATCCTCTAGGAATTTTCCATTTTCCTTAAATATGTTGGCATGTCATACCACCATGAAAGGATGCCCTTTTTTGTCAGTGACTGAGATGAAAATCACTGAAAAAGTGACCTCCTGGTTTGTATGAGCAATGAAAAAATAGATAATTTCTTAAACAGTTCTCCTATAAAAAGTGAGTAAAAAGAGAGCACGCTTGAGACCACAGAATAACTTTTTTCCTGTAATATTACTGTACAAAATACTCACATAGCACTGACGATTGTGCAGGATGACATAATTAAGACTGTCCAATGAATAACTTGTGAGTGCATACAGTATGACACCATATTTTCTCCTCTTTGGTTTGACCGTTTGTAAAAAAGCCCTTGTGAACATGAACTGGATCGCAACTAAAAGGCAACAATGATTTTTCCCCCCCTAGTCTAGACCAGAGATGTGACAGCTCCCCAAAAGTGAAGCCAAAACGATTGCCCTCTGGTGGCTGGTTGCAGTATAGGTCATAAACTCCATCCCCTCCATGTTAGCAGATGGCAGTGGTATAGTGGTAGTTGACAAGATGGGTGTACTACTAGGTAGATGGATAGGTTGCCAAGGAGGAAGTGGGTATACTCTCCTAAATGTTCCAATGGCTTTTTGACTAAGAGGTGGGTATACTGTATATGGCCAGAAAAAGAGGTGTGTTTACCCCGAATATTAGCGTATACCCTCCAATACACCATTGGCGAATAGTACATTGCCTAAACTAAAAGATCAAAGTAGACATCAAATACAGTTTTCCCAAACATGTTCATCCCACAGATTGAAGTTATTTTATGCTATAAAAAGGGGGTTTGTCATCATGATTGACAGCTGTTTGTGCCAATCAATGGTGCTGGGACCTTGATACCCCATAGAATGCTACCACGCAGACTCTGGCTTCAAGAGAGGTCACCAGCACGAGATGGCAGCAGCTGTATCCTGGATATTTTGGCTTCATTTCTGTACAGTGGGAGGAAGTAGAGACACGAAGTCCATCTTTATATAGGCCTACAGTCATTGATATAGACCAAATGAACCTAACTGCAGATGAGAAAATGGCCTTTGTCCTTGTGATTAAAGAGTTGTCAAATGGAATGTCGAAGTATGCATTTAATGCTCTCATGGTTGATCAGCAGTCTTCATAGCTGCATGAGAACTGAACAGATTTTAGCAAGGATTATAAAAGAAATACACACCGAACAACCTCTGAAACCGATTTTTGCGGGGTGAGGCTTGGGAAAAGATGCACTGGAAACTTGCAGGAGAGGAAAGACAGTAAATCAGAATGTATAATAGCATTCTTGTGGGTGGCTCTCTCTCTCTCTCACACACTCTTTTTTTTTTTTTTTTTACTAATAATTCCACAGCCTTCTTGTAAAGCCCTTAATGTCAAATAAAAACTATATTATAAAATTGAATGAGGCATTTAATAGAGTCTGGAGCTGCAGGAGCACGCTGGCCCAACATGATTTCTGGGGTGAATTCTAATAAGAAATAGATCCTCAGAATGCTTGCTGAGTGGGAGAAAGAGAGAAAGAGGGAGGGAGACAGTGAGGAAGAGAAAGTGACTTCAATAAGAATGTGAGTTCACTGACAGCATTAGCTGTGCTGAGCCTGTTGTGCTCCTCTCCTGCATGTGAATATCACATTTGCACTTTTATGCATCCACTGTGCTTTGCTGAGAAAGTCTATGGAAACCCTGCATACGGTGTTTGACCTTATTTAAAATTTTAAAGCTTGCACATGTCCAAGCATACAATAAGGTGGTAATAATCATGCAAATAGAGAGAGGCTAGTAGGGGGAGTCCCTTGACTGCAGTCTTCATATCCTCACTTACAGAGTATGCATTTTGGGATTATTTACTGACTTGCTTGAGCAGTCACTCGATACTTATGGATATTCTTCACTCACTTCTGATTCAATATCAACTTGGCAAAACTCTGTGCTGCCACTGCCGCTCATGTTTATCAGATCAGTGGCACGCCCAGTGAAATTGATTGGGATAAGAATCGAAAGGAAGACTCCATGCTCAAAATTCAATCAAAATCAAGAGCTACTTCAGCAGAGTCTCACTTAGGATTGATCTGCCGATATGAGGTGTGGACAGTAACACTGACAAGCAGGTACACGTTGGGCCTATGAAGGAATAAACATCGATACTGTATCCGGGATAACATAACATGATTCATCAGTCCTGTTTAAAATTCTTGGGGCCATTTCAGTTAGCTCTGCTGCGGAAGAAAAACTCGCTAAGAGTCCTGCCAGACTTTTGAAGGGTAAAACTTAAATCATTCCTTTCTAAATAAAACGTCCTTCCTGTTTCGTCTTTCCGCTCTATGTTGCAGGCAGACTATTAGCTATGACATATGTACAGTGGCTGCAGCAGGAGAGTGCACAGTGCCCTTCAGCTGAGTTATAGTTGCCATCTAAATGTATAATAGGTGACTTAAAGTGATGATTAGGCCTTGTTCCAGATTTTTTTTTCTTTATGTAACTCAGTATACTCACATGTCATTTTGCAGCGGCTAACAGCGGCCTACGGCAGGCCCTCACAGCCACCCTGGATTACTGTAAATTGCTGTGAAGATAAAGCTGTTGCCTGGGAGCAAGACAGGACAGTAATTCTCCACTCCACTCCTATTATGGGCTTTTCATTTCTTCCATTTACTTCATACCGACTGAATGGGACTAAACTCTTCATCATCCTTCCACTGTTACCATCTGCCTGCATACCTGTCCTGGCGAAGAATGGATGCCATCCAACAAATACCAAAGCTCAGTCAAGCTTTAAGGAAAAATAACAAAGCTGATTGAAACTTTATTATGTCTATTGTCTTCACTTACTGGAGCAAACAAAAGCGCTCCGCCGGCGTAAATGACCTCCTTGCACAAACCAAATTGGAGCATCACACCAAAATGTGAAACTAATCCTGAATTCATGAGATTAAAGAAGTTGTGCTCGGTGGTGTTAGAAGGAGAAATAATAATCTGGCAGACACACTCCATTTCATTTCCTGGATGCTGGCATGCAAATGAGGCTCATTTGTATAATCTTTCCAAATGAAAAACAGATAATCAAATACCATCAGAAGCCATTAATATTCAATTGGGTGTCGCTTATGCAAAGTCATGCAGTTGGAGGAATTCAAAGGGATGGCGAGTGGACCTCTCTGGGAAGAGGAGACAAATTGGCATACACAACATTTCTCAGCTTCTTGTGTCACATCAAGTGACTGGGCACCATGCTTTTACTGTCTGTCACCGCATTAGTAATGCTTCTTCAAGTCCCCTTTAGTGAATTGATAATTCTCTACCAATAGTGCATAGCATGGACCAGTGCCACATACCAAAGCATTTAGTCTGCAATGCCTGAGCTTAGTGGGCCTTTATACAAATACATTAAACTCACCAATCATGACTACGTGCTTAAGCCCTCTTTAAAACCTGTTTCAGATTGTGTTCCTTGGGTAAGGAGTTCCACATATTAAAACAAAGATGTTTGTCCAAATTAGAATTTTCAAAGGGCCACTTTACTACTCAGCCGTAATCAGCTATTGAAGATTTGGGGGGAGGACCATTTTCAACCTACACCTTCTACGACCCAACCATCCATGGTGTAAGGAGAAGTACCCCAGGATAAAGTTTTACAAAATGCAACAGCTAAACTCACCACTGTAGAGCATTTAAAAAAAAAAAAAAAAAAAAATAGATCACTTGTCCCTCAAAGTTTTGATGACTAAATGCCATCTTAGGGAGTCAGCATATTGACTTCTTTGAGATACTATAATGACTTTTTATGACATTATTATAACATAACATTAATTAACACTTTACAAAAACTAGAAAACATTCTAGTCCTCCATGTGTTAATTAATTTGAAAGTAATAAGGTAGTGGAACATCACAGTGTTTGACATTGGTTCTCCCTACCCGCAGCAGTTCAGCAACAGCTTCTGTTGGGGTAAGGCAACTGCACTTGCACAAACCACATGAAAAACTGCAGTACATCATCATACTAAAACCCGCTCGACCAGGAGGGACCGAAGAATGAAGAAAAGATAATATTTATACATAATATGAATGTACAGATTAACAGATGATTTGTGAGAGTCTTAGGTGCATGGCCACCAGAGGGAGATATTTTGTGATTGAGGGACATCTGAGTGGCAGCAAGATAAATCCCTCCTATGGATTCCAGACATTAGTGGTGGTGGTGGTGGTGGTGGCTGCTGACTCTGAGGCTGCTGACTGCTGAGGCAGATGAGGCTGATGAATCCGTAAAGAATAGGTGTTGAGAAAGACAGAATTATGGCTGAGAAGGAACCACATTTAAAATAAGGAGCAGTAAATTAATAGGCTGAAGGTGTAGATGTGATGCTGTGCTATTGGTTGATTGTTGATGACTCAGTTGACAGCTCCAAACAATGACAGCAAGAGAAAGTGAGTGAGCATGCATGTAAGGAGTGAATGGCAGAGTGAGAAAGAAAACTTACAGCCTGAGCATGAAAAGTATGTCTTCCTGACTGAACATTATTAATAATTACTTTTGTTAGTGATTATTCTAGACAGTTGTGCACGGTTGCCTTTCATTTGGAGGCGTCCCCCTCAGCATGTATTATTATTACAGCATAGCCTTTCTGTATCCAGAGACTAAGCCTTAGCCCCTGAAAGGTACCATCAGGCCACTGAGCATTTTAGGAGCCTGCTTATTTAAGGCATGTATGGATGAGTTAGGAAATTTAATTTAACACTCAAAACCAAGTGTTGTTGGTTTAGATTTTTTGAGGAATATGCTAGTGGTGGGATCTTATTGCTTCCTATCGAAAATATTAATTCCACAATTATATCAAGAAACATGATTACTTTAGGAACAGCTTATGATCAAAAAGTTACACAAAAACTTAAATGTGAGAAGATAATAGAATGCTACAAGTATTTTCAGCATTAAACTGTCTCAAATGAGTCCACATGTATGCTTGAGTTTAACATAAGACCAAAATAATTTGAAAACCTATTAATACATTGCCCTTTAATGTATAAATATAACTTTTTAACTTGTGATGAGGGCCAAGCGCTGGGAAAAAAGCAGAGTGACAGTTTTCTTCATGTTGAGATGTATATGGACTGCAAGTGCTGCGACAGCTGAGTAGAACTTGACAAAATAGTTCTACAGGATACAATCATATTGTCGGCTGTTAAGTCATACATATGAAAAGAGAGGTCTATCCTCAGCCCACGATAAAGATGATTTCTCCTTTTTAATATCACACTGTTCACAGTTAGGAAAGTAAGATTTAAACCATTGTATAATTTTCATCAGACAAGTTAAATTTAAAGAGTTTTGCACCAAATACCTTTTGTAGATCCAGACAAAATGCTCCCTCCATTTATTTAAATTCGAGATAATTCATATGGAAGCATGTGCCTGTGATCATCTTCTCTTGTCACATGACAGTTTATGCACTTTGTCTCATCCCTACAATTTTACATAAAGATCTTTGGGTTAAAACAGAGCCAACCCAGCCCAGATGTGGTGCTGACTTGACCCATGCAGTCAGCCTCATCGCAGCCCCTCTGCTGAATACTAATGTACACCTGCTAATGGTTGCGCAGGCTAAATAGATGTCTTGTATCCATTCAGAGTCAGATCCTGTGGCCTCTCGTAGCTGCTCTCTTTAACCCGTGTTTTCCCTTCAGGCATTATATTAGAAATCTGGGATAGTCTCACTTCAATCATGCATCCACTTTCTATGTACTGAGCATTGAGCTCAGAGCCAGAGATTGTGGCAAACATTTGGATGAATAGCAACACAGCTCATATGCTATGTTACCAATTTTGAACACGTATACATAACTGTGGGAATTAGTTCCAAGTCTCTCTCCCACATTCACTCTATTTCTTCCTCTTGTCTCTTTTTCAAGTTAGAAATCCTCTTAAGAGAGGTTTTCCAAAATAACATTATCTTCAAACAAACATTTCACTTTTAATCATTGCATTTTTCTCCCTTATACAATTCACCGTGGTATTGCAGGCCCTTTTGAAGCTGTTCTTTTTCTGAGTGTCCGCTGGGATTTGCTCCCCTGTGGCCTCTCTGCTTACACCAAAGCCTCTCTTTTCAAACCCAGCTTTGAGTAAAGAAGGAAAATGGGGAAAAAAAGAAACTTCATAGGGAAATAGGTGGTGAACTGATGAACAATTCACTGGTGCATACCTGACAGGAATAGCGATTTTATCACCTTGTCTGTTCTCGGTAACACAGAAATATGATTTCTCACTGGACACTCACATGTCAGTCAAGAAGTTGGGTGGATAATACTCACACACAAATACACACACTTACCCACACTCACTTCATTAGACACATTCATGCATGCTGTGATGACCCAACAAAGGAGGACAAAGAGAAAAGCCTTTCAGTTTGCCTCTGGGAATGTACTGTTATCTCAAAAACCCTCAACATTCTTCTAAAAATGATTTATTATTTATTTATCATTTAATTGTGTCAACATGTATTATTTATTTATTTCAACTCTTTATTCATCTCTATCAAACCATTTCTCACTTTAAGAAATTAGGTCCATCCGTCTTCCTGGTCAGTCCTGGGCCTCGTCTCTTTGCACCTGTTGAGACAGGAATATTCAATGAACCCTACTACGGGAAATGTACTACTTTGTAATGCAGTGTCAATTCATGATGTGTTACTCTTTGAGTTCTTTCACCTGTGATTGAGGCTTTGGAGTATCCTGGTTATGTATTTGCTAATGTAAACAACATATCATGCTTTCAGAAACATGTATAAGCCCATATTCCAGTCTTAAAAAATGCTAGCTGGAGTGCTCCAATAGGAACGGGGATACTTTGGAAACCTGGATAAGTTATTTACATGCCACAGTGAATGTCAGCTATGTGTGCAAATGCCATCATGACTCAAGTGAGGCTGAAGTCAATTGAACAAAACATATCAATAAAAGCAAAGTAATGATGATCTACATGCCAAAATGAAGGTGAAAATCTGACTCCAGTAATGTAGTGCATGAAGTGTATCGTCATGCTTCCCTTGTTTTGCTGGGGATCAGATGAAGAAGCCAAAACCAACAGAGTGGTAAATGCAGTGGAATACAGGCAGACAGACACCAAAGTGGGTTCATCCTCTATATCCTTATGTAACCCAGTTTATATAAAACATGACACTGAGATGCTTAGAGGTTTAAGACAAACAAAGAGGAAGCAGAATAATGTTAGTATACAGGGAGTTGAATAACCAGGTCTATCCATAGAGACAAAGAAATAAAAATAAAATCACTTGGTGCTTAGAGAGCACTGACCACTGCCACAACTATAGCTGCTAATGCCATCCTGACCCATAGACGCGGGATGGTGTCTTCTCCGTTTTGTCCTAGGTGGCCCTGGTGAGTGTGACCCTATTAGCACTGTTAGCTGTATGAGCTTTAGCACTGTGGCCGGGAACTGCCCATTGGTTCGACAGCCCATTGGTTCGACATCCCATTGTTCCGACCATATTAAACCCATTGTTCCGAAGTCTGTTCCGAAATCATCATGATGCCCTGTGGTTAAGGTCTGGTTAGGTTTAGGCACAAAAAACACTTGGTTAGGGTCAGGAAAAGATCATGGTGTGGGTTAAAATGAAAAAGAAAGTGACAAACACATAAGCCATGAGCCTGCTTCGCCTCAAGCCTTTCCCAGCTGACCAGAGCCGGTTTTGCTGCGCACCATCAAGGTAGAAATACGCCCGCTGGGAGCCGTTCAGCACCGCGGACCATCGGACTAATGGGATGTCGAACCAATGGGCTGTCAGACCAATGACACGGACCCCTGTGGCCATTGTTAGCTCTGTTTGCGCTGTTAGCTATGCTGATAACACTTAAACAATTGGGCTAATACTTTTTCTGTAACTCTGCTGAAACACAGACAAATGACGAAACAGACAAACAAACAAACAACACTGAAAACAATGTTATAGCAAATAAGTAAGCTAACAGTTGCCTGTTTACACATCAAGGAGCCATGGAGTAACATTTTCATTCATTTTGAGTTGCATTTATGTCCATCTGATGGCTGTAGGTCCAGTATTCACTCTCCTTTTAGCTCTGTTTTGGTCTACATCAAATCCTTAGAACGCACTTGGTTCTTTAGTGTCCAGACGCTTTGTTCAAGAGCTACCATCTAACTTTGTCAGCGTGTTGTTTGGTGCTTGGCAGGTGGTGTGCACAGGGTTTATCTCAGCTCTTTTGGTTAAATTAAGCTTGATGAGAGCAGTAAGACTAAAAACCGAAACATTGAGCTGAAAGATACTAAAACGCCCCGTGGAGCTGAGGGGAACTGCTGACTCAGGTGATTATAATCAGTGCGTTTTTTCATTTGACCCATTGTTAGTATGTGCAATATTGATTAGCTTTAAGATTATTTTGTGAAACTACAGATACCAGGATGAGAGATGAATTTGGACATGATAAGCATAAGACTGATTGCCATCGGGGAAGAGATACTGAGCCATCAAAGTCTGAACAAACAGAATGAAGAACAGCTTTTCCCCCTGAGCTGTAGCCTCCATCACCCCCCCACCCTCCCATAGCTATTGAGGACTGAGGACTGTCAATATTACCACCCACCCCCCAACTGTTACTAATGCACTCCTTCTTGTCATTTATTATATCTTTATACTTTGGTTTTATGTTGTTTTCTATTGCTGTTGGTCACTGAAAGTTATCAAACATAATTTTATTGTGTGTCTTATGGTTCACACAACAAAGTTTTGCAGATGACATGGTATCAGTTGAAAAAAAAAAAGTATGTTTAAAATTACTTTTTTTGGGTGGATTTGTAAAGTGAGTGGTTACATTAAGATCTGAAGTAGCTACTTATGTAATTTTCTAAAAACTCTCAATGAGTTAAGTGAGTCGCAGGCAACAATACACATTTACATTAAGTTCAGTCAGAAGTAAATGGACCTTGTTTCTTTGATATTACCACAAAGAGCTTGTTTTGAGTGTTAAATAACGATATCATCTATTAGGCAGCCCTACTTTCTGTGGCTTTATTTTGACCACAGTAGATAATGGCTGTTATTATGATTCTTGAAGCGAAAAAATGAGGCCAGGATGATTCATATTTGAATGTTCCATCAACATGCTAGTATGATTTATAAATAAATTGTCTACGAGACTGTGTAGACAGGAATAAAAAGGCTTCACAAGGAGGGAAACAGCAATCTGGAAATGAATTGACAGCCATGTCAAAGTCTAACCCATGACTGATGTATTGATTGAAGGAAACAGGAATGAAGCGTGCTGTACAGCATTTATGCAATTTGTTATCACTATATATAGTATGAGAAAATGTTAAGTATGTCTGTTTATGTTTCTCTCTGGCTTTAACTTGGAGAGAAATGCAAAACCAATTGAACAGAACCTCTCACTGCATCACAATAAAAGACACTTCTGTCCCTTGAAGCATATGACCTTATCACTGTAATTGAACAAAGTGTTTTGCCATGAATAATCTTTTTCTTACTATAAATACAATTGTGGTACAACAACAAAAAGTCATATTATAAACCTGTAACAATTTTAAATTACTTTGGAAAATGTGGAAAGTTGTGATATCAATATGTACTGTGTATATACTGTATGAAGTGTTCATAGATCAGTTTGATGTTACGGTGAAATGATGAATAATTTGAACCTGGACCAATTCATGACCTTCTAAATGCAAAGGTAAGTTTTAATGGCACAGTGTTGAAATAATAGTTTGACATCACTGGAAATGCAATTATTAGTTGTCTTGCATAGTACGTTATTTGAGTTTTAAGCTGAGTAAGTGGAGAAGATGACATATATGTCTATTCATTCATTCATTTTCTATAACTGCTTATCTTGTTCGGGGTTGCGGGAGGGCTGGAGTCTATCCTAGCTCCCCAGCTGACATTGGTGAGGTGGGGTACGCTCTGGACAGGTTACCAGACTATCACGAGTTGATATCCAGTTTGAAAATATATCGCATTTTTATCAAGCTGGGTCAGACGACGCTATTTGTAGCACCTTTTCCAGCCCCTTATCCTGTACCAACGAAAGTGGTCTACAAACCACTGCAATCTATTTCGCCAGAGAGTTCGTTAATTTGTCCAACGTAGACTTACTTATTGTGGCTCTGAACCCTGTCATCTGGTCTACTGTGGGCTGGCTACACTGTTTGCCTGTACCACGAGTGTTGTAGCTATCGTTTGCTCTGGTGTCCGTGCTCGCAGCAACATGTTTTGCATTGAGGTGATACCATTGGCTTTAAGTGCTGCGGTGATAAGAAAACTCTTTGTTGCACAATTTGCACGCAACCATGCTCTTATCCAAGCGGCCATCAAAAAAAACTTTCCGACCAATAAGCCAAGCAAAGCTGTCTCGTCTTCCATCACTGTTCACCAAACTTTCTTGGGTGCTGACGTCACTCAATGCATTCTGTGCATCTTCTTCGTGGCTGGCAAACAAACTTTAGGTGCATTACCACCACCTACTGGGCTGGAGTGTGTGCATCAGTGTTACCAGTGTGCCAGAAATTAGGGAACTGGAAAGGTGCGATTAAATGCGTTATGTTTTTTGTAACGCATTATTTTTTTCTGAAATTAATTAATCGAAATGAACGCGTTTAAGTCCCAGGCCTAATATATATATATATATATATATATGCATATATATATATATATATATGCATATATATATATATATATATATATGTATGTATATATATATATATATATGTGTGTATGTATGTATGTATATATATATGTATACATAAATCCCAGACATAATTTGTTAAGTTAGCTCTGTTACAAAAAGTGACCACTAACAGCTGTGCGTGTTAGCAGATGTAATCAAAATCATAAACATACTTAACAAAATGCCATTATTACAGTAACAACGGGTTCTAATATTATTGCAGTTCTACATGTGGTTTGTCCAAGTGGTATTGACCCCAGTAGAAGCTGTTGCTCGACTTCTGTGTGTGGGTACGATCAATGTTAAACACTGTGTTCTGTACCGTCAAATGTATTAAAAAGTGGAAGAGTAGACTGTAATATGATATGTAGGCTTTATCACTGTCGGTTGGTATCATTTTTGTAAAGTGTTAGTATGTGATAAAAAGGGTCACAAAACTGTCATAGTATAGTATGTCACTGAAAGTTATTAAAATGCCATATAATATGTCATAAAGAAGTCAGTGTGTGCACTTCTCACACTCATGTGCCGGCTCCCTAAAAAGGCATTCATCTGAACTTTGAGGACCCATGATCTACGATTTTTGTTTCAACTCTGAAATGGTCAGTTTAACTGTTAAGTTTTTTAAAGTTTCTCCTTGGGGGAATTCTCCCCCTCCAAAGGGTTGTTCACAGAAAGTAGCATTTGAAAATGGTTCCCACAATCTCATATAGGTGATCATGGCCCTGGAGCCAAGTAAGCTGTTGACTACTGTTTTTAGTCTGTGTCCATATTTTTTTTAAAATCATGCATGTAGGTGAATACTAAAGACAACTGAATGAACACATGAAGACACAATGCACAAACCACATACTATGTAAAGACACACATACAAGCCAAATCAATAAGTCAGTGGAGTGGGCATTTACCGAACAATCACGAACTACCCTTCACAAAAGAGCAGATAGCAAATCCTCAGTGAATAGCATTACCTGATAACATCTGATTAAGAAAACACCCCCAAACATTTGATATTGTTATACGTCCAGGCCCATTTTCACATTTCCTATTAGACAATAAAGCATTTTGTGAGAGCAACAAGAGCCGGCAGAATCTGCAGGCTAAAGCTGAATCCAGGAGGGCACATAAAACAGTGACCTACCACAGTGTTTGAAGTTATGATTTATGGATCGGCCGATACTATTCTTTGTTCTATTCAAAGCGCTGACGGCTGATAAGACCCAGCACAATGGCCAGATTAGAGGCACGATTGGACACATCCCCGAGACGTGTAGTGTTTAAACTCTCCTCACTGCCTGTAATTCTGCTCCTCTCTACCCCAACCCTGTAACAACAGACCCTTGATAATGTTATTGCCCATGGTTCATGACCAGGGAAGATAAG
Source organism: Epinephelus lanceolatus (assembly GCF_041903045.1). Classification (NCBI taxonomy): domain Eukaryota; kingdom Metazoa; phylum Chordata; class Actinopteri; order Perciformes; family Serranidae; genus Epinephelus; species Epinephelus lanceolatus. The sequence goes on from NC_135735.1 coordinate 41,757,096, forward strand.
AGAAATAGGTTTCTTTAAGCCCTGCACAGGCTTAACCTATGACTCTACTTATAGCAAGCCCCAAAGACCCAGACAACCCTGTTAGCTTTAGTTTTGTACAATACCTCAATACAGTACGTGGCAGAATTTAATCCTACCACTATACTGTATGTGTTGTGTGCAGGAATCAAAACATTTACTACTTATGCAAATTGATATCCACAGTTTGAAAGGCTCCAATCAAACTGCAATGTATGTGAATCATTTAGCAGCAGCATCACCCACACTACACATGGTTTACTCACATTTACTCAGATTTCGTGTAATAAGCTACTCTGAACATCGTTGGGTTTGTGAAACCTCTAATAATAATTACTACTAATTAATGTTATTCATTATCAAAATGACAAATTTAAAGTTTAAAATTATGATATGACGCTTTCATATGCAGATGTAGCTCAAATTACAGATGCCGTATCCTCACAAACTACAAGTTGGGATTCAGAACACCATCTCACACACATGTTAACATTTACAAATTCACAGCATCCGCCACAGCTCTCCCAGAAGAGAAACATAGCTTGGATATAAAGGGAACAGTGGGATGGGGGATCTGACAACAGGTATACCACTGGGGTTATAAAATGGGCACCTCCCATCGCAGATGTTTAATTGAATTCAGCCTTCAGCACCTCCAACAGGATCAACCATAAATTCCGGTATCCCCGAAACACCCTCCCTTGTACCTGCTCACAGTTCTAATTAAACCCACACACACCATCTCTATTCTTACATTCTGCACAGACGCTGCCAACTAAATTTAGACTAATACTCAGCCCACACAATTTCATTGCTTTATAAATCATTCCTTAGTTTCCTATCCGTTGTTAACATCGCCTAGCAAGTAAGTCGACTCCTATAGTTTGAACACACTTTGCTCAACAGTTGAGGAACCATAATATGCACTGTGACCACTGATATCAGGTCATTCTCTGCAGTTGTCCTATAGCTGTAAACCTATTCAATATTTTTTTTATTTTTAGAATTTAATTATAACGTTAACAAGATGCATTTGCATCTGCACCATGATAATTCACACATGACGTGCCTAGAACCTGACCTATGATTCCACCCCATCACCAGACAGAACACTGATTCTGGGTGATGCTGATTATGTTCAGTGACAATGTTTTTTTTGACATGAAAAATAATTTCTTTCCACAATGTAGGCACATGGCAGTAAGCACGCTCTCATTCCTAACTCATCAAATACTGATGCTTTGACAGTGGTTTCGGCATCAGATACCATCACACAAAGGCACCTTTTGCAAAGATATGATATGCTGCTGTGCGGCGTCAGCTTGTAATGCAGCTGGCAACAACATAATATAAAAAGTACCTCCCCTTCTGCCTACAGGGCAGGCAGGAGGGGAGATGGATGGTTCCAACAAACCCTGGACCTTCACCCGGGAGCCCGCTGTTCACTTCCCATTTGAGTTTTACGCCAAACCATGATGTTTTTTTCCAAACCAAACCACATGCCATTGTTGCAAGGAAATTAACATTAAAACAACGTGTTTTATCAGTGTTGATAGTGTATCTTGAAAATGACTGTATGCATCTAACAAGCAGAAACTGTACATTTCCTATGAAAATGAAAGTGCATTTTGGAATGACAAGATGCATGTACTGAGTGTAAACTGACACGCCATCCTGGGACGTCAACGACAGGAGTTTCCCTAGTGCAACATACTAAGACATGAAGCAAAGAACCAGATAAACCAGATGCAATGTAATGCATTTTCAGTTACACTCAGCCCATTCTCGGAACCCATCGGCTGTATTCGGCGTCTGACTTCCGGCAGATGGCGATACAGCCTCCTGATTTTTTGGCATTCCGGTTTGATTTGGGCGGAGGAGGCGAATTTCTGTTTCCGACTTCTGTTTATAAGTAAATATGCTGAACCATTGTGATGGATTCAGAGTTTGCAGTGACGCCAATTATGTTCCGCCTCGTTAGTTCACCGCACGGACCGCTTAACCTGGCAACAACTGCAGCTGGCTGAAACGTGATTGGTCAATATCACGCGGACTACAAACAGCCTACAACCGGAAACCAGGGCTCTTCCACTTTTCTTCTGGAGGCAAGATCTCCAGGGTTTGCCTACAGACTCTACATTCACTGAATGTAGAGTCTGTATATATTTATACTACACTCAGCCACAAGCGCCTTCATTGGCCAGATCTCAAATCTGATTACGATTGTTTCTTCTTTTCCCAGGTTCCATTCAAATCAGAGGTGATTCAGCTCTAGTCCAGAAGTTGGTGATAATGTTCTTTAAGCTGCTTGGCAACTTCAAAAATGCCAGAAGGCTTCCGCAGATTAACTATTACAACGGATAGCTAACAGCTACAACACAAACACATGGATGATTGACATGGATGAACTACAAACATGATGTAGCCTGGTATTCTGAACAGACATTATGAAAACAAAGTCATCAGGCAGGTGACAGTATTAGAATAAATGCTTCCCTCAGTAATCATGGTCAAATAGCACCCCCTAGTGACGTAACTGAGAGAGGGCGGTAAGGGTGCGTGTGACGTTTTTTACTCAGAGAGAGAGACACACAAGCAAGACAGCAGCATCAGCAGGCTGCTCGTTGCTCGAAGGTTGAACGGCCTAGCCGATTTGATTAAAGTAGAAAATTAGTGATAATAAATCAGGAAGGATCCTTTGGAAGCTAAAAGAGGAGTTTACAACTGCTGCAGAGCTGCCGACCTTGTCCAAATGGCGTGTGTATCGAATATTCCAGTAAGCTAACTGCTAGCTGAGCGATTAGCATTTTGCTTGTTGCTAACATTGAGTTGTTGCTAACCTTGAGAGTAATTGCTAAACTTGAGAACTTGTTGCTTTATTGTGTGTAAAAAAACAGTCAGGATGAGTTAATAATCTGATAGGGATATTAATGGAAGTGGTTTTATTTGAAAATGTGCATTGAGGGAAAAATATGAAGTTACTGTTTTTAATTGAGCTATGGGCAGAAACAGTCAATGTTTATGTGTTTTGTGTTCGCTGGTTGTGGCTGTTATGTTCAGAATAAGCTGGTCTATAAGGTGAACAGACAGGATTAATGTTTAAAGGAGCAATAAGCTAAATTCATCATTTCTAGATTGAAGGAATTAAAAAATTGCTATGTGAAGAACTAGAGGTGTAATTTCATCTGGAGTATAGCATGACCTCACACACCCTCTCTCTGTGTTGATCTCCAGCCCATTGTTTACAAGCCGGTCTGGCTGCACGTTCATGTATGTTCATGTGAATCCCCCCCCCTCTCGGAGCTCTTGGCCCTCCCTCCCTACAAAAGGCTACAGAGCGCGAGCGAGAGCGTAACGAAACCGGGGCTAACTGGTGCTTCCTCCTCAGGCTCCACTTCACTCAGCTGCCCCACAGATCCACTGCCTCTCCCACTTTAACCTCAATAACAATCTGGAGCTAGCTGGGAGCGGCTGGCGAGGCGTTAGCCGCACCATGACCGGAGGGAAGCACAGCCAGTTAGCCTCCGCTAGCCCCGGCTCTCTGTTTGGATCCAACCGGAGCACTGAGCCCTGGTTTGTTATCCAGGTTAAAGTGGGAAGAAGCAGCGGGTATATCGGGCAGCTGAGTGAAGCTGGGTGAAGTGGAGGCTGCGAAGGAAACACCGGGATGGGTTAATGTCTGGAGCTTGAGTTATTAGCGGCTCGGTCCCAGCAATGGGTCAGGCATTACGGTTGTGTTAAGTGATTAAGTTAGCCCGGCAGCCCTGCTAACATTTTCAATTAGCATTGTATGTAGCCTCCCGCGAGGCTACATTTTTGTAATGTATTTGCTGAGATGGAGGCGAGGCTCAGTGACTAGAAGAGCTGATAGAAGCGCTCCATAGCTGTAAGTTACTCCAGTAGCCAGTGGCAGCCTCTGTTGGAGAGCAGAGGTAGAGGGAGGAGTGGCTCATGACACACTTTGTTTTGGTCTACAGGCAGTGCACAACAGCGAACCTAGCAGTGAAACGATTTCGCTTATTGCTCCTTTAAGCTAAAATATGTAAGTGCAATGTTAGTAATATGTATAGTTAATGAGATATGCACTGTAGTATGTGTTGATGATTGCCTAAGAATAAATTCAACTGAACTGTGGATAAATATGGATAACTGAATGATTGCGCTGCACATTTTGGGCAGGCTGGTTTTTGTTGAGACTGCACTACAGACAGAACTGTGTTGCTTGAGTCGGCATCGTCCCACTGCTTCCTGGTCTTCATCTTCATCATCTCTATCTTCTCACCGGATCTTCACCATCATCATCCTCAGTCTTCATCTTCACTACTGATCGGATTCAGCTTTCTTCATCTTCTTCATCTCCTTGGGAGTCAGGACAGACAGTTCCTTGATAAGGGTGGTGGTAGGAACTTGAGTGCACTCTAAAAACTCTCAAAACTTTTGAAACAAGGTTGAACTATTATAAAGACTTTAATTTTTCTTGCCTTATACTGAGATCTCAGGGGGTGTTTTCTTTCAAATGATTGCTGTTATTGTTTTTTTTTTTGGCGCTCAACATTTAAACAACTGTGGTTAAAGTACACTGGGTTTGAAGCTTATTGCACTAACTCAATTGGGTTGCCACCTTGAATAATTTTGTTAGCTATATCAGGCTTTCTGTAAAACTTGACTATACATTAGTTTGTTATAGGAATTTTGTATCATTTTCCAGTTGAGATTTGGCCTCTTTAAGGTGCAATTCTGTTTCATGCTCGGCGTAAGGTGTACAAATTTAACATTTCTGCAACAAAATGTCCATTGTAGAGGTGTAAATTCAGTAACACAAGGAAGACTGTTGTTCTAACTTAAAAGGAAATAATTTCTAACTGAAAAGAAATAAGATAGGAAAAAGAACAGAAATACATTACAGTTAAACCTAAACATATCCGGTTGTTGGGTTATGTCATTGCGTACTTCACTGCCTCATTTTATGCCAGTCTCCTCATTGAACTTAGACATTGGATATACCTGTAAACTTAGCAAAGCACACGTTAAGTAGGGTTACAATGACCATCTTCACATGGGCTTCCTCACCCATTCAGATCATCACATTCAGCAAACATTAACTCAAACTCCAGTCTCCTGCATGAAGGCTGGATGCACATCATGCGCATCCACCACCCAACCTTCAAATTAACTTTAACTCTCTGCATCAAGCTATTCTCATGCACTGTTTTTACATTTACCTGGAAGAAGCAATGCACTAGAATTGATATACCTATGTTATCATGAACCAATAATCAGATATAAACCACGTAATCTGGATTACTATGATCATGTGACCTATGTACTGACAGGAATAATTAAGGAAGTGATATAAAGATCGAAAGGCTGCATAAGGACTTGGCTGGGGTGGTGGATGGATCAAACAAACACACTTTATCCCAGGGAACCAGAAGAGCCACATGAAACCACGTAACTTTTGAGTTATTTTAAGGTTTGTCCTCACCGTGTTTCTTTTCTTGAACCTAACCTACGTACGTTTTGTTGTCTAAATCTAAAGATGTCATCAGTGTTTCTTTTTCTTAACCCAAACAATATAACATTACATACCTAAATGTAACATACAGTACAGGCCAAAAGTTTGGACACACCTTCTCATTCAATGCGTTTTCTTTATTTTCATGACTATTTATATTGTAGATTCTCACTGAAGGCATCAAAACTATGAATGAACACATGTGGAGTTATGTACTTAACAAAAAAAGGTGAAATAACTGAAAACATGTTTTATATTCTAGTTTCTTCAAAATAGCCACCCTTTGCTCTGATTACTGCTTTGCACACTCTTGGCATTCTCTCCATGAGCTTCAAGAGGTAGTCACCTGAAATGGTTTCCACTTCACAGGTGTGCCTTATCAGGGTTAATTAGTGGAATTTCTTGCTTTATCAATGGGGTTGGGACCATCAGTTGTGTTGTGCAGAAGTCAGGTTAATACACAGCCGACAGCCCTATTGGACAACTGTTAAAATTCATATTATGGCAAGAACCAATCAGCTAACTAAAGAAAAAAGAGTGGCCATCATTACTTTAAGAAATGAAGGTCAGTCAGTCCGGAAAATTGCAAAAACTTTAAATGTGTCCCCAAGTGGAGTCGCAAAAACCATCAAGCGCTACAACGAAACTGGCACACATGAGGACCGACCCAGGAAAGGAAGACCAAGAGTCACCTCTGCTTCTGAGGATAAGTTCATCCGAGTCACCAGCCTCAGAAATGGCAAGTTAACAGCAGCTCAGATCAGAGACCAGATGAATGCCACACAGAGTTCTAGCAGCAGACCCATCTCTAGAACAACTGTTAAGAGGAGACTGCGCGAATCAGGCCTTCATGGTCAAATAGCTGCTAGGAAACCACTGCTAAGGAGAGGCAACAAGCAGAAGAGATTTGTTTGGGCCAAGAAACACAAGGAATGGACATTAGACCAGTGGAAATCTGTGCTTTGGTCTGATGAGTCCAAATTTGAGATCTTTGGTTCCAACCGCCGTGTCTTTGTGAGACGCAGAAAAGGTGAACGGATGGATTCCACATGCCTGGTTCCCACTGTGAAGCATGGAGGAGGAGGTGTGATGGTGTGGGGGTGTTTTGCTGGTGACACTGTTGGGGATTTATTCAAAATTGAAGGCACACTGAACCAGCATGGCTACCACAGCATCCTGCAGCGACATGCCATCCCATCCGGTTTGCGTTTAGTTGGACGATCATTTATTTTTCAACAGGACAATGACCCCAAACACACCTCCAGGCTGTGTAAGGGCTATTTGACCAAGAAGGAGAGTGATGGAGTGCTGCGGCAGATGACCTGGCCTCCACAGTCACCGGACCTGAACCCAATCGAGATGGTTTGGGGTGAGCTGGACCGCAGAGTGAAGGCAAAGGGGCCAACAAGTGCTAAACACCTCTGGGAACTCCTTCAAGACTGTTGGAAAACCATTTCAGGTGACTACCTCTTGAAGCTCATGGAGAGAATGCCAAGAGTGTGCAAAGCAGTAATCAGAGCAAAGGGTGGCTATTTTGAAGAAACTAGAATATAAAACATGTTTTCAGTTATTTCACCTTTTTTTGTTAAGTACATAACTCCACATGTGTTCATTCATAGTTTTGATGCCTTCAGTGAGAATCTACAATGTAAATAGTCATGAAAATAAAGAAAACACATTGAATGAGAAGGTGTGTCCAAACTTTTGGCCTGTACTGTACTTAATGTTAAGTACGTACAGTAATGTCATTTGTGCGGTGCTAGCAGGCCCGTCAGAAGGTTGATTGGAGAGCTGGATGGATAAAAAAAAACCACAGGGTTTTCCCCCCCTGACTTTCCCCCAGGAGACTGGTCTACGGAACTGTGTGAACCTTGAGTGAACTTTGGCCTAGCCCACATGAGCACTGGTATTTTTAAAACCGAACTTTTTGGCCTCCAGTTTTTAAAAAATCTGCGTCCATACGAGCGGTGTAATAAAAATACCTCCGTCTACATGACACTGCAAATTCTACTATCAAGCAATGTAATACACATGCCAAAGCAGTAGGTGGCGATATAACTCCTAACTGTAAGGCCAGTGTAGCCAATCAGAAGGCAGTAAAACGTCATTACCGGAAAAACAACAATGTTGAATTGTACTTTCTGTGAGCTCAGAGCCTTGCTCAAGGGCAGTTTAGAAGTACCCTACACTACCCCATTCCCCAATCACACACTGGTCTACAACCAGCTCTCAAAACTCAAAACTTGATGAACTGCATTCTATTTTATAACAACAGCGAAAAGGTACATAAAGTATACACAATATGTGTTAGCAGAAACACTTATATAAAATGAAGGGAAAAAGGCATTCTGTGCTGTACTTATTGCCTATAATGCAACAATCATTTGTGCTATTGAACAATGAAAGTGAGCACAAATGTAGAAACTTGTCTGAAGCTGGAGGATAACAGGGCTGCCTCTCGAAACTACTCATCCTGAATCATGACAAATGAGAAATTTCCATTCAGTCCACAAGAGCAGAGAGAAATTATTAGAGCCTTCATTTCGAGAGGCCTCTGAAAATGGGTTGAACAATTGATAATGGTAATGCAGTCTTCAAACCTGTGAGTGAGTTGCAGGCCGAAGGTTAAATATGATCAGTGAAATTGAATCTGACAAAGCTACATTACAATCCATCTTGGGATATTAAACATTTCAAATTTTCTGAATTAAGGACTAATAAGGCTGCTGAGATGAGTGTGAGATGGATGGTCTTGGTTAACAATCACAAAACAGATCTGATGGGAGTAAATGGCATCAGAGTTGACATATGATATTGTTCAGGGAGAGAAATGAAGTCTTAAATTATTTTGCATCCTCTGACATTGAGACTGCTACTTTTCAGAGCATTTGAAATGAAAACTGAGAAAACGTATCAGTTCTGGTTGAATTAACTAAACTTGCTGCTTTTTTAAATATAATGTGGTCACTGTGTGTGATATTTTTAATGGGCCGACCCTGTTATCTGTCGCCATTGGAAATGGTTATCAGGAGATTACACACCAGGCTGTCCTTAATCGTGTAAATTATGTAATTATGTTAATAATTGGTTTAGAGCTGCTGGGTGCTCTCTTGCTCTAGTAGGAGAATCTGTTAGATGCTTTGAACATATACAGAAATAAACAAATTATATGTTTCAATTCTGATACTCATGTTAGAACGCTTCTCTGTGTACATAGAGTATGTATTTATTTGCGCAGTCCGAGAACTTAGACAAGGTAGTGCACATACCGGAACTGACAATCGTAGCACATGACTATTTCTTTTTAATGGAAAATTGCAACCAAACAGCATTTGACTGTGATTTTCACCCAGCAAAATTTCTACCAGCTTGTTTGCTTGTTCAGCTGCTGCAGCTTCCTTGGCACCATTTTACAAGTTTTTTGGTTCCTCCTCTCCTGCTACGTAACCAAGATGGTGAGTATTGAGTTTAAGAAGTGTCCAGCATTCAACACATTTTTCAACCATTGTGAGTACACCATCCAGGTACCCATAGTGCACTGCATTTTGCCATACTTGTCAGCATGAACACATTTCTGCACTCAAAATTGTGGCAAAACAAAATATCTCAAAGGAACACACTGTTGACTGTTGGCTAATCCCCAAACCATAGTCCAATGAGAGCTTCGCAACCACAACTAGGCACAGCAAACCTTTGAAGCCTTATTTTTTACACATGCTAAAACAGTGTGCACAGAGCCATAGTAAGAGTTAAACTGAGTGTTTTTACAGAGCTTGGGGGCTTCACAAACCAACATTTCAAGACCCAAAGTGTAAGAAATGTATAATATGATTTGTCTGCTCTAATGGAAGCTAACTAGCATACTAATCTAACTACAGTAGTAGCTTAACTACTTTCTTTTGTAGGATTGCAGATCACATTAGCAAAATATCAAACAAGAAGTTTACATTCTAGCCAAATTGTGTTAGATAGAGTTGCTTTTTCCAAATTCCTCCTCATATTCTTTTCTCTTGTAAAAGTGAAGAATATTATTTGAAAATGCAAACAGCAGCATAGCTGTCAGGCCTTTTTCACGGCAGACATTTGATTGTTATAGCAAGAAAGGGACGTGGAATCACTAACACTGAAGATGACTGTTTCTTTAAGTGTTGCATGAAGCCTCAGTGAACTGGCATGTACATGACCAAACTCTGAAACTGAACTCACAGTTGTTGTTAAAGTCATTAATTCCAACTCTGCTTTTGTCAAAATGTCTGCCATGAAAAGGTGCACACTACTGTTATCTATTGTGGTAAGCAAACAAACCATTTAAGGGTTATGTCAGTACAAATAACATTTTAATTAGTAGTCTTTTTCTGTATACCGTACAGTTAACCAGCCCTACCCCATAATACTGGAACAATGCTGCTCTTTGAGGTTCATTACTGATTGCTTGGAATATGCAGATCATCTTCGTCTTTCACATTATATCATATAGGTGCATACGACTCTCTAAAGGGCCGTCCACACCAAGAAAGATAACTGTAACGTTAGCTATAATGATAACAATGGCAGCATCCACACCAATGAACGATATCGTTGTGTTGCTAGGTTACGCCAAACACACACTGCTCGGTGCGGTCGGCAGGGGAGGGATGAGTGCAGCAAATCTACCAGCAGCTTGCATATTTCACCAGCATTCAGCTGGTAACGTTAAATGGTGCTAATTTTGGTCTGTGAACGGTGGTGATAATAATCATAAGGAGGCGAGACAGTTGTTGTCATTCATGTTTAGCTACGTGAGGTAATGCTAGTTAGCATAACAGCTAGCGTTGGCTATTCATAAACGTCTTATCTCCGTGAACAAAAACACTCACCACTTATTCCAAGGGTGCGCCCGATTGCGTCCCAGATGTCCCTCTTCTTGGTCGCATCTTTATAAAGTCGATCACTCTTATCATAGAGGGGTGGATTTTTTTGTACCTCGGTGATTAGCCACTCTCCTATGTCGTCCGCCATGTTGAATGAGTCTGAGTGACATATTGATGTGATGAACGTCTCAACCTGTCATTTTGGGTGGATTTTGATTGGCTGTCAGTGTTTCTATCGTTCATCTAATCGCTTTGAAAGTGATCTGAACAATATCGTTCACCGCTATCGTTGTCGTTATAGTTGTAGTGTGGATGCTGCCTTCCACTTGAGTTTAGAATGATTTTTAAAACTGTATATTTATAGTTATATTTATAGTTATAGTTCTTGGTGTGGACGGCCCTTAAAGCCCAGTTCAGACCAAAGATTTGCAACGAGATGAACAAATTAGAATATTGCAGGAAAAAAATGCAGTGGTGTGAACTGGTCCGTCTCAGTGCAACTCAAGCTAGCTGATGGTGTCACTTGTTAAATTAAAAAAAACTCAGCTTGTCAAGTCACTGCTGGCTCATTTTACAATGTAGGGTACATGAACTGTTTCAACAGCCAATCAGGTTGTAGTGAAGTCCTCTGGCAAAGTCGGTTAAAAACTGTTTGCGGGGTCATTTCTCTGTCCCCGCCAAGCCTAGGTCTGTCTCATTTACATCCCAGTGACTGTTGACACATGTCAGTCGCCATTCTCACGGTGTGTTGGTGTTGGACAGTTGGTCGCTGCATATACTGCATACAGACATATACCCGTTAACTGATTGATTGGCACTGATATTGAAATTATTGTGACTGATTCATTAGGAATACACTCCATCTGAGGCTCAGGTCATTGTGTTTATGTTTTAGCCATTTCATATCTCACTATCACTATCCTCATATATATTTTTTATACTTAGCCACAAAATAAGCCTGAAATGCTGGAAATCAGAAAGGACGATAGACAGTTGTTGCAATAGAGATGATACACCATCTTGTCTGCTCACATTGTCGCCAGTTTCAACTTGTCTCGTGAATATTTGATCAGAACTGGGCTTTACTTGCTACATGTTTTAGTTTTAGCTTTCTCTAGCCAGGTAAAGCTGGTAAAATATAGCAACAGTCATTTTAGCCAATAGAATCCATGGCTGTCAGCTAGAAATGGGAAGCCTGCTTTTTATATATTAAGTTATTTTTGTTTGTTTGTGTTTACTCAGTGTGAAATCATGAACCCATTGCTCAAAAATGCTGCCAATTTTAGGTAGTAATTCTGCCACTGTTATCACACACTGTGCTTTACTGAAATGGAAAGCTTGACAAGTACAGCAAAAGCAACTGCAGGAAGTGTGGCTTAGAGAATGGTCAGCTGATAAATACTTTGTGAATGGTTCACATCGGTATTGCAGTAAAATAAAAATACAGTTTGGTCTGGTCCTTCTGTCATCTTGAAAAGGAACTTGTGTACAAAGTTGGCAGCACAACAAACTTTGACAAAGTATGTGCGTGTGTTTGCATGTGTCTGTGTGTGCTGGATGTTGGGGGAATAGCTGTTTATGAGGGGATCTTGACGATTTATTCCAGACAGCTGCATCGTTGACAGGCCATCATTAGCAGAGTGATTCCTCAGGTTGTTTCATTCCCCGGTGGCCAAGACAAACTACAC